>NW_020925354.1:156645-476585 GCF_003984885.1 Neopelma chrysocephalum | reverse complement strand
TTTTTTTTTTTTTTTTTTTTTTTTTTTTTTTTTTTTTTTTTTTCCTGGTAACAACTGAAAGCCGGGGAGGAAACAGGAGAAAAAGCACATTTCCTTGGGGTCAGGAGTGACTAGATATACAGCTAATTGTTTTAGCTACTTTTTAAAAACTTCTCCCAGGGGCTGAAAAGCTGATCCCACTAGTGGGCAGATAAGCAAATGAATTTGTTGTAGGCTTGATATGTGCCTCCCAGAGTCTTTGCACCTTATAGGGCTTGGAAGTTGGGATGCATTCTCTCCTCTCAAAACAGAAGTGCCATAGGCACTGTCACTAGTTGAACATGGCCATTTTTTACAATTTCAAACCCTGCCATGTTGCACAGAGGAACTGCAGCTGCTGCTTCTTGGGATACTGAGTAAAGCACACTCCTATGATGGTCCCTAGAGACCCATGCACAGCATAGTTTATTGAAACAGATGGGGTGAGGTAGGTATGCTTCATTGATAAAGCACATTTGTCTAAAACCAAGAAGAATAAAAACACAGTACTTACCATTGGTGCTTAATCTTAAATCCAGTGAAGTTTGGAATGGGGGAGATAAATGCTGTGCTTGCCATGGTGTAATACACTAACACATAAAACCCCCTTCTTCATTCCTCCTTGATTTTTGAGCATTTTTGCCACTTAAAAAAACCACAGAAAGCAGCCAAGCTGCTCCTCTAAGCAAATTGAGAGATAAAGCAGAGCATTAAATGCAGAGCTAGAATGAACTAGCTATATCCTTTGCCACCATGTAGCGAAAGCACAGTGCAGAGCCCTCACTACAACATGCAGATATTGCCCAGACAGCTTCTTATTTTTGAAACCTGGATCAGACAACTACTTTCTTGGGTATCTCTGAGTCTTTCACTTAAAACTATGACAACTTTCACAAACATTAGAGGTTAAGCTCTGTGAGGTATGGAAATTATTATCATCCCTATATAGGTGTGGAAACTGAGGACATGTGGCTTGGTAGTTATAATAAGAGCCAGATATAGAATCTGGGACTAAATTCTGCTTTCCCACCCTTATTTGGGTCTTCAAAATCTATTATTCTGCCATGAAGTGAGAGCAACTCCATGAAGTATTAGTTAAGATCAATGAAGAGCAGCAGGTAACCCTTTCCTCTCTCATGTGGCACATTCTGATTTGGGCACAAAGAACACTTTGCCTCATGGAAACTCTCTCCCTCATATTTTTTCCTCTAAGGCAAGGGAGAATTTTCATCTTGGGAACAAGATGCTCTATGGACAGTGTTATTTTTGGATGTCTGTTTACCAAGGCTTCTTTTCCCCTGAGTTTGGCTAAGGCTAATTGCTCCGCTAGTGTCAATAGGGCCTGGTTGTGTTAAATGCTGGACTAGAACAAGTGGGGAGGTGTAGTCTAAATCAACTTGAAACACCATGTTAGAACACGATCCTAAATTAAAGAGTAACAAAATTCTTATTTTCCTGGATTGCCTTTTTACTCAGGTCCCATGCCTGATAACATAAACCTCCGCACCTGCTCTGTGATTTATCGTTACTGAAGCTTATTGGAAATTTTGTGCTTTCACTGTTTGAGTGAGAGGATTAGAATTTCTTGGGACTCAGTCTGATTACAGTAGCAGGACTTTGAGCAGATGTAAGTCAGAGCAGTATGAGACATCTCTCAGGTAAGAGGAGACTAGATGGATGGCTTCATCCACAAGAACTACAGGATTTTGTGGTGGTTGTCTTTCCCTACAGCTATCCTTACTTCCTTGGAGAGAGGGAGTAAGGATATCAATCTTTAAAAGGACTTGGAAGCCTGTTAGATTTAACACATAGCCCTATCTGGTACAGCAAATGCACAACAACAGACCAAATGTTATTTATCTGTGGCAAGCAACGAGTTACACAGATTATAGTCATATCTGAACTAAATACATTTCCACTCTTCTGGCCATAACATTAATGTACAAACTATAATCTTCTTTAAACTTGCTGATCAATTTGAATGGCAAAATAGCATATTTTTAATAGGAAAATTATTAATAATGGTCTGCGTCTCAGGATAGCAAAGGGACCATAAAACCAGCTCAACAAGCCAGCTGAGAATTTCCCTGGAGAATTTTCCCAGCTCTTGGCATAGCGGACATCTCAGGGATATGACCAGGAGGCAGGGAGGAAAGGGGTGTGCACTGTGGCATAATCCTTGGGGCTATTATTTGTTAAAACCACCCCAAAGTTGCCGTTAATTGTGTTGTGCTGAACTGGCTCCTAACCAGCTGCTGGGGTGTGAGAACTACAAATATGGCAGAGGTACCTTTCTTTCCTCCACCTCCCAGCTGCAGAAAGCACAGTTTGGCCTGGGTGCATGAGTGAGCCTTCTGGTTTATTCTTGCAGCAGAGCTTCCGTGTTGTGTTCTGTTGTAGCTCATCCCTTGGACAACTACCAACCAAACAGGCCAGATATCTTTCCATAACTTAGACCTCTTGAAAAGTGAGTACACATGCACATACACAGATACACAAATACACATACACACACAAAATTCTAATGTTGGTGTCTACATATGCATTTTCCAGAGCAAAATGGAAACAAATAGTAGGAGAAATAAGACAGTAAAATATTATGTAATTGAGGTACTATTCTAGAGATGTGTTAATTAAGGATGGAAAAGAAAAAGTTATTTTACCACACATTAAGAGAGAAATCACACCAGACCCAGTGTTTTCCCCACTCTTCTCCCAGCTAGTGTTTTATGCCACTTTCTCCTACTACTTTTTGGAGAGTTATTTATTATAAAAATTTTGAGAAATTAATTTTTTCACAGGTTCTACATTTTTCATGGTCCTGCTAAGAGAATAAATTTAGACCAACACTAGGATTTTGTATATATCTGTAAGATATTTTAAAAAACCTTGTCTCCCTAATAGGCAGTCTACTCCTCATCCTTTAACCTTTGAGGGACACATAATTTAAAAATAATTCCACTTAGCAGAAAGCCTTCTAGTGTGTTCTGCTGAATAGTCAGATACCTGTCAACCAGAACTTCAGCCATGCCTTAGAATGAAATGTCACAGCCAGAGAATCCAGTTTCAACATCCAGACAATTTATGAGTCAGAAAAGAGTGATCCCCCAGTTTTCTAAGGTCCTCCCTATCCTGTAACAATTGTCATCTGGCCATGAAAAATCATTTGTATTTGGCAGTTATGCCTTAGCTTAACCAAGGGTTGGAGACCAAAAAGTGGACCTTGGCATATGCAAACTTTGGGTTACCAGACACTGTTATAGACAGTACTGAGCAGACAAGTCTAAAAATGAGAGTGTCACGGGTACTTACAACTAAGAACCATGCCAGAGATCCAAACTTCAAATTACCTGACTTAACACAGATTAGTGCAAAATGATAGTAGAATCATAGAATTGTTTAGGTTTGAAAGACCTATAAAGTAATTGAGTCCAGCCATTTACCCAGCACTGCCAGGTCCACCACTAAACCATAACCCTAAGTTCCCCATCTCTGGGTCTTTTAAATACCTCCAAGGATGGTGACTCAACCACTTCACTGGGTAGCCTATGCCAGTGCTTGGCAACTCTTTCAGTAATGAAATTTTTCCTAATATCCACTCTAAACCTCTCCTGGCACAACTTGAGGCTTTTTCCTGACCTCCTACTACTTGTTACTTGGGAGAAAAGATTGCCTCCTTTCAGGTAGTTGTGGAGAGCGATAAGGTCTCCTCTTACTTACTGCCCTTAATTTTGTGTTGGTTTTTCTCCATAATTTACTGAAAAAGATTTCCCTATGAAGAAAATGAGAAAAATGCACAGGGGCTGTTTTGATTTACTAAATTTTTCTGACCACTTCAGGTAATCCTGCCTCAACACAACCTGCCTAAGACAAAGCTGCCTGAAAGTTTGTCTACCACCTACCTCCCCTTCTTACCTTCCACCCAGCAAAGGCCCTGCTGTTTATGCTACACCCTAACACAGAGCTGGAGAAAGATTATGAAACAGGGAATCTATTCAGGAACAAACTTGCATATTTTTTTTCCATTTTCCAGAGGTAAACAAAAAGTCAAGCCCATCTGAAAATGGGAAATTGGATTTAAAGCAAAAATAGAAGCCCATGTTTTGTCAGATATCCAAGGTTTGGTTTTTTTTTGGTGAGAGGTTATCACAAGAGTTATAACCCCTTTTGGTGGGATTACATCACCATTTGATCTAAACCCCCCACAGTAAGATGACATCTGCTACTAAGCTGTGTTGTAAATGTCTTTAATTTTTATATTTCATTTGAACGGAGTTGTTAAAGTGTGTTTACAGGGTGCTGGCTCTTTGAATAAAAGACATCAGGACTGAAGCAAAGCTCTGCATGACACTTAATTTTCCCTCTAATAAGCCCTCCTAAAACATTACAAGATTTTGGTTTTCCCTGAACTTGCTTTCCCTTCCTGCATGATTATTCATTTTCCTTCTTTTCTTATTTTTTCCTCCCTCCTTTTTTTAAGGACACATTTGAGGAAAATGGTTTTATTTTTTGCCCAGATGACACCACTTCTCTTTTCACCCGAAGCCAGATGTTCTCTCTCTGAGCAGAAGAAATCTCTCTGAAGTCTTTTCTCAAAGCCATTGCTTTTATTTAGTTTTTTCTTGGTGGTTTTTTTTTTTGTTGTTGTTGTTTGTTTGTTTGTTTTTAACTGTTCTTCTGGACTCTGGGGCCTTAAGTTTGACTTTTGTCTGTGGGGGTGGGAAGGGATCCTCCAATACGTTTGTGTTTGGATTTTAAGATCCCTTTGTATGTGTTCTCCAGTACACGAAAAAGCTCTGTGCTGGCTGAGCATAACTAAGTGTGGGACCCTTCTTGATCACTTGGAGGGGTTATTGTAGAGCAAACATGAAGTATCATCTTTCCCAGTCCCAAGTGCTTTCATTGAATCTTTTTGCCCAGACAAGAAAGAAAATGTGGAGTGCAGGCTTTTGGCATGGCAGCTCAGGCCAGAGAATACTTCCACAAAGCCATCAAACCTGGCTGGTTTGTTTTTTATTTGAGAGTATTATTTTATTCTGGAGAGCAAAATAAATGATTACAGACTGTGGACCTTGGTCATTCAGCAGATAAATGTAAGAAAAGAAAAGAAAAATCTGCCTTATTAAAGAAAAGAAAAAGAAGGAATAATATCGATATTTACAATCAAACAGAACACAAAAAAATGAGCAGTCCATCTGCAATGTGATATTCATCTGAAGAACGATATTGTCAAAAATCTTCCTGCTGCTGCAGGAAGATTCTGCAGCAGCTACAATGAAGGGAATCTCTCTGGAGAAGTGGGTTTGCAAAGAATTCAAGTATGTAAGAACAGCATAGGTCATGTTCAACAGGCAGAGCTGGACCCAGAATTTAGTGTTGTAATTCAATCTGAGGCTCTTGGATTATGGGACACACAGAAACTACCACCTAGATGAGATGAGAAATATTTTGCTTTGTTTTAAACCAAGAAACAAGAACAAGGTTCCTAAAGGAATACTATTATTATTATTATTATTATTGCAACAGAAAGGTATTGAAATCAAGCACTCAAAAGTCAGTAAATTTCATAAACAGTTTTTTCCTGCAAGATTAATACAACTGTATTGTGTATTTATTTTTGATTCTCAATTTCATTGTGAAACATATATTTTAATGGATTATATTTGTCATTAGTGCACACCATAAATACAGTAGTAATCATCAGATTCATATCTAGCACTCATGCAGAGCTGGACATAATCACAATTCTCTACAAACATACTTGCCTTATGCTCAGAGTTCAAGTGGTAATTCCTGAATAAAGAACATAGAGATCAGACCTGTGTAACACTCAGAACCATCTGTACTCCTGGGGCTGCAGAGTGCAGAGAAATGCCTGACTTCCTACTCCAAAGTTCTTGTCTGGACTGTTTTCCTATGCTGGTGTATTTAGGCCTTCATTAAAATCTGCAAGAATAGTAGAAGCCTAGTGTGTGCACGAGCCCCTAAAATTGCAGGGGCTTATTGCCCATTTCTCAGCAAATAGAGTCTGTAGAGATACAACATTAATTTTATTTCTAGCATAGATATAATCTACTCAGGATCATACTTTCATGCTGTCCTGTTAATATGTTTGGATATACACCCTTCCCCTGCTTCAGAAAACTTCTGAAAACCCACCTTTCTGTGAGGCATGCCAGGTGCTGGACTACTCCCCGCTCTGTGGGTGTTCTTCCTTAAACTATTTTGTTTGTAATGAGTCATGCCTTTAGGGTCTTATCTTGCATTCCTTGCACACCCAACGTTCACCATAGTTGATGGAGACATATGAGGCAGGTCTTTAGATTGTGCTGGGATCTACTGAGCTTTCTCCTAATTCTGCCTCCTGTGTGGGCTCTGCTGTTCCAAGTGAAGTGTAGCCTCTTTTCTTGAATTCAGAACCTCCTTTCCCCTCCTTTCCCACCCTTTTTATTTGGGGTTTTTTTTGGGTGGTATCTAAGTCAGGTGTTGCACGTGCTGCTGCTGTCATGGACACGCCTGCTTCCTGAATACAGTAAGCACTGATGTTTGTTTCTCCAACATGCTATCTAAGACACTGAAAACCTTTCATTTCTTCCACTTACCACCCTCTGAAAAAAATCACTGCTTCAATGTTTGAGATAGGCATAATATATTATAGTCTTAGTAATTTTTTTATATCTATCCTTATTAAAAACAAACTTAGCAAAGTTAATTAGGGGTAATTAGCATTAAACAGCATTCAAGCTATTCATTATTTACTTAGCTTTGAACTGCAGACTGTAGAAATGCCATTTGTTCATTAAAATTCCCAATCTTTGCCCACTTTCCCTTTGATAGCACAGTAGTTAAAGAAAGTTGTGCTTAGCTGCTGACTAACTATTCTCTCCACACTGCAGAGATGGCTGGAGGCCATTATTTCAGCATTAGAAACTAGTTAATATTGAATACCATGAAGTTAAATTTCTGTTCATTTACTTATAATGTTGGAAATCAGATGTTCATTCTGTGCCAATTTCCCAGCACTACTCTCAGCCAAGCTTTGCAAACTCAGAAAAAAAAGTGCACTAAACAATATTGAGAAGGTGAGGAGGTTTGAAACAGGGTAAAAAAGAGGGATTAAACAGACCTATGAAAAAGAAACCATTGCTACCCCTGCTCTGGATAAGTCTTCTTTAATTTTCAGTCACCGCCCTTGTTAGTTTCTTTTAACAGCATAAGGAAAAAAAGTCTGCTTTTTATTTGTAACCACTAATTTCTGAACAATTACACATCTGTAATTCCTCAGGAGCTCTTGCTGTGTGCTGCTTACAGATACTATAACTTGAAAAAAGGATGCAATGACCTTTGTCTTGACAACAGAGTAGAAGGACCCATTTCTTAGTTACTCAATGGGGATTGTTTCTCAGGTACCTCTTTGGTAACTTGGCTATGCCTATCTAAGGTGCAGGAATGATCCCTCCACAACGAGAACCATATAGATTAGAAAAGTAACCTCTGCAGAGGGCTGCAAGGCTGGCCAGATACTGCTATGGTGTGTTGGCTGGGACAAATCATCTAAAACAAGTTTAGGCAGTTAGTGCCTACTCAGGGATTGCTATTTGACAATGCCTTTGTCTGATTTTCCTCTTCCAATGCAACCTAAAAATGATGACATCTTCTAACGTTCTCTCCCCCTTCCCTCCATCTCTTGAACTAATGAGCAAATAAGGAAAGAAAATTAAAGAATAAAAAATGTAAGCAGTGATAGGGTGAGATCAATAAACTGTGTATTGCTAGCACTGAGTTAGCCTGAGTAATCTTCTGCATATTGCATGTTGAGTTGACTTGCAAGAGAAATATATTCCCTCTTATTGTCCTGTGTCTCATTGCGGGAAAGAAAGCAGGGACTGCAAATTAAAATACCCTTGATTTAGGTTCTGAAAGGAGTACCCAGGAGTTCTTCCTCTATTGCCACATGCTAGAAATTGAGCTGTCTGCATCCTTACAGTGTAACAAGAATATTTTATTATTGATTTCAGCCTGTGACTTCTTTTGTGCTATTCCCCCCTGCCTCCAACAAAAAGGCCACTAAAGGTGCTCTTATGAGTATCATCAGCGCAGGACTCACTGCTACAGGGCAGAAGGCGAAAAGTGCCTGAATAGTAGCCCAAGTAATACTATACAACATGCTGGCATAAGAGTGCTTAAGAATTCCTGAGCTGATATGTACTGCACTGAGGATTATTCACTGGGTACATATGGGGCTAAAAGCAGCTCAGGCAGAAGCAGACAACTAATGACAAAGAACCGTGTTTATCAACGTTTGCATCACATGAGTTTTGCACAAATAGTAAGTCTCTGAGTCACCAGTCCAGAGAACATACTGCTCCTAAAGATGGCTCCTTTTCTTCCACCATCAAAAATTTTACTTGGGCTAACGCTCGTGAGTGTCAGTTTCCCCAAATCATGGAACAAGGGAGCAAGGGTGGAGGTCTCTTCAGTTCCAGGGGAACCTATAAGAAAAGTTAGAGCAAGAATGAGAAGAAAAAATGCTTGACAGGTTATTTATTTTATGTGCAGGCAATAAATTTATGTTGTTATATAATTACAATGACAATGGAGCTAAGTTTGGGATGTACTAGGCCCACAGCAAATAAGGAAGTATAAGCAACTGAAGAAAACTCACAGGAACAGAATATTTAGTATATAAATAAAGTTGAAGTTTCTAGCACATATCAAGCTGGAAATGTTGTCCTCTTCTGAAGTACAGGTATGACAGCGCGGAAAGTGAGAAATACTCCAGACTTCAGGGAACCCATGTTTACATAATCACTTGCAAGGACTGACAAACCAAATTAGTAAATTGGGTTTTCCCATCTACGGCTGATGGAATTGTAAACTGCACACTGCATATAGGGTATTGATAATTTTTCTGCTTTCTAAAAGGAGAAACTTAAGCTTAAAGAAAGGAAACTCATTCAAACTCTGCATGATAAACCATTTTCAGCAAATGGTGTCTACTTGCACTCTACTCTAAGCTCTCTCATGTCAAAAATCACCAGTTTCTCATAAAGGGGAACTGTAAAGGGCAGCAGAAGAAATTAAAGAAGCTGTGTGCTGAATTTACTTATGTTTGCATAAGAATAGGCTACTTTTTAATCTCTTGAGCTTCCAAAGGAAATACTCTGGAGGGTCAAAAGAGAATAATTTAATTACCTCAGAGATTCACAAGAAATTAGGCTTCAGTGATGCCTAGGATTAGTTAAATTAATAGGGAATATGCTTCAGTCAGATTGTTTGACAGTTACACAGTGAAATTATGGTGCCAGTGCATTTCCATTGGCTTCAGTACGGTCAAGATTTAGTTCATGTCAGCTGTGAGCCCAAGATGATTACTGAATGGGCTGATTTAGGCTACTGTTATTCGCCTAAGAGAGGACAGCATACTGAGGCCAATTCCATCTGCCAATGTAAGTGTGGCTACAGCTTGAAAACAGTCAAATAGACACAATATAAAATGCTGAATATAGTAACACTTGAGTGAGTGTTGGGGTTCTTTTCTTTGATTTTTGGGTTTTTTATTTGGTTTTGGTTTTAAGGTTTTCTTGGGGTTTTTTTGTTGTTGTGGGTTTGGGGTTTTTTTGGGGGGGAGAGGTTGTTAAGTGCCTAAACCCAGTTTTTAATGTCTTGGGAAGTGTAATGTTCAGAAGGAAGACTATGGCAATACATAAAAAGAAAAGGCCATGTAAAAGCATGAAAAGACACACATTCTGATCTCTGAGTACAGAACCAACCCAATGCTGTGATACAAGTTTTCTCTGGATTTACACCAACATAATGTTATCTAAAGTGTAACCATTTGTATTATTATAAGGCTAAAACCATATCACTTTGCTTTGATACTTCATTTTAGCTATGACTGCAAATGCATGTATCCAGAACACATGTTTGTACCCACAGACATGCACTCACATTCTCTTCAGTAGCTTTTCAGCCATGCCACAGAGCTGTGTGGTCTCTCTTGGATAAGCTGTGTTAAATTAAAATTAAACATCACCAAGCTTTGTGCTCAGCATCCCCCTGTGAATGTTCTGCTGCGGGTATGCAGGGGGTTAATATCACAAATGTTCCACAGGAGGTTAGTGGGATTCAGTTTCAGCTAACATTTATTTTGCCAGCTCCTGTTCACTTTCATCTCTGCTTATGAACACTATTATCTTGTTTGTAATAATATATATAGATCACTGCAGCTGTGCTCTGCAAAATTCATCCATTTTTTGAACTTTGCAAAAAAAAAAAAAAAATTCTGCAAGTGTTTTATCACATTACTGAGCCCTATGAATTCAGCCCCTTTCCCAACCTGGTCTCTCATACAAATTGAAAGCAGGCATGGGTTTGCAAAACTTCCATTGAAAATGGACTATCGTGTTTCCGAAGTAACTTTCACCCAATGCAGATTTTTTTCCTTTCGCTCCAGACTAACTGTGAGCTGTTGTTTATTAAAAAAAGACTAAATTACTTCAGTTCCTCTGCTTTTTGTCCATTCCTATTGTTAATGTCCTGTTACAGGCATTACCTTTGACACATGTCTGACATGTGCAGCAGGTCAGCATACTGTGCCTGAACTGTTCTGCCTCTTGCTTGGTAGATTGTCAGCAGTAATATTAATATCTACACTCTTATATAGTTTTCCTATCTTGCAAACATTTAACATCCAGTCCTGGGATCAGTGCTGCTAATAACTGACGGACACTGGAAGGGCTATTAGCGTATTTGATATATTCTTTAGCAAACTTACAGGAGCGTGCTAAGCGGCATATTTTTCCATAAACATGATGTAACCCCAGTAATATTTGTACTTTAAAATCCAGTGAGCCTAAAGAAGGAAATGGGCTTTTTTAAAAAACAGTATAGATGCCATGAAAAGCAGAAAGAAGACTGTAAAGATGCAAGACTAGACTCAAATTTACACCAAAATTTCCAGCAGAAAGGCCTCTTGTCATATGTTTTCTGTGTTCTGATCCTATGGCTTTTTCCTAGAAAGGCTCACAAAGCAAACTCTTGGTTGTAAGTTCTTAACGTTTACCTATCTCAGTACAGCTTACAACAGAAGCATTACGCCAGAAATTGAATGATGTGATACAATAATTAACTTCCTTTCCAGTTTCCCAGTCTTCTTCCTCTTCAAAAAATGGAAGTCATTGAACGACTATGTCATAATTCTGTTCTGCTTTTCTCATTTTGAGACAGAAAAAGACAGACTAACTTTCAAAGCCTCCACCCTAGGCTTTCAAAAAGGCAGAGCATAAAAGGAAGAACAGAAAAGGAAAGAAAAAGGAAATGAAATGGAGAATTAAGTAGTTGGGCCTTGTACTCAGCAGTCCTCAAGATCAAACTCAATCCTCTCCACATAGCAGCTGGTATCAATGATCTTGCACTATTCAAACAAGTTCCAGCATATAGTGACCTGGGATGCTGCCTTCTACTGCACTCCTGTAGAGGCAGCCTCTCTGGCTGCCACTGAAATGTGCCTTCCAGAAGCAGCTTTGCATTAATTTGACAATATCACATATCATCTGTCCTTGAGGCTTCAAAATAGATAGTAAAGGGAAGGAGAGAGTAACCTCTCTCAGGCCTCTTGCTACCATCACTCTCCTTTTATATTTCATTTAGAGCACAATGTGAGCAAAGAAAGAATGTTAGACATGCACACTGTAATGAAAATCCATGACTTGACCATGCATTCATAATTATTTTATAAATAAATGGCTTCTGGAGAGCCACATTTGTCTCTTCCCACAGAGTGTATGTCTTTCATTAATGTATTACAGGCTGAATGAAGCCAGCCTGAGTGCTTTGCTTGCATCTTCCTCTTCCTCTCAATCATTGTCTATGGATAGGTTTTTGTGGTTCAGAAAGAGCTGCAAGCCCCACAAGTCTCTGCAGGACTGATGGCTCGTCAATAACATTAGCCAGCATTATGGGCTGCACTGGTGTAGAACAGAATCAATATGACCAAGCAAAGAGTCTAATCAGTTGACATGACCATCTTCAGCAGAGCTTACAGTACAAGAAATGAGTTTTTTTAAGGAATCAGCATCAGCAGTGGTTATTCACTCCACACCAAGAAGTCTTGATGAAGATTTATTACTTCTTGTTTTGTTAGCACTGCAGGTTAAGCTGGTAAGAGTGAAATAATCATTCAGGTTAAAAGAATAATAAAGATCGGACCCTGCAAACAAGGCCCACACTTTTCCTAAGAAGGTCTGAAGAGTTGCTATAGGGCATTAATACTGCAATGTGGAAGCAAAGCTGTCTCACTAGGAAATAAGATTAATATAGGGACCAGGATGCAGGGATTTATGCCCTTTGTCTGACTAGGTTGCATATGGTTTTCTCACCATCTCTTTTGTTTTTTACTGAAGGAGTAGATTCAGCTCTCACTTCTACTAGTGCAAATTGAAGTCACTTGTCTGAAAACAAGAGTTGTTCCAGGTTTCTATCAGCATAAGTGAAAGCAGACTTTGGCAGTCATGCCTATGGCAATGTACACATCTTAAAACAAATTTCTCATTGGTGCATAGCTTTATCCATGTGGCAATTATGGAGCTGTTTTACAATCAACTCCCTTTCTCTTTCTGCTCACCCCTCTGCATGCAGATTCACCCATAACATGAGACCAATAGGGGTGCAGCTATCAGATATTTCACTTTTATGAACTCTGCTGATCATCTGTTCTCATTTGTCCAGTCATCTGAGGGAAACCCTGTTCAATCATGTGAAGGTAAAGCATTAGTGAAATCATTAGTGCAGCATGAGCAGATTAATAAGCCCATGCCTCACCCATTTTTTTGCAAGCAACATCCCGCCTACATCAGAGATACTTCAGCAGTGTTATTTCCTAAAGAGGTAAAAGAAAATAATTGCATTTTGGAGGCAAGTAGCTTGTTTGTTTATGGGAAAATGGACATGTTAACTACTCCCATCCCACTTTGTTAGAATGAAATAGCTAGGAAATGTTCATTAAAAAAAATAAAAAATAATCTTGAAACAGGTTAAGTGCCTGTTCGAATTAACAACTGAATCAGAGGAAATTAAAGGACCCAATCCCACAGGGGTCTTCACAAACTGGACACAAGGAGAGGAACAGAAAGTTTGATTCAGGCTTTTCTGCCACTGCCACAAAAGACTTGATGCTTGCCAATCAGTCTGTGATACTTACACACCACACTTTGATGTGACAAACCTGCTTATCTCCTGGGCAGTGGTAGACACTCACTCAATACAGTCACTGGCATCAGGCAGTCACCCTACCAAAGTTCGTCTCTTTTTATCCCTCTCAGGCACATACAGAGACACACACACTCCCTACTGATTTCATCGGGGGGAGACATTCTAAATCTTTAGTGTTAGAATAGTAACTATGGGTTTCAGTCAAAGTGGAGATCTATAGCAACACGCATAGACAAGACAAGTTCTTCATCCGCAGGAGTGTCAAGTGCACATCAATATTGAGCTAGTTCCTCAGTGGCAGAATTCACCTCCAAGTTTCCAGTAATGTTGTCTGTCAAAAATGAGATCCAACCAAACAACCTATGTGGGAAAAATTAGTCCGGGATTTGTGTGTTTTGTGATTGTCTTTTCTGTTGCTGCATGAAGAAAATCAAGATTCTGAATATAAGCGTGGTGGTGGGTTTGGGTTTTTCATTTGTTTGTTTGTTTTTTAATGGGAATTCTGTTGCAGAATATTAATACTGTAATATTAATTTAAAAGGTTTATTAAATTAAAAAAAAAACCACAAACACAACAGTCCAGTTTTGTAAAGATTCCACCATTTATAGTGATTCAAGGGAATATTCTACTCTCAGAGCCCCAGGATCTTGGTACGTAACATCCTCATTTGTGTTAATGGAAACTTTACCCCCTTGAATTCACAAGGACTGAAAAGTTTCACCAGGCACACAGGCTCTGTATAAATAAGCAGCACACAGCAAACATATTCTTTTAAAAGGATTATCACTTTGACAGCTATTCAGTTGGGGTGGCTTTTTCTGTCCCCTGGAATTCCCAGCTTGCCCTCTTAACTACACAGAAGGTAAATCTGTATAATACTTCACAGCTGCCTTTACTGGGACCTGACACTAGGCTTACTGGATGTGCTTTCCTGGTACAAAGCACCTCATCAAATTTCCTGCTCTGGATGCAGTGAACGCAGCTGATGAGCTGTCTTATTAAAAGTTATGAGGAAAGGATGCTCACTCCATTACTTTCTGAACTACTGGATACACACAGTGAAGCTGCTGAGCCAGTCAGTCCCTCAGAGCTCACTCCTTCACACAGAGGCTGCATGCTAACATTTAATAACACATTGCTCCTGTGGCGGTCAACATCAAATTTTAATTTTTTGTTTTGCTTTGTTTGTGATGGCATTTTTTGCAGAGCTAGAGCAAAGATCAGCTGAGAGAGGGACCTCTGGGCCATAGGCAGGGCCAAGAGAGGGCTAAGCTGCTGTAGCAGCACTAGGTTGAAAAAAACAACCTTCCTTTTAAAGCAGATCATGCAACGATTGGTGCAGTCATGGTTCAGTGGGGACAGCTTCAGCAATGCCACATGTTTGGATTATACACCTATTACCTTCCCATCAGTAAAAGAATCAGCTTTTTTTTCAGATAGTTCAGTTAAAAGCTGCAAATAATTTTTTTTTTCCACCACCTCAAAGAAGAAAAAGACATTTTGCAAGCAACACACTTTGTAAAACTACTGGCGCTTGGAGTGGAAGAGCACAGTTAAAAGATGCAGTGAAAATTGACAAATCTCTGTATGGAAAGCTGAAAATACATTACAATCCCAATTCAACTATAAATACAAAACCTTAAATTAAATAAATCTTGCACAATTATGGATCAAAATATGTTTGGCTTTAATGACTTAGCATATACAAGCCTTAACTCTTGAAATTGTTGCTGGGACTGTGCGGCTTGCATAGTGATGCAATAGTAAACAAGTTGCCTGCTGCTGCAATGCTATACATGAATGACGAGGGAAGGTGGACCAACATTTTGTTGGTTTTCTGGTTATTAGTTAGTACTCCTTTGTGGGCCCTGCTCTCTGTGCAAAACTGTGGCCTTACAGATTCAGTAACAGCAAGCAGTGTCAATAATGGACTCAATAATGAGTGGAAAAGAAACCCAACCTAATAACAACAAAACCTCTGGGGGAGCATTAGCAACAATTGCTGTCAGCCAATGTTGGGAAATTGCCAGTCTTCCCTGGTGGCAGCCTGTCAACCACAGGCTGCAGCAGGATCCTGGGCTGGGTGACCTGCCAGCTGGGAAACCTTGAAAGGGTCAGGCTTGGTGAATGGCAATGTTCTCCTACACCAGAGCTCAACAGAGCAGGATTTTGGTGGCCCAGGTCTTCCCAGAGAGCTGTGGAGTTTAGAGGGAGGTGGTGGCAGGACAGGAGGGTGTCCCTTCCTGCTCTGTCTCCTGCTTGCCCCAGCCCATGGCAGTGGGTTTTGGGGGTGAGTGCAGACTGCTGTCCTCCACTGTTGGATGATAAGCAGGGATCAAAACACTTTCCAAAGCTACCACTTTAGCTGCTGGTCCAGGATAGCCTCAGAAGCTACCTCACCTGCTTGAGAAAGGTGAGGACCACCTTTCCAGACCAGCTGAATGACTCTGATGTGGCTGGCCTCAGATGTCCACTGTGCTTAACTGATGGTGCCCAGAGCTCCCAGGGCTTTCCGGATCTGTAGGTGGCTGCTGAGTGAGTAGCTATACTACACCACCTCTCAGAATGGGAGGGCTGAGCCTTAACACAGGAAAAAAAACGGCCCAGGAAGATAATTTTTCTTGACACAGTCATGGTTTGTATCAGGCAAGTAGCTCTAGGATAATTAACTCAAAGTCTGTTTTCCCCAAGGTGTGGGTCTTGTGCTGGAGAGCATCATGGAGGGAAGTTGGTCCCTCCCTGCAGCAACTCCCAGGGTCAAAATCTCTTTCTTTTCCTATCCCTACTCACACCTACCATCTTGATGTTTCTTGCCTTTGGCTAAATTTGGTTGAGGTAGGTCTGTGCATTTACATTACTGGGGAGAAGAAGTGCACATAGGCAGACCTATATGTACGCAGTCAGAGGGCATAACACTCATTTCCTTAGCCAGAAATAAAATAGCAGTCTACTTTTTTAGGCCTTCGTGCTCTCTGTTTCTCCTACTTATTTTGAAAGTTATGGTAGTTTAAAGTAATTTCTATTCTGTACCTAGAAATTTACATGTTATGCGTTCATTGAACAATTTTTTTTAAAGATGTCCCGATTTAAAATTTAGCATGTGAATTTTTTTCTCCTCCAAAATTGTTTTCTAGGAGATCTGAAGCTGATTATTTTGGGATTGTGATTACTTAGGGGCTTGACTAAAGCTATTTTGCAAGTCCGTTCTGATGTGTTACTTTGAATTAAGATGAGAAGTTTCCTCAATTTATGTTTTACAGAAAAAGCCATTCTAAAAAGCAACTGTTCAATGCGTACAAAAAGTTCTCCTTGAGAACTTGTCTTAACATGATATATGACTATATTTTGCAAGCTCTTTAGTCACACACTATTTTTTTAATTAGATGTAGTTGAACCTGTGATCTTGGTGAATTAACACTTTTACTGATCCAGAGGCTGTAAGTTTAACCTCATGCTTGTTGACATTTTCTTATGACCTGGCATTTGTAATCATGCAAATTCTTTCTATAGTTTATTCATTTAAAAAGTGTTCTCAGAATTGATTCCCTGACATACTCTTTGGGACTTAACAGCTTTCTCTGACTTTTCTGTATGGCTTAGCTCTTGGAGCTTGCAATAGAATAATACAAGGTTCACATGCATTTTGGCAATTTACCATCTTTTAGAAATGTCTACTTTAGTGTCTTAGACATTGCAGGGGGAAAAAAAAGAAAAAAAAATAATTGCAAAGCTTTTATTGGGCTGTGGCCAGTTGAAGGAAACTTGAAACTTTGAAAACATAAGTTTTCAGAATAGAATGTAGTGGATTTGTAGCAAAACTTGAAACACTACACTTCTTGACCTGAATTCTTGTAAGCCAATATGCAGTGCATATATACCATAATGAAACTCTCCACTTGCACTTTACATTTCATTCATGTAGCATCTATCACTGGAATCAGTGGACACTGACTGCTGTAGCAAGTCAAGGGTTTGACCTTTGTTATTCTGATCTTCATTGCAAGACCAGCTCTAGGATAAAGAGTCCAGTTTCCTACTAGCTCCCAGGCATGTCAAACTTTCTTCACCAGGCTGGGTTGAGCACACCGGAGCCAAAATGGAGCTCAGTGAGTGTAAAGTCATGTGAATGGATGCCAGAGGCTATGGGAACAGGATGGAAAATTTTACATAGCAACTGCAGTGTTTTACATATTGTAAAATAACAAGGTAGCTAGAAAAAATTTTTTTAAAATCCAAATGTCAAAGTTTGTATTTTCTCAAGTCATAGAAGATATATCAGACAACCTGCATATTTGATACTTCCCAGCTGCTTTCCCAAATCTTTGCCAAGTTATGTTGCTATTATTCAACCCCAGTGAGAGAATGAGAATATCTGAAGTGTATTCCACTGTAAGATACCTCCTGTGAAGCACTTAGGATAGGACTTATAGAGGAGTACAGTCCTTGTGGAAGTTCTTTGTCTTAGGTATTTTAATTCCAAAATTTCACAAAATTATGATGCTGCAAAATTCTTTATTTTGAAATGTACACACACACACAAATGAAAAAGGAAAACTGGAATTGCAGGACACAAAAAAGTGAAACTGTGAGAGTGCTTTGAATTTTCAATATCACTTGAATTTGAAAGACTGAAGCTAAAAGCTTGTAAGTGATAAAATAATTTCAAATCCCTTTGTAATGCACATGCCCAGGGCTCTGACAACCTCCACATTCAACTGCTTATAAGTTTTTCCTTTGCACATTCCAATAATGTGAAACCACTCATTGCAACATAGAGTATGTGACGCACAATTATGGCAGCACTTCAGGTTTCTCTGTGAGTCCTGGCATATGGGAAAGAATTCAAACTCTGTTACGGAGGATCAAAATATATTGGACCAGTTAAACCAAATGCTCTAATCAAGAAAATTTAAGGTGATCTTAAAATGTATGATTAAAAAAGAGAGGGAGCTGCTTAAAAATACCATCTTGGAAAGAAAGGTAAAAGATTTCCTATAGCAAGGATACTTTTATAGACCCAAGAAAGGGCTGATAAGAAGCAGAAATTACCCTCAGGTACGGCAAAAGTGTAGATATTTCTTTAAGACATGAGAAAATAAGTTAGCAAGATTAATGCATTTACTGTGCACTGTGCTAGAGATGGGAATACCAAAGGACCTTGAACTTATCCTCGTAACAGTCTGGTTAGTTAGTTAAACACCACTGGGTATATATAGATGAAATAAGATGGAAAGGAAGTCCAGTCCCTGCTTTTGCAGATAACCATATTTTTAATATCCTCATAAACTGATTCAGTCTCTATCATCTAGATAGTTCTCATTCTGGGCTCTTCTGCTGATATTGGAGGGCTGATCTAGAATGTCTGTGCTTCAGCACTTTAACTTGTTTCCACTTTCCATCATGAAATTATATATAATTTTATATATATATACATATATATATAAAATAAAAAAACCCCGGTCCATTGTCATCTATTTTGCAGCACAATCATGCCTCCCTTTCAGCTCTCATTTGCTTGGCTATGGAAAACAAACTCTCTTAAGCTACCGTCATAGCAGTGCTTATTTCATTCTCTGAAGCACACACAGTTTTCTTTGAATTTGTCTTTTTCATCCATGGGCAACAGAACTACACAGAGTGTTCTAACTGCATTTGGGGAAGTAGTGCTGGTGCTGTCCAGACTCCCATGGAAATGACTCATCTGATAAATCCTGGAATCACGTTTGATCTTGAAAGCCTCTGTACTTCACCAGAAAATATCTTTATGTTGCTGCTTGGTCTTACTTTTTTTTATCCAGTGGAAGAAGATTTTGCTATTTGCTTTAATTTTGCAAAACTTGAATCAGTTTGACTTCTGGCAAGGTCCTAAGACTTCTAAAACATGCATTTTGGGCTTGACAATTTTGAAAATTCCTTTTAGGCTTTTTTTCTTACTACTAGCATTCCTTTTGACACATACTGGTAGGCAATATATCACTGCTACAGTGTTTAGGAATGGACCTAAAATAGGGATTTGGATCCCACATCAGTAGCACACTGCTCTTGAGGACCTGATATGAGAAAACAATCCTAAGAGGTGCAGGAAACTCCAAAAGGGGCATTTGATGACTTCCATGTGGCATGATGCTCAGGATGCTTAAGCTTCTTGGCAAGCCAGCATTTGGGACTAGTACTCCACAGGAACATATTACTTGTTCAGTGGCCCTACATTCATAGGATATTTTGCTACACTCTGTGTTGGTTGTTGTGGGAGGATAAGCAGTGTATTGCTGGGAGAATTGAAATCTAGCTGAAACACTGGAGCAACATAAAGGCTGCAATAGGATTTTCTTTTTTTTTTTGGCTAATGGCTGGAAGTTGCCACCTGAAAGAAGGGCTGTTCTGTGTACTGGGGTCCTATGGAGACCATAGCACACCAAGCAGCACATAGCTATGTTGGCTCTCCCACAACAGACAGGACTGTAAGCAGCAATGCTTATTTGGTCTGACTGTCATTCTCTGTTCTTCTTTACAGAGAGGTTTCAACTAAAGGTCACAGGAGAGCCACTCTATATTTTTTCTTCAAATAAAATCAATTGAAGAACCTAGAACACAATAAGTTATGTTCAGGGCTATACTTCCATGTATTCCCATTGGAGACCTATCAATGTGAACTAGCACTGTTGGGAAATATCTCCAGCTACCCCAGTTAATCAATATCTGTTCATACTGTCTCTGATGAATATAGGTAATGATTGGATAAGCATGAGTCAGGTGACTTAAAAATAACTACACCTCGCGCAAGATCAATAGAAGGTGGGTTTTTTTCCCTAGTATCATTTCAGGCAAACTAATGTACCTTTTATCCCTCTCTCTTCTTACCACCCCTTGCTCATTCTTGGTATATCAATATCACTGTAGTAGTGGCTTTATTAAATTAGTAGCACTTAATCTACTGTCATACTGTCAACTTGAAAGGCGTGAACAAGCAGACAGCAGGTTTCAAGTGGCTCAGTGTGCTTCAGCTGGCTCTCACCCAGGCAGTTAGCTCAGAGCTGTGCCAAAAGCAGCCTTTCTGGGTACCTGCTAATATCTCTTCTCTGAGTACGAAAACTCTATGCTGGAAAAAAATTGGTTTAGGGAAATTCATGCCAATTATAGATGTGTTATCACAGATTAAAATATTATAATTATGCTTGGCTTCCATGCAGAACCACATTAACATATCTATGACATTTAATAACACAGGAGGATAACCACATGCCTCAGCAAAGGTTGACTTTTACCCTAAGTTGCTTAACTTTTTTTTCTCCCTTCCTCCCTCTTTTTCCTGCCCACTGAAATTAAGATCTGCATGTGCTTGCAGTATTTTGGGGGGAAATAAAAAGGAAAAGTAAGGAAAAAAGAAGAGGGGGGAAAAGACAAAAAATAAAGGAAAAGAAAGAAAGAATATGTAAGGGGAGAAGGAGAAGCATGGAAATGTGAAATGCGAGAAGGGAAGGGAAGGCAAGGCAAGGCAAGGGAATGGGTGACGTGTATTTTAATGACATGAAGCTAAATACTGCAAGTCAGTAACAGACTAAAGGCATTCAGCTCATCATTGAGCTGTTTATGTCTGATTTAAAAACAGGCAAATGGAATAAACCCTCTCAAGCCTTTCGTTTGTGGACCTGTGGTAGACACCTCGTATGCTTATAGCTCATGTCTTCCAACATAAATTTAACCTGTAAAGTAGCTGGATTGGAAAGTGAAGTCCTGTTTTTAGAGCTAGATGTTTTTCAGAAAAATGGGTTTTGGTCATGCTGGGAGGGCTGCAAAAAGATAGACCTTGGGAAAATTCTAAATCCATCAGAGAGTATGTATTATCCACCAATCACTCTCCTCAGATGCACAGTTCACAGTGCTTCACAAATTCTGGTTATTTGGCCTTCACGTCCCTTTCTTTCCCTACCCCACATCCAGTTGCCTCAATTTTGCTGATAAGGAAATGTGAGGCAACCAAAAAAGTCTTATTTACTCTTGCCAAGCACTGAGCAGGCTGTTTCCAGTCCAGCTAATACTTTAGAGAAGGGCTCATTTGCAAGCACATATCCATTCCTATCGAGCTTAACAAGACTGTACATGTGCTTAAAATTCAGCACATGTTTTGAGGCATCACCACCCCAGTGCTCACCTTTTCATAGCACTTTACAAGCTAGAGGTTTTTTGCTCTTCTCTTGTAGAATGAATGAATATGAACCATATTCCAACATATTGCCTTGGACATGCTTGTAACATGGCCTTTTTGTCCCTATGAGCACAGTGCCATAGACAAAATTATCCTATTATAGGACTGCTTTCTTTCTTTATTGGCAAGAAATGCAGTATGTAGAAAATTACTAGCACCATAAGAGTTCAGTCTGAACCAAAAGCATTTACTCCAGAAGAATCTTACTCATATCTTCCCAACTGCTACAGCTGTCCCTCAGAAGAAAAGTGAGATTTCTTAACAAAAGAAAGTATTCTGCCCTGCAAATGGGTTTTCAGAACATCTCCCCACACCACACCCTCTTCTAGTCAGTGTGGAGTACAAAGCCAGTTCCAAGGACTCAAAGGTAAATCCTCTGGTGATGAATTTTTACTGCTCAAGTCCTAGATTTCTAGACAAAGAGGGGAGACACATTTGGCCAAAGTCCTCACTATTTCAAAGTATGAGAAAATTCTTACTCAAATAGTTAGATTTATGAGCTGTGTGCCTCTGCTTTGAAAAATGAAAAGGGGACTGACCTGTGCTGGAACACCAAGTTAGAGTTTGGCAAGACCTTTCACTTCAATTTTTTCAGCTGTCAGACATACCTAAGTGTGAGCAATGTCCATCTTATGGGTTTTTTGCAGACATTCAGGTGACTAACTTAGCGAGGCTGTAGGATTCTGGATATGGAACTAAGGATGACATTTCTAAGGAAATGTGTACAAACTAGGGGAAAAAAAAATCCCTCTCCCAAAAAGCTTTAACCTTTTCAATTTCTGGGAAGTATGCAAAACTCTTAAATGCAGTGCGCAGCTCTCAAACTACAAGAGACCTTGTGCAAACTTTGCAGCTGAGCATCTTTCCATGACCATATGTCTTTCCATGGAAATGTATATTGTTTGAATCAGTAAAAATAAAAAAAAGAGGAGAAATGAAAGACAAAGAGACAGAAAGGTCAGTGACTGATAAATCTTTAATATAAAAATTGTACAAGAATTTTGATACAAATTACAAGAGGTATTTGGACAAAGTATGAGTAAAACTCCATTTATATCCCCAAAACCTTATGCATTTTATGCAAAAGACATACTGTAGGACAGTTACAGTACAGAAAATACAAGAAAAGAAATGTCAAATTAAAAACAGGATTTTCAATTCCCTCAGACTACTAATGGAAAAAACTTGTTTAGACTACATACAATATTTATGAAGCTACCAATCTCATGATTATTAGATCAACATGATGCAGTTTTTTGTATCCCCTTGTACAGCTATATTCTACAGTGCATGCTTTGGTTCTGCAGGCAGGACAGCAGAGCATTCGCGTTTTGCTCACGTTGAGATCAAACAGTGAAAATGAAAAGCCTCCTCTATTCCAAACAGAGAAGGGCCTTTGTAAAAATGTCCATCAGGCCTTGACTGCGCACTTCCCTATGCCTGTTGGGGGAACCCCAGGAACACGTCTTGACAAAGTCCACCAGAAGAAGTCTAGCTTTGCAAACCAGCTGCGATCTTGCCATTCTGTACGCATCAGCCCCTTTGCTGCTGTTGGTGCATCACAGGGTGTCATGGGGGTTGCAGCTGGGCTGTGAGAGCCCTCCCAGGCCTGCTGAGAAAGGGGCTTCCAGGCTTTTTGCCTCTGTGACTGAAGACACTGCCAGACCCCTAAGAACCCCCAAATACATGAAGGTTCAAATCCAGTTTATCTCAGTTTACATCTCCACGTGAACCCCCAGTCAGGTTTCCATCTTTCCATTTCAGGAGAACTGAAACACAGCAGACAGCTACATAGCAAATCACCATGTTTGACCTTCTCAGTTAAAAGCTGTTAAAGTAAAAACTGTGCCAGTGAGCAACAGCCTTCAGTTAAACAATGAAACTCCAAACCCCTTTGACCACAGGGGTAAGTCCCCTACAGTGAGTTATTCGTAGGGACAAATTGCAGTACCCTGCTTGTGATAAGTAAAAGTGTGTAGAATTTCAGCCAGGGTAAATTTTGAATGTGTTCAGGGTTCAGATCAACTTATTTGCACACCTGTCACACATACACTGCACTGGAACACAGATCACTTTAATAGACTGGAAGAGGGGCAGAAGGATGAACTGAGAACATAAATGCTGCTCATCAAAAAACAGCCACATTCTGAGAAAGGAGCCCCATATGACATAGGAACCAAAGTTTGCACAAGCAGCATGCTGAATTTCATATTTATAAATAGCTAAATGAGATACACAAAAACAACATTGGCCATTTTATTAATTTTGTCAGTTTCCAAATGGTGACCATTTTCACAGATGGAATGCATAAAACTATCCAAAATGAAGAACACCAGGAGGATGTGTTACTTTTCTGAGAGAATTTGAATGAGACACTCTCTTGGCATAAGAGGAGAAGGGGTGGAGACAGGTGAAGAAAATGGGAAAATTAAGACAATGGTTGAAGATTGTACAAGGGTTTGTTAAAAAATAAAGTTAAAAAAATTCCAAATATAAAAATATAGTTGCAAAACAATGAATAAATCAGCCTTAGTTTGTACAGCTTAAGTGGTCCTATTTATTCCATAGGTCATCAGGTAAACTAAGAAGAACGTCCCTAGAATCACAATTCATGTGGCTTCTGTACCATTTAGCAGTGGTTGATGGGGTGGAGAGAAGCATTCTGCCCCGTCAATACAGGAGGTGGTGGGGGGGATGGGAATGTAGACCATGTGACAACATCTTGAACTGGATGTGATGATTGCATAATGCTCCCCCACTCAGGTACAGACACGTGCATGCACAACTGTCACTGGTGCTCCAGAGCCACTGCTCATAGCCTCCTCCATTTTGTGACAGAAGTGGACAGGTTGTGATTAACTATTGATGAGTTTGCCATCCTAACTGTGCATTATCCTCTGATCATTCTCAACCTTTTGTTTGACAATGGATGCCTTATAAAATCTTTATGCATCACTTAGCTACTCTTGCTCTCTCTTTCTTCTCTAGAAATATA
The DNA here is from genome assembly GCF_003984885.1 of Neopelma chrysocephalum. NCBI lineage: Eukaryota > Metazoa > Chordata > Aves > Passeriformes > Pipridae > Neopelma > Neopelma chrysocephalum. The sequence goes on along the minus strand of NW_020925354.1, from coordinate 452,153 downwards.
ATTGCCCTGGATGCTTTTCTTCATTTTCCTAAGATATTTGTCTCCAAAAGTTTGAAGGGAGCAGTATACAGAATCTGTAGAATACCAGAAAAAACCTCTCTACACATTAGATACTTGCTCACTCATGCTTCTTGTGCTTTTAAGTGCATGAGGAAATATATGTATCTACGTAATGATGAAAATGATATAATTTTGCTCACTTGTAGTCTTCATTTTAAGACTCTTTGTTCTAACACTGTGTTTGTTTCTCCTTCTCTGTCTGTCACACTCACACTCACATATATACACACACACATGAAGTACACAAATAGTTTCTCTGATCAGAAAGTCCTCAGATTCCACAAACAGTCTCAGAAATGGTACACCGAGAAAGGCTGCCCAAGCTCATCATTGCAGGTCAGCTCATCCGGCTGCTTCCACCTCCGTCAGTGCCATGTACACATGGAGTTGACAGGGGAACAGAGTCTGGGCTCAGCCTTTAGACTTGTGATACAAACAGGCCTCAGGAATTTCTCTGCTGGTTTCACCCTTGTAGCTTCTGATGAACTCGGAAGGAAAAGGAGGGAAAAGATCAGTGACCTTTGACTCATAAAAGATCCCAGCATATTTATAGTGGGCACCATCACCTCTGTTGCAGCTAACATCAAATTACCACATCGTGCTGGAGACAGCATTAGCATCCAGAACCAGCAAAGAGGAGCTGCAGCCCACCAATGCCATGAATCAATCCAAAGATGTGTTCAGGTCTCCTGGTCTTGGGCTTTGCCTGAAACCTGTCTTTGCTGATCCTGCAAGGAAAGCACGTTCCAGTAGCTCCTCTGCCTACCTGAATTTTCAACTGCTATTCAGCAATCTGTCAGCATATAATATAAAGGAAGGGGAGTGGCTGGAGCCAGGTATGCTGGCCTTCATGCACTTAAGAGTTTCATAAAACACAGCACATGGTCTCAAGCTACTTCACTATAAAATTCTCTCTCTTCTGACAGCCCCATCTGAGAAGCACTTCTGGAGCCTGTATTTTTTGCAGTATTCTTGTAAATGAAAGGATAAATCAGAAAAAACTCCTCCTTGTATGAGGACAGCAGATTGTGTCTCAGATATGTTTTTCTAACAGAGGTTCACACTGACCTCAGCAGGAGATGTTCCTATCACAGCAGAATAGGATATCTGGAACTGGCATTCACGATAGGAATGCAAGAGGATAACATTGCTCTCGCATTGATGGGCAGGCTAAACCAGTTAAAAAAAAAAAAAGAAACTGCACATCCTGTTTGGCACTGAACCCATGAAGTAAGATGTAGCAAATTCACACGACTACTTCTAGCAGGCACAGTATGGCTTATGCCAATACAAAGCAATTAGCTGCTACATAAGCAGACAAAAGTGCCATTACAGACAGTATTTCTCAGCTGACCTTTTGCTAAGAAGCCATCTTGTTACTGTCTGCCTGATAGCTCGATAGAGCAGCCAGTGGCAGCCTTGTGCTTCCCAAAGACAAATCAAAGTGCTCCAGATGGGACTTCCTTTCGCTCACTGCAGATGTGTGTGGGGTGTGTGTGTGTGTGTGTGTATATGTCAAGAAATGGGGAGGGAAAGCCTGGTTCTTACACTCAATTTCGCCTTCACAAGGGATAAACAGGCAATTACACATCCTTTTATATTTGATGGCCAAGTGCTGAACTTGAAAGCACACTATTAGTTTGTGTCCCTTCAGGGCCAGTGCAATAAGTAGCCAGGAGAGCTGGGGCTAAGCAAGAGAGGGTGTTGTCTGCTGTTAGTGTGACAGTCGTGTCAGCAGCATTCACATTACTGGAAGGTAATAAAGTGACAAGTAAGTTATTAGAAAGATATGAGGTGAAATTGAACTGAAGCTTCTTTCTGCTCAGCTCAGTTTTTTTCCTGCTTTGTAATGGGCCACTATTTGTTACAAACCAAGCCTTGTCTTGAGATCTTATATAAAAAAAGAAATATTTATTCTTTGCAGGAAAGGTCACATGAATTTACAACATTACACTTTAAAGGAGAGGAATGGGAAAATAGTTTCATGACAACTACAGCTGCTATTAAAAAAAACACAGTGTCATCATAATGAACAATAATACTGGCAAAAGTCAGAGGACTTGTCAAAAACATGTCCATTTTTTAACCCTTTTGTCGTCCAGAACCATTTTCCTTTAAGTGTCAGTGCCAAACATAACAGCAACAGTATTGGGATATACATGATCAATACCTCAATCAAAAAATCAAAGCTGTCATTCAACATCATGACTTGAAGAGAGAAAACAAGCCTGGTTAACTGCAGAGTCAAGACAATATTACTTACTTTACTTATGTAAAATAGTTGCTGCTTTACTCTGTTACAGCCATTTTAAAGGCAGTGATAATGCTGCAACGTTGGCAAGAAGAGAGAGAAACCGTGGGACTGGAACAGACATGTACCTGGGCAAACATGTGGGTGAAAGGTTCAGTCCATCATATGATATTGCTCTGTTCATGAAGTAAAAATAGGTATGGAAAAGAGTTCCTTTTATGCCCCTACAGGACAGGAAAAAAACCCCAACTCATCATGTGGCAACTGCAGGATACGCTGATGCTTAACTAGCAAAGTAGCACTACAGTCACTGTTTTGTTGAGTCACTATAGCAGCAAAGTCTTTTTCTTATGTCGCTACATAAGAAAAAAACAAAACTAAGAAGGAACTGAATATACCAGCTGCCATCATGTGTCTGCCACTCACCTTTTCCCCAAAGAGAACTGCTGCCTCCTTGCCCTTAGCACAAACACCTTTACTTCTCTTTTGAAATAAAGAGTAATTCTGTTAACCCAAAGAGTGAAATGATAAAAACATTCTGGGGGCAGAAGAAGTAACAGTTCTGTTCACATAAGTGGCACAAAAAATTTTAAGAAGCATGTGTGCACTCCTAGACCAAGCACTTTCCCTCCCTTATTCTTTTTCCTGCCACCAACGTTACTGCGAAAATGCACTGCAGAATCTGAGTACAAATACATTTCTGAAAAGATGCCCTATTTTCTGATGGCAGCTGACATCCCTAATGACCCTGTAAGAAATGGGTCCATACCAAGCACTTTGATTTTAAAATATCACACACATTGAAGGAGAAATTTTTGGAACTAAATCTTGAAAATGGTTTCTATCTCTGGAACAGATCAGACCTTGAACCATCCATCATGCTTCTGAGATTTCACGATACCCACAGAGCTCTATTAGTTGTACTAGAGCAGATCAGCTGAGGTACTGACCTCCCCTGGCAGCTACTTCACTGTTTAGGACCTGACTCTACTAGTTTTCCCAAACAGTTCCTTTTCTGGGGATGGAATGGGAAACACATAGGTGATGGAAAACTTATAAACTTGTGGAACCGGCAGAGAAAGTACACTTTCATTTCCACATTAGAAGGGAGGGAAGGAAGGAGGGAAGGAGGAAAGGAAGGAAGAAAGGAAATACACTGAAGTTTAGTCACGGCAAATATTGTGCACAATTTCTGCTGTGCAAAGTACAGATTCCGAGTAACATACAAATTTTACAAGCTCAGTCACAAAAAGCCTTTGAGAGATCTTTAAGAGCAGTGTCCATGTGCTTTCAGGCTTTTTAATCTATATGTTCTACATTTTGTCAAACTGAGTTGTGACTTAGTAACAGAGTGCTTGTACCTTTTCTGCATGACTACAGTGTCACAATGGAGTTAGATGCAGTTTAAAAGGCAAAGTTAAAACTCAGCCATAATAAAATGTACCTGGTTGAGATATAGCTCAGAAAAATTGACTAAAGGTGTGCAAAAATATGTATGAGTTAAATTAGCTCTTTACTAATACCAGCTAATTAGTCCTCACAGGAGCATACTTATGGGCAAACCCCATGATTTCCATTCTTGTCCTTTGACTCTGCTGGTTTTACTTCCAAATTGTCCTACAGGTTTTTAACAGATATCTAGCAAATTTATTTCCTGAAACACCACACCCCCAATGAAAAGAAAAATCCTAAGCAACCTCCAGACAAGCAGTTCTGTTTCTAAAGGAGGTTCAGTACAGTTTTTTCCTAACTTGAGACAAAGCTTTTTGATATTTACAGAAAAATAAAACTACGTTGAATAAACAAAACAGTGAAACAATGTGGAAAGAGTGACCACAATAACTACAGGAACCGAAAAAGAAGGAACTAATTCCATGTAAAGTGAAGAGTCTCTTCCTCAAAGTTGGCCTAGTTTTTGTAAAATGGTTTAGACTGAGGTTTGGAAACTAAAAGGATAGCTACAGGTTTGTGATAACATAAGTAATTGCACAATACTTATCTTGTCATCACACCATTACAGTCATGTCCTGTGCTGAACAGATGAGATGCTTGGTCATTAGTCTTATTGCAGTCTGGGTCACTGCTGAGATCACCCAAAAACGCTACTTTCTGTCAGAAAAACACAGCCCTTTTAAGAATTTTTCAGATAATGCCAGATGATACAAATTCTACCACAGAGACAATTCTGACAAACACAGATTCTCATAGAGATGCATGGTAAGTAGGAAGGAGGAAAATGCCATTCAATTCAATGTATGTGCTCTTCTAAAATAAAGACTGTTCTGACATTAGTATCACTAGCACTGAAGAAACTACTTGATTCGCCTAGAAATAACAGTGAGTAATATTCTGTCCACAAGACAGAGATGATGACTTAAGTAAAATCTGAATGAAGTTAAGAGTAGGTGTGCTGAGCTTCTAACAGTTTTTGGAGGTTTTTCCCTGCTTCTTTATTTTTTAGAATGTGTAGTTTCATTATGGTAATAAACAGATTTTTTTATTTTAATTTCAGCAATCTGCTGAATTTATCTAGTGATGATGTTTAAGTTTCCAAAGAAGTTTACCAAAACCATTTGAACTCTAACGGAAACAGAGTGAAATGAGAATGATGAACAGTGATTCACTAAGCAGGAATTATTTATATACCTCAAATGTGTTTTTCATTAAAAATGCTATTTATTTATACCGTACATACTACAAAACAGTGGGTTGGGGTTTTTTTCTGTATATATAATTCAACTTTTGTTATTTTGTTTTTCAGACTTTCCATATTACTTATACCTAATAGCCTGGGAGGAGACATGAGAGTGCAGTACAGATAACACTACAAAGGTTCATATGTCTTGGAAGAATGCATCCTTACTGTTCTAATTTCCCTTTCTCACAAACACACTGAGTTTGCACAACATAAACCAAAGCAAAGCAGATCTCTCCACTCAATTTAACAAGGCAAAGTAGTTAAAATGTTGAAGAAAATAAAAAAAAAGATGAAAGAAAAGTGTCAGTGAAACAGCTTGGTGTTTTGCTGTAAAGTTTCTCTTTGTTAAACCAGAATGTAAATTTTCCTTATAATTTCTGTGGGATCCACACATGTTTTCAGGGCTGCATCACTGTACAGAATCAAAAATTATCAGAGGCTTGTAACCCATAGGAACATAGTGAGAATTCATTTAGAACAATTTTTTCTTTTATTTTCTACAACTGGAAATACTGATTTATTAGATATCGATCCCTACTTTTGGAAACAAAAATACTGAAATGAATAAGAAGTACTAAAAAAAAGGAAATTCATGTAAGAGTTTCCTCTAGAAAACATAACAGGAGTTAAGTACTCAAATGGACATAAAAAATAAGAATAATCAAAATGCACAGCAAAATAAAACAGTAACAAGCTGAAACAATGCAACATTTCTGACCCTTGGCTAAGAAGAATAATGTTCTGGGTCAGTAAATACAGAAAAGGAACACATTCTCACTGAATGAATATTTTATTGTATGCTGAAATATCCCTTGGGTTTTTGTTTGTTTATTTTTGATTTTGCTTTCGTTATTGTTATTGGTTTTGTAAAGAAAAGAGTCTACAACACACATCGTAATGGCTTTGGCTGTAGACTGAACTTATGCAAATACTGTCACTCATTCAGAATGTTGTGGTAACTCAGGCTGCCAGTGTGGTTTTCTACCTCAAGCAACACGTGTGCACACCAGAAACAAAAAAGATTCAGAGGGCACCCTCTCTTTTTCTCTGCCTTTCTCAGCTGCTTGCTCCTTCTCTGTCTCCTATTCATGCTTGCTGTCTTGCTCACAATCTTTCTTGGACTTTTGTTTTTTTCTGACAAATCATGCGAGTGAAACACGAAACATTTACACAACTAGACATCCTTTTTTTCTGGCCTCTAATTTTATCCAAAAGGAAAATAACCCAATAAACAGTCCAGCGTATGTTTTCAGAGCTACTAAGTGCTTCTGCCATTAATTTCTTTTGATTGCTTCTATAAAACATGCCTTAATCATACTACAGCACTTTCCATTGCAAAAAAGACAACTTTACAGAACAACATAGTTAACATTATTTCCCTGTTCCTTTTGGTTTTTTTTTTTTAAACACCACAAAAATCCAGGCTATAATAAGAAGCACACAAAATTATATTCATCTTTGTTCTGTGACAAGTAGTATCAGCATTTATATCCCCAAATACTATGCATGTTTGAAAAGAAAAAGTTTCTACTGGTTCACATGACACAATTCTGTTTGGTTTTTTTCTTTTATGCAACGCAGTATATAAGGAATAAGGATGCACTATTGTTTCTAGTAATAATTGGCACTTGAAAAAAGCACCAAGAATTCTGTATTTCACTTTACCCCTTTTCCCTCCCCAGTACTTTTTCGTGTAGTCCAAAAACTACAACTGTGGTAATGGCGAATAACTACATTTTCTTTTTTCAAAACGTGTGCAAAGTTGGCACTTTTGTATTAACACTAAACACTAATACTCTCTGTTTGGCATTCATGCCCTCATACTGACCAGATCACTTTTATCTAAGTGTATTTTTTTAAAGACACTTACTGAAAATATGGCAATAGTTTAAAAAAAAAAAGCATGGATATTATTACACATCCCCTTGTAGTGTACGAAAAAGTGCATGACTGGAATTATGTAATAGTACAAGACAAAAAAAACTGTATCAAATCAGGTACTGTAAAGCATGCCAGCACCTCTGTAGTACTTATATCTAGCAGGTAGTTAAAACGAGACTGTGGTTCTTTTAAAAATGTGCATTAAAGCTAACATAAATGAGTAGAACTAGCCAGCAAACTATTTTTCCTGCTTATCTAACAGCTGGATGTAACTGTAAAAATTAAGCAAAAAAAAATAGAGTTAAACCACCATCAATACAATTGTTTTACATCATAGGCCTGTCAAGGCTCAATATATATATACAAGTGTAACAGCCATGCTTAGTAGAACGTTATCCCCAATGCTTAGAAGACACAAATACAACTAAGTAGATTGTTTTTTCTTTCTCTTTTTGTTTGTTTGCAATTTTTTTGTGTGTTTTTGTTTGGGGGGGGTTAGTGTTTTTTGTTTTTGTTCTTGTTTTTGTTTTCAGGCAAAAGTCACAGGTAGGACAAACTGTCTCTCTGGAGATGACCAAAGAACATTCTAACAGAACTAGGGACAACTGCAAGTTTCCTGTGGGTTTGGTTTTTTTCTTTTTGTTTGCTTCTTTTTTTATGAAAAACCTCTTCTCCCAAATTAAAGGTCCCACCTTTTTTGTTTCTATCAAAAAAAAAAAAAGGAAAAAAAACCCCAACAACCAACAAAGGGGGAAAAGCACCTGGTGTTTCTTTTGTTAAAAAAGAAAAGAAAAAGATTATATATATATTTATGTATATATATATACACATATATATATATATATACACACATACATATAAATGGAGACTGTATATGGCAGTTCAGATATAGTGGGCCCTCTCTGAGAGCTGGCATTATGCTGTGTCCATCCTTGAACTAATCTACTGAAGTGAAGGGAATGTTTTTATGCAGATTGGGGTTCTGACTGTGCCGGTTTCGGCTACGAACAGAGGAGAACATCATGTTGCACCCAGGGACTTTACATTTGTGCATTTCTCGCAAGTGCACTGTTTTATAGTGCACTCTGAGGGTTCCCTTGTTGCTGTACATTTTGTGGCAAATGTTACACATTATCCCACCATTGCTCACCGAAACACTGTTGAACATGAGGGATCCTGGGACATCGGTGCCCATACCTACAGCTAAGGCAGGGGCATCTGCTTTGTGGGCAGATTCCCCGCTGTCACTTGCCCCATCGATGTCGTCCAGGAGAATACCCTCATCACTTCCTGCATCAGATTCTCTTGAGGAATGGATACTGCTGCTGGACTGGATGCTGGAGGTGGTGCTCAGGTCTAGGACCATATAGTCTTCTGCCATGCCCCTGCCATACCCATTCATATGGGAATCCTCAGTACCAGCAGGTGAGGAAGTGTCTTCCCTTATGTCAAGCCCCATCTGATGCTGAGCGCCATATATCTTCACCAAAAATTCATCGCGGAGGTCCTTACTAAGAGAAGGCTGTGAAGTGTCCAAACCCATGTCATCCAGTTCTTTGGTCAACAGTTTACGGTGCAGGTTTATGTTAGCACTGTGTCTGGGAAAGAAAGAGGGAAGGGAGAGAAGGAAAAATGTACAGTATTTTTGATTAAACATACACTCATTAAACATCAAATACAAATTCTGATTTAGCAATAATTTATCATGAAAATATCCCCTATTCATGTTTCTTGCTGATTTCAGCCTTGTTATAAGTGAACAAATTGCAACATAAAAACTAAACAAAACAAGCAATTTACCCTCCCCATATTGTTTTTCTTTTCAGCTGCGGCTCCTCAACATTAGTCTCCAGCAGCAGCTACAGCCCTTTTATTTGACATTTACAAAATAATAAATTGCACTAGTAGAAAATGCAAAATGCTCTTCTTGGTTCCTGAAGCCCTGCTGACCTTCCTAAAAGCCTTGCTTCAAGAGAAAAAAATATTAATATATAGAATAGTTGTGCATGTTTCTATCTCTGTCTAAATCTGAATCTGTATCTTTATATATTTATATATACATACATATAAATATATCTTTATATATATATTGACTCACATAACTCTGGAAGTGAAATACGGGAAAAGAATAAAATAAAAGATAACTGATTGATACATAGTCAGAGGCCCTGATTCTGGTAATTTAATTCTGCTATAAAGGGATTCAGAATTGGGCCAATCTAAGATGGAGAACACCTCAAGGGTTTAAGAGAACAAGTCTCTGAAATCTACATATCAGTTTCTGAAAATCTTAGCCTAAGTCAGTGGTTCCATCCTTCTGGGTAGGCACTAACACTCTTCCCTGTACTGCGTCTGATGCAGTGTTGACTGACACAAGCAATGCAATGTTCAGTAAAAAAACCAAACTACTAATGGCAGTGAGAGTTTTGCCCCAAATCAATCAAAAAATTAAGCATGAGTTTGGTTTAGGTGTTTGCTGAAGTCACTGCAGATGCTCAAGAGACACTGGAAAACTGTTACTGTTGGAAGTGGTCTTTGGACCAGATCCCAAAAGATGCAAATTAAAATATTCTCAAAGATTTTACAGGAGCTGGGCCTTTGTTCTCAAGAAATAAAGCTCTACATTTGGAAGCATTGTAAGATTTTGGGTTAGTAGCTCGTAAAATAGCCCATTATTTTAAATACTGCATTCTACTCTCCACTTTTGACATTGGCTTTATTCATTCATTGCAGTAGAACATCACTGATTTGCAGTAGTGAAAAACAGCATTTACTGAATTAACAATGCAACCAACAAAAAAGACAGACTTCAAAGACCTCTGACCACAGAACATGCTTGTTTTGTTGAAGTGCTTAAGAAATGTGTGTAAAGTTTTCAGTATCAGAAAACTTTAGGGTTCAGTTTTTGGAATGTGCAGCGTTGTTGAGGAAATGACAATTTTTCATGACAATTTTTTATTCTTTGGAGGGTGACTGGATTTTCAAATCAGCAAAAAAAGAATTAGCGAAGTTCTACTGCATAACATTCTGTGCAAGCTAAGGACCCAAACCCGCAATTTACAACATGCAGACTCACCAGTTTGTCTGCCCATTATAAATTGCAGATGAGAGACCAAATGTAGGAGGGAAAAGAAAGGGGGATGGGGGATGGGATGGGGACAGGGAGGGGAGAGAGAGAGAAAGAGAGAATTTTAACATAGGAATAGTTTAATTTTCAAAAAAGCACTAGGTATAAAATTGGCATGGGAAGACATAACAATGATCAAATATTTTACAGACATTCAGATCCTACAGTAACAAAAAAAAGGAGAAGAGGAACAATAGCTACTAGCAATATTTCCGTATTGGAAGCTTTTATTTTAAGAAACCCTTTGAAACATACCTCTCAACCAGGTAGTTAAGTCCCAAACATGGTACAGCAATATAATGCAGATAAATAAAGAAAATGCAAATGTAGGAAGATTAAATTGATGTGGAGTTAATTTCTGTAATTTTCTATTACTTACTTTGTGATTCACCTATCTGTTGCACATAACTTATGGGAATAAATAAAGAAAACAGCAATAGGAGTGATCTGTCCCACTCACCTGCAAATGCAGGTAACTGTTATCTGACTTAACACTGACATGCAGTTAATTGAATTGTGTCTGCTTGGGATGCAATTATTCCAGTAAGAGGGTGGTCTAGAATGGAAAATTTCTCTCCTAATGAGAAAGAGTTGAGAGGTATGGGCAAGGGTGGAAAAAAGTGGAGAGTATTTCTTGCTTTTCTCCCACATGGGAAATACTCTTTTCACACAAGCAACTATAGCACTATTGCTTTTTTGAGGCGTAGAAGTGTAATTATGCATATCCCCACACTGCACTTAGGAAGGCTGAGCTTACCTTGTGATAAGATCAGCTTTCTAATCTTTTGCTAAATTGAGATCACAAAAGAGAGAGAGAGAGAAGAGAGGAGAAAAGAGAAAGAAAGGGGGAGGGGAGGAGAGAGAGAGAGAGAGAGAACAAATTCACATTCCAATCCAGACAAATCTGGTTAAAAAAATTAATCTGAAACCAATAAAACAGACTTTAAAAAAAGTCTTGACTGTGAAACTATTTTTTGTCAGCTGTAGTATCACTTATACTGTTGTCCTGATAGATACTGACTCAATCACACTAGATGGAAAACATAAAGCAAATTAACCAAAGCATATTCAGAGCATCCCCATTATCATCCACAAATGAGTTCTGAACAGATGCATGCAGTGTGCAAGTACATGAATGATAAACAGTAGTCCTGATGGTCCCTTGCCTTCCTAGTGTCAGATGGTGTGTAGCTCCACATGAAGTTGCTAACTGCAGTACAGGAAATGCTTACTGTGAAGGCCTGTCCACACTGACCAGCGTTATTAAATGACCATAAAAGCACATTTGTGCTTATCACCTTAAGGATAACTGTGAACTATTCATAAGATACTCATGTGTTTTCTAATGATTTCTCCCCCTCTCTCTTCTCCTTGCTCCTGTGGTATAGGAATTTGTTGCAGCATAGAAGCTAGTCAGGCTACCTGTAACTGTGCTGACATGCATTCATGCTTACTATTTGCTTGGTTTGCTGCTGAGAAAAACAGCAGTCAGGCATGTAGTGAAAATAACTTCAGCATTCACTGAACAGAGAGATAAGAACAAATTACCACATTAAAGAGGGGCCACTGAGCCCCAGATAGACAGAGGCCACTCTAAGGAAGACCAGTGTAAGGATGCTATCCCTGCTGATGCTCTGATAAGAAAAGAGGCCTCCCTTATTCAATTCTCACTTACAGCAGTAACAATCAGTAATCTAGTTAAAGTATGTCCCAGCCCATAATATCTGTCAGGCAAACGATGTGCAGAAATGTGCGGACCAGTTCTGGCACTCTGCTCAGTAGTGTCCCTTTTCCGCTGTCAGCACTACTGTTGGATTCTCCTAATATAATTACATTGACTTTTATTCAATTAAGTGCCATTCCCAGCCTTAAAAAGAAGCTACTTTATCAATTGATTCAGGTGTAATATAATAATAAAGATGAACTCATGGCAGTGCATTAGCTCTGCTCTTCATAACTTCTGAACATAGGTTCATTCATAGCAGTCGATTTCCATTATATGACCATAGTTCAAAAGAATTGATTCTTTTACTTTCATTTCTTAATCTATTTCACTTGTGTTTAACAATGTTCCTAAACATCATATGTGAAAACATGCTGGTAGGGATGAGAGGAACAAATTGTAAAAAAAGTTAACTTATTTGGATACTGAAGTTTTGAAATCTTATAACAAAACTGAAGTCCCAGACCCCTTTCTCCATACCAAAGTGAGATACTCCACCCTAATCCAACTCTTTCTCCCCCGCTTTGTCACTTCCAAAGCCTAGAAGTCCCCTACCAGCCCCTAGCCACTGCTAACCACCCTGTCATTTTGTTCATCTGCTCCTCCCCACAGCACCTGCAGTTTTTTTACTTCAGCTGTTCTGTTCCCTGATGTGATTTACAATGCTGCTTACCCCTTCCTCCTCCAGATACTGCTCCCAGGCATGTGTAAACAATGGTCCCTGAGTAAGCTGAGGCACAGCTTGGGCAGAGTAATTTATGCCAGAGCATGAAAATTGCCATCAAATTGGCAGAAAATCCTGAAACAAAATATGCCAAAACCAGCTGAGCTTCAACGTGCCATGGCTTCATTATTCCGCATGCCTGAGCTAGGTAATTTAAGGACATCTCTGGTGTCCTTTGCACTTCACTTGCTGCAGGGAAAAGAACTTAAAGAACATAAATGATTGGCAGAGGTATATATATGTGTGTGACAAAATGAAATATTTGACCTAATCAAATCCTTTGAATGACTCTAGACATCTTAGACTGCTTATTTGTACATCAACTAACAAAACGGCATTTGATCCTTGCAGTGGAAATGTTGCTTAAAGACAACTGAAGTCTTCCAGACAGGAACATGAGATCAAATAAGTTAAGCTAAAGGTACATCTCAGTCGGCTTCAGTTACCATACCTACGCCATCCTATGCAACAAGGGATGGTGAAGAGGGTGACTTCTGAGAACACTAGGTGTGCCAAAGAATGTTCAAACATCTGTTTAGCACTGTACTACATGCCATGTATCCTTAAAAATGAGTATTTTTCCAAGATGTTTTCAAATATAGCTTATTGTGGAAAAGATGTTTTAGCAAATTCTGGTTTATTTTAGGACCCAGAATGCCTGACTTTTTCCACATAATTATCTTTCTTCTTTCAAGTTACTATTCATAAACTAGACATATAGTGGGCAAAAGTGTGTGCAAAGTCCTCACTAGAGTGAATTCGGCCTTAAGAATGGATCAGTGGTGCTGTAAGAATGATGATGATAATGATGATACATGTGAAATCTGTGTTTGTGGTGAAGTGTCAATGGTATCCCACCTTCCAGTTCACCCCTGCTCTTTCAGATGCAAGTTTTGGTAGCAGTGCAATGCAGGATGCTACAGCAGTTACAGCAGCTCTTTGACTGTGGGCATGATCCCAATGGTGGTAAGTATTTTCCTTCCCTTGTGAAGTTTATGGAAGCATTCTACCATAATTAGAATTCATTGCGGGTTCCACCCTACCTACTATTAGCAAGATTCTCAGTGAGAGATGCACTACTCATCAACAGAAGGAAGGGAATTATAAGCCTAGGAAATATGGTCAATTAAACGTACATTCTATTTACACAGATCATAAATCCAGACTGGGTTCTCTTCAGCAGTTTCTTTCTGCCTGTCAATGAATGTGATTTTGTTAATCTTTCCATTTGTTGGAAAGAAAAAATGTAATTGCCACTTTAGTTTCGTTTATTCTTATCTAGTCAGGTTTTTTATTTCTTTTTGAAATGATTGAGAAGGAATTTATCAGAGTAGAATTTGTCCTGGCATAGAAATTGACATAAATTCTATGCATGACTTAAGTCCAGCTTTGGATGCACCATGGCTGCAGTCCTATCTGCACTGGGACAAAACTCATCTCTGATGCACACAAGAGAGTTAGAGAATTTGGATTATAAAGAGCACTGTTTATTTAAAGTCAAGTATGACAGAGGGCACAAAACCAACTGCATGAAAAATTGGGTTGAATGTGTTGTTCACAGTTCAGGATAGGACAGGTTGTTGAAAAAGAAACACGAGCATCATTTTCTTAATTATTTTAGCAAGAGAAAAGTATGATTATACTTAAATATTCAGGAATGAGAAAGAGACTGACAATGAAACAGAATCATAATTGTTAAGGCAGTCAGTTAGGGACCAAGGAACCCCACTTTCCAATTCTTGATGCAGTCAGACAGAAGGGCCAAGCCAACTGATGTCCCACTTAATTGTCTTAGCTATTGGCCCCTTGCTTCTCCTTGGCTGACTGTAAGTGACAAAGTTCTCTGAAGAAAATCTCAGTCAAACATCAAAGCACACCGTATTGTTCATTAAAATTCTAAAATGATCTGTTTCAAAATTTCCATTTGTATCCCAACACAACCTTTCTTCCTATGTTTCCAAGAAAGCCACTATCCAAATTTCTGATACTTCAAATATTCAGAAAATGCCTTTTCCGGCAAACACATGATTTGCTAAAGTAATACCACCCAGCCCTACCATTCTAACACTGCAGAGAAATCATAAACAGGACACCACAGCAGGGGGCCATCAGTCTTTGTTCAGCTTTGCTTTAAGATCAATAACTGATCCCAATATTAAGTAACACGATAAAATTATATTTGGAGACTTAATGCATTAAAAGTAAACATAAAATTTTTTTCTGTTAAATTATGTTTTTTCCAAGTAATAGTACATTTTTTTAAAAGAAGATAGAAGATACTATCGGGTTACAAAACCTGAAACCACACAATCATCAGCAGTTTGAAAAAGGTTCTGTTAGAAAATCAAAGCCAGCACACATTTCTCTAGTGGTTTACACATAGATTGGCAAACCTTTTGTTAAAGCTGGATATGGAAGTAACTGCTCTGGTTGTACAGGCTCCACAAAGGCTATCCTCCTGCTATACTTAGTTTAAAACTAAGCTCTATCAATCTGGTTTAAAATATAAACAGTGAAACTTCCATTATTCCTCTTATGAGACTTTTTCGACACATATTTTCAGCTCAGTATTCAGCCTATGTTTTTACCTGAAATGAAATGTTACAGGAAAGTTCTCTTTCTTTCTCTTTACCTCAAAGGCTGTCAATTAAGCTTTATGGTTTTGTTTTAAAATTTCACATGATTTTAATTGTTAACACAATTTGATAACATGGCAAAGTGGTCTTACCTCAATTTCATGTCCCTTTCCTGCTTATTTAAGCCTGAAACGCATAGAAAGGCTCAGAATATGCAAACATAACAGAAAGTAAATGCAGAATTTTATGCTTTCTCAGAATCTCTGCAGACTGGAAATGCTGAGTATCATGCAGCTAAAATCAAAGAATCAAAAAGTAAGACTCTGGCTAAATATAACTGTACATATTTATGAGAAAGATATGGCCTCAATTCTGATATTTCTTCAAGAAGGAAGTAGCAATCATTTCCCTAATTCACTTAAAAGAATCAACAACGAAACAATTCCTGAAACTTAATTATTAATAGAAACTGTTAAAAAACATTTTCTCAGGTACTGCTAATTTTGCCACTCTGTCAGACTTTGATATAGGGTTTGTTTCGGTTTGTTTTTTTTTTCAATTAAAAAGAAAAAAATCCATAGAACTAAGCAAAGATAATAATGGTTTGAAATTCTGATCTGACCTAAATTATAAAATCACATTTATCTGAACAGGTCTAAGGTATTGGACTGTACATTAGTGCTTCCATGTATTTGATCATGTTTAATTTGGCTCTAAATGTAAGGGGAAAAGTAGGTATAAGGGCTAGACTGTAGAACGAGTCAAGGCAAAAATACTATACTACCCAATGAAAACGAAGCATTTCTACATGAACAGGATAATAGAATCAGTTCTTGAGGCTTTAAATTGCATAGAATCTGAAGATATTAACCTTTCATAGAAAGAAAATCCAAAAAGTAAAATACAGTTCAGCACCTGTTAAAAAAGTAAAAAAACTCACTACTTATTAAATACAGGAAATAAAGGACAAGCAAGTTCTTGCAAATTAATGTGGAGCCCAGTTATTTCAATCCCTTCCAATATGAAGCAAATCACTCACACTGGTCACGAAGACAGCTCCCTCTACACTCAAATTATTCACTTGAAGATAAGCTCCCATCAAACTCTTTAGGGGTTTAACTAATTTACTGCACAGATACGGCACGTCTGTTGTAATAACAGGTAGGATGTATTGGGGTCGACCATTTATCAGAATTACACTTCTTTTTTCAATTCGCAGTGAATTATGCTGCCTACACTGCTCCTCTTTCTCAGAGCTTCCCATCCCCTTACGGCCCCTAATGTGGCAGGCAAACAAAATTGACAGTCTCATCTTGTCAACAAGGGGTGATTCTCCTGAGAAGCCATTTAACTTTGCAGAGGAAGCAATGTATTAATGTGCCTGTCCCAGGAATGTTAATCATCTTCAAGCTCCCTCTAACTTTGACATGAACAAAATCACCAAATTTGTTTACTAAATGAATCGTAATATGCTAATAAGAGAGCATGACATATATGGCAAAGCCAAACAGATGGTTTGTTTACTCCACTTTGCAACTTTATAAATGTTGTAACTCTGAAGATGTTAGTGAGAATTATTGGTTTGCTGGCAGTGGCAAACATGCCTTCTGCATACTTAATCCACAGTTAGAGTCAGAAAACAATTTGTCATCACTGTGGAATGCATAAAAAATGTTAATGCAGAGAAAGCATTTGGGAAGGCAGGATAGCTGACTATGTGAGCAAATACTCAGGTTAAATGTGAAACTGATATCTGATGGCAATGTTTGCTACCAAATAATTTTTAACGTAAAATCTGTCAGGTTTGGGATTCTGGAAAGGCCCAATAATTCAGTACATACCTGTTGAGGTGTTGAGTGAGTCAGTCCTTATGGTTTGAACAGAATTACACTTCCACAAAAGCTGTGTGTGCTCAGAAGCACCAAGGCAAGGTCATGTCATATTCTTAATATATTACTATTATTGTCCATTAAAGATCAAAAGATATTACAAACAAAAAGCATAACCACTGGCATAGTTGCCAAAGTTCACTCAGAAATGATCAAAATTGTGTTGCAACACTTCAATCTCTCACTTCACTAGCTGCCTGGAAGCAAAACAGACTCATTACAGAATAGCGAGCACTCTTTTTCTAATATCCGAACTGGTTGAGAAAGTTTAGAACAAAAAGATTTGTCTGACAGAATATTTCCTAAGTGAACTTGGTGTAGCAATGCGACATGCATGAGAAGGTCATCATACATATGACGACGTCCTCTGATGGAAATAGACGGTGCTCACCACCACTGATGATCAGTCCAAAGCTGTTTCTACAGTCCACAAAAGCTCTACAGAAAAGTTTAGCTGTGCAGATGATGTACACAGGGTCATGCACTGCAGTCATGTGCTAGGTCCTCATCTCCACTCTGCTGAAGTATTTTGCTGGTCCTTCACACAAGGTGTATTTTCCCTTAAGAATACTGAGCCAACATCCACGTAGAATCTGTTGCCAAACTGCATGCATTAACATTTCTTTTCCAACCTAAATCAACTAAATATTACATATTTCAAGTTTTGTAATCAGAAGCTTTCATCCTTTATTTTATTTCACAATTCCAACAGCCATGCAAAAAATTTGATAATTTTGCACGTTTTTACACAAACAGTTCCTTCAGTTCAGCATCCCATTCATGAATTTTACTGAGCTTCGAGTTTTAGTAAATGCAGAAATAAAGAGAAAACTCAGTCAGAACTGCTGGCTTTCACCAACTGTGCTTTCAAACCAATTCTTTTCTCTCAGATATTGATGCACAGCAACACATTATCTCATGATTTGTACGGTAGGTTCATACACTCTTTACTGATTGCACCTCAAGTTCAAATTCACAATAAAACCTCAGTTCTAGGAATAGTTTTGTACATTTTCAGGTTCCACAGCAAATCTGTAAACCATTTAATTTGGTCACAATGCAACAGTAATTCTCATTCCCAATGTTAGTTTGTCTAGAAATGCTGATTTATTTATACAATACCAGAGGAACTATAAAATCAAATATGATGGGGCACTTCAACAGGGTTCCTCTATTAGAAATTTTACACTACTAAATAAGTATCCCTATCAGGTCAACTTATAGCTGATTATCCTAAAATGTCCTCTCATCGATACCCCGACTCCTTAGTAATTTCAGTCCTCCGAGATTCTTCCATACATACTATTGTCAGCAGTTATTAAATTCTCAACTTTTTACTCATCCACAAGAGACTGTGCAAAGATATCTAAGTTCAGCTTGCTGTCCAAGGATTATTTTGGAAGAAACATTAGCGGCCGTCCCAGCCTGGCGCTTATATCTCATTTGAAACATCTACTCATTCCTGACCAACGAAGAAAATCTCAATAAAGTACTTTTACTGGTTTAACAGCAGCGAGCTCCTGGGATTGTCAAAGTGCTCAGTCTTTTCCGAGGAGAGAAGGAATCAGCAGCTGAAATATAATTAACCTTCCATTCTCAATGCAAACTGCCACACAGAGGAGCTCTGCAGTCTATTAGTGAAGTTATAACGGCCAACAGGCAGAGGCAAAATTGGTCAAAAAGTTGGCTGCTGCTGTCATATTTTTAGAATTATGATTAATGACACTAATAATGTGGATGATTACTGATATGTGTATCTCCTGCAGTTTATCATATTGCACTGGCTGCCTACGTCCACAATAAACACGATGCTATCATTTACCTCGTTATTGAAGGCAATCCTTCCCTTGAAGGAGCACATTCTAATTACTTTGTAATGTTTTATGTCTTAAACATTTTGCAGCTCTGGACCTTGCCAACTGTTTCATGTCTACCATTGATTAATTACAGAATGTTTAATCAAAATTTAGAACCTAATGCAGTCATTTATGAATGTGCTGCAGTGCCAAGGTAGTTAGGCTGCTGTCCCAAGCTTGGAGAGTGCTGTGTTCAAAATTAAATCCCAGAAATGTGGAAGATGCCAAAGATTTTACCTCGAGTGATGTAAAAATCTTACTTCAGTTGATGAATGAGAGGCACCCACCCAAAATGAGAGATCTTTCTTATGCATGTATGTGCTTGCATGTTCCTTCTTCTTCTTCGTAAATGTCTTTGTTTTTCTCTTTCTGCCATTGTTGCAGCTCCTTTACAAGCCTTCCCTCTGCTAAAGCTCTTGCAAACACCAGTCAAGAAAGTGTAGTTTTGAAGTGGTTAAATGAGTGAAAAATAATTTGCAGGGACAAATACATAAGTTTTTTTTTAATGTGGATTTTTATGGTACTGTCATACAACCATTCACCGTTGAAGTTAAGTGTTTTTTTAATACCATTACTGAACTGCTGAAATGGATGCTAATATAGCTTGGAGTGCTAATGTCAAATCCTGGTAATAAAAAAGACAGACTGCTGAATGAAATAATTTCAAGTAAAAAATAGAACAAAAGTGCTCTCACTCTCGCTCTACACTTTTATTGAATTGGGACTGACTGAGCCAATTGCTTTAGAAGTCTGTAAAACACAATTACTAGTGAGCTGACTGACCCAGCAGTGCCCCTTCTGTGACAGAATAGACTAAAAAGGCTGCAGAATTAGTTCTGCTCCCCTATCTGGCTATCAGACCTCAGAGACATCCAGTACAGGATCTGTTATCCCTCCTGCCAGGGCCTTTCCTCATGAAACCTTGGTTCTCAGTCTTGCATAATACATCACCTGTGTGCATCTTCTTCTTGAAACAAGGGCTCATTTACCTTTTCTGAGAGGGAATCCAAATTCCGTTTCTATCCATTGCATTTTTAGATCCCTATCTAACAAGACAGCTATATATATATGTCTTTCAGTATACACGTCCACAGACACACACACATAAATAGGTGTTTAGGCTATTTTTATTTCCACATTTTGTGTGTAAAACAGAAAAGTACAATGTAAGATTTATAGGCAGAAAAATTAACTATGTCACGTTTGTATTTTCCTTTGTAAGTGGCTAAACTGTAAATGCTTTTTTTATTCTGGCATAACAAAGAAAAGGAGAGAGAGAGGGAGAGAGAAGAAGAGGGATAGAAAGGAAAAAAAAATTGAACTTTTCCCTAGTTAATAAAATAAGCAATAAAGTTTGGGAAGCACTAGAATCAAAATCAGTAACATTGCAAATAACAACTTTTAAAACTTATAGTTTACATCTTATGTTTCATATTCATATGTTTGACACAGACATACAGCTTAGGGCTTTTTTCCCTCTTTTTATAAAAAAAAAATAGGCAAAAACAGTGACAGGAAAAGATGTTTTCTTATTACAATCCTATTCTTTCTTTCTCTCCCCGTGCTCTTTCCCCATACAAAATGAACCACTTTATATTTATACACAATGCCAACAAAGTCCTGCACTTCTTTCTCTTTCATGAGAATGTACATTGCTGGCAAACCTAAAACTTCTTCATTTCTCCTCCAGGTCCATTTATATAAAGCTTGAAAGTGCCTTATGGCAAAAATGTTAAATTATTTCTTAGATAGATCTTTTAAAGCAATGCTTTTTAGGGCAAGCTTAAATGTGAAATAAGCTCTTAATTAAAAAAATAATAATTAAAAAAAGTTTCCTTAGCACAAGGCAAACTGTTAATTTAAAAGATGTTGCTGGAGAGTACGAAAAACCTTGGATTTTCTTTACAATTGGAGGGCTTAAAACTTCTGTCAGAAAATATCCAGTGTTTGCCATTAAAAGGTCAACTTGTGATGAGCCGTAAGTGGTATCTCACCTGAGATATTCCTGTGTTACTTCAGGTCCCAACAGACCATCTGACGCAGCTCTAGAGGTATCATTAGGGAATGTTTTATGTGTAAGTGCTGGATGTGAATGAATGGTTCCTAGTACCTACAGCATAACATCATGAATACTGGTACATGATGTGCGGCACTGCTTTCCTGAAGATACAAAGGAGAACAAACTATGAGTACTACAGATCAGGATTAAAGAGTAGTAAAAAGCTGCGCCCAGTGTCTTGCAGTGCACTGTATAGCGCCTATACAGTGGCCTCTTCCTTGACCCGTGGAGCACTTAACTCTCTTTCATAACTCAGCATGTCTTCCTTCAGGATCACCCTGAGGTAAGTAGTTAGCAGTATGGTTATCTTTACCCTTAATTGTTCCTAACTGAACAGTATATTCCTGCAACTACAGGCTCTACTTCACAAGTTTGCTACTGCTCCCTGTCCTATTCGCTAACCCCTAGCAGCCTGTATAACCATAAAAAGATGTGCCAGATTTAGAGAGGTTGGGCTTCGGTGTTTCTTTCCCCCAGAACCTATAAATTACCAACTATTTTTGAGTAACATATTTTACTAAGACATATTTCATTGGAAAATACTCCCATCTCCCCTGTCTCACTACCAAAGGCCTCTCGTGTCAAAAAGCAATGGAACAGAAATCCAAAAGAGCTTTGTTTTATTATACTGATCACCTGCTACATAATTCTATTTCAAAAAGTACTTTGAAATGTCTGCTTCTGTCTAGATATACTGGTAGGACTATCATAGCGTCATTCAAAAAAGTTACCTACTGATAAATTTTCCCCCTTTCAGGTTATTTTTTTCTAGGTCATTCCTAGGACTTGCCTCACCAGTTTTCATACATTGAGGTAAACTTCATGTTAATTTGTATACATCCCAGAACAATCACTAAGTCTATGTTCCAGTGAAAAAAATGGCTCAAATCTAGGGGGAAAAGCATCATCATCATTATTAACGGGAGAAGAGAATGGCCTCACCTATTAGTAATCTTTGGTTAGGCTGTAAAATCTGATGTGAAGTTTGCTTCTTCAGTTGGAAGTTTCTCTTTTCAGACATGCACAACTGACGAATGTATCATGAATGTATGGATGGGGGCATTTGCCTGCCTACTGAGTGTCTCTTTTTTTCATTGAGAGCTGTAAATCCAAAGGGCAGTAAATACACAGCTATTCCTGCCAGAAATGTGTCTCCCTCACCCTTCATCATTTCTCCCCAGACTCCTGCACCTAAGAAGACTACAACTCTCAAGTTGAGGTGTCTTGTTCCACTCAGACTTTTGGAAGTAGTGCCCTGGTGTTATCTTCTATCTGTAAAGTACAGCTTCCTTCACATTCATCAGAAATCTTAGAGGCTTCCACTGTTAAGTTGAAAAGAACAGCCAGAGCCTTTCTCTGCAGGAACTAATAGGGGTAGATATTTTGTTCACCCTGCTTCCAAAAGACTCTAGGGAAGATGGGATGTCTCTGTATATAGGGAACAGCTTTACATTTACTCAGATAAGTGGAAAACACTCTATTTTCTCCCACTCTCTGGAGAAGAGTTTTGGTTCTTCCAGTTATTTCCTAGGAACCTAGGGGCAACCAGGATATTATCATAAGCATTCATGGTCACAATCCAATCTTCACAAAT
The DNA here is from genome assembly GCF_003984885.1 of Neopelma chrysocephalum. Lineage (NCBI taxonomy): Eukaryota > Metazoa > Chordata > Aves > Passeriformes > Pipridae > Neopelma > Neopelma chrysocephalum. The sequence continues at coordinate 429,715 of NW_020925354.1, read as the reverse complement.
AACCTTTTTCACCAAACATAAAATACACAAAACTTACACTGGAAAATTGGACAAAACACATTAAACATTTACACTATTTGTCACAACAGATATCAGGGGGAAATTTCACTCAATGCACGTTTTGCTTTTAGCTAGGATTTTCAATGTTTTACTTATGCTTCCCACCTATCTTAACCCTGGTGTAGCAGTTTGTTTAAATAAGCTTCTCAGGTCACTGACTTATTTGCAAGTTCACATAAAAATGAGACTTCTTGAACTGTACAAGAAACTGTACTCTCCCTTTCAAAGAAATACCTGTTTGTGTACCAAAGCAGAACAAGATAATGAAGACAGCAGATTGTTTTAAAAAACAACAGCCATCTCAAAGTCAAACCCGAAACAAATGACTATATGTAGACAGAAAAAACCTTCCTTCACACCAGAGTTGATCCTTCAATATTTACTCACATAGGCAGCCCCTTGCTTCAATTTATTTATTTTCTTTTAAATATTTTTTAATCTTATGATGAAACTGGTTCTGTGTATTTTAATTTTTAATTCTGCTTCTGTTGTTCACATTGGTGAGTATGCAATATGACAAGCAGTCTCTGTTCAATATGACTATTCATGGAAGAGGTTAGGTTGGTAGATTTGTGTTAGAGATGGCACAAAATGTTTTGATGCAGATTCTCTTGGGTAAGGAAGAGTTATGGGAACATTAGCAATGACACACATCTCAGTGACTCTGCAAGAGAAAAACTAATGGTTCATTCAAATGTATTGGATATGCAGCTAGTCTCTTCATGAACTGCATCACATCCAAAAACTGCAGTACAGGTGTAAATGTGTTTATATTTTAAAAAATTATCAGTATAATTTTTGTTTCTTGAAAAATAGTTCATAGAACACCTAACGTCTTAAAAATTGATTTCCCTGTTGTTGTTGGAGGAAAGTCAAGTTGTATATGACAGTTAATTATATCTGGGAAAATACAGTAATAATTATCATGGACTGGTGCAAAGTATCTTATTTCCTGGAGCTGGAATTGAGTGCATTTATAGAAAATAATTCTCTAAAAAGTTATCTGTAGAAGGTTCCAAGTACAGTAGGATGATGAAAAAATGGGTACTGTTGTGTCAAGGAGGTGATAACAAGAGGCAGGTAGCAGCTTTCTCACTTCTTCACCTCCATTGATAATGTATGCAGTGACTAATCATAGGTAACTGATGTTAATTTATTCAAGCACACCTGTACAGGGCTGGAAATCAGGTAATCAGACAAAAAGTTTGTTTCTGGTTTTTCAACACAGCTACCCAGAGGTTTATATTTGCACAAATTTAGTTCTGGAGACATCAGCAGGTTTTAATAAACCACCTACAGATGTCTTGCTCTATATAAATTAAGGAGTTCATGTTTTTAAATCTGGACTGATTTAACTTGCAATCAGTGGCATGGTCACACCTGGCACCAATAGTTGCCTCATATTTATTTATAAATCACCCTGAGCAGATATTATTTTGTTTTTAAATTTATTTGTGGGGCTCAATTACCTTTCTTATCTTGTGGAACACATACACATGCACACACGTATATGCATGCATGCTCACTTTGTCAGAAAACTTAAAAGACAAACCTGCACAATTAATACTCCCACTTAAGTAGCAGACAGACAAAACAAAAAGTTCTTGCTTTGTTCCTTTGAACAGGTATACTGAGAGTTAATTTATTTTCCATACATTGAGAGAAAGAAAAACATGGTAACATATTGTTACTAATGCTGTGCCCTAGCTTAAAAACCACAGATTCTAACAGTGTCAGTACTGAGGTGAAATAGGGATTTAGCATGTACTAAGGCTGACTGAAAAGACGGCTGTATTTCTCCTTAAAATCTTACAGCAGTTTCTTGACAAGACTTACTGAAAGCAAAACGTCCACCTGCCTCCTGTTTCATCAGTGGTTGTGACTGCAAAATTCTTGCCTCTTCCAGGTGAGAGACCAAAATGAAGCCAACTGCTCTAAGTTGCACCTTCCAGACTTTCACCTCTGCATTGGTGTCCTCTTTGGTCAGCAAATATCTAGTCCCTCCTGTCATCCCCAGCTCAGGATCATCTGTACCTCAGTGCTGACTTCAAGGACCAACCACATCTACCTTTTTGTAAGACCAACTCAGTATCTGCTGGAGCAGGACTCACAGATGAGGCTGGGAAGCAGATCCTAGGGGAATCTAACCGCTGCAGCTACAGGCCGATTCTCCTCAATCACAGGACACATCTCTTCCAAGTCCAGAGAGAACTCACACCACAAGGACAGATCTTTCCATTCGAGTGCACAGTTTGTGCAGGGACTTCTTCTCATCTTACTCTTTTCCATCTAATAAGTTACTTGAAAAAGATGTCTCTCTGTTCCAAAGGAGGTTTACGACATTGTTTCTGACTAAATTTTTAACATGGTCTCTTTTCTTATTTACTTCCCATTGCATTCTTGCAACAAGACCTGAACAGTATGCCTTTAGAAGAAAGGAGATCTGAAGTAAATACAGAAACAGAAATGGATGAACAGCTAATTCACTGAGTGGCTGTTGAAGAATGGAAGAAAATGTTGTTTACTAAAGTTTAGTGCTTCCAGGAAAAGAAAGACAAAAAGACTTCTCAATCTGAGAAAAAGACCCAAGGTCTAGGTATGTATAAAGTTATTTTAATTAGTGATGTTATTTGTGGCTCAGAAGAATGATGAAAAATGCCCTGTTAAAAAAATCTAGGCTCAGCAGAGCTTGACTACTTGAAAGCAATAATGTCTAATTTTTAAAATGGGTGACAGAATTACTGAGGCATTGACAGCAAGGACCAGGACTCTGCTTTCCTCTGCCCTGAATTGAAAAAAATACGAGGGGTGGGACTCCAGAATCTTCCGGTTATCTTGACCCCAAAGTTACAAGGACTAGCAGTGGTTAGCTGAAGATCTCAGAAGACATTCTAACATTTCTTGCAGAAGGATTTTTATGCAGGTGTTGACCTTGGCACAGATGATGTAGGAATGTTAAAGCTAGATTTGGTCAACCTTAGTATAAATTGCTACAGGATGCTTTCTACAAAGGGAGGGTTGCAGCTCTGACACAGATAAAACCCCTCCTTCAGTCAAAACAGCACTGCATTTTCTCCTGACATAATCTGCTGCCTCTGGTAACCAGCAGTCTGTATCATAACCCTACCCCTGCAAAGACCATTTTACAGTAGCGCCACTCACTGTCAACAATTAGGAGTTTTGTGTATGTACAGGGCAGGGAGAATACAGTCAAACCTTTGATTAACTAGAGTTACATTGGAAAAGGACTTGAGCCAAATCAGATGCCTCTAAGGAAAATGAAAAAGATCAGCCAACGTTATCTATCTCCACTTAAGCTTGTATTGTCTTATAGAACATAGCTAGCGTTGTGAGTTTTAGACTTCTAACTAGTTATAGACCTATAACTAGTTATAATAGGATTAATAATATCACTAACACAATACTAGTAATACAATTAATAAAGTGACTAAAAATAAAGATAATAACTTCATAAGACTGCAAGCTATGGGATAGCTAGAACTCCGCTTTCAGAGTATTGAAAAAAATTTTATTCTTCTTTCATAAAGCACAAAATTCTAAGCTACTCTAACTACTCAAAGATTATGTGAGTGACTTACACACAAACAAATCACAGAGACTTTTTGTAATGTGTCCAAAATGGAACACAAGTCCATTTCAAATATTAGCCAGGAATTATTACTGTATGCTGTGTAGCTAAGTCTTACTTCTCATACACCAATTAAAAGCAAAATGCTCCCAAGTTTTTAAGTGAAATTGATCTAAGCAGCTGGAAGAAGTTCTCACTTTGCAATGCTATTAATTTAGTTATCCATTTATCTTTGAAGTGCTGACCATAATCTGAAGAGCTAGAAATCGTATATACTGTCTTTAAAAAAAAAATATTTTTCAAAAGGAAGATCAAACAAATTGAATAGAAAAATTTTCAGGGTAATAAAACAGTTTGCAAGTAAAAAAAAAAAATCTTTAAATATGCAGCCTACATTTTAAGTTACTGAATCAGATTTTTATTTCATGGCTTGCTTTCAGTAAGCTTAACAGGAGTATCCTACATAGTTGACAAAATATTTTCAAAATGTGTCCTATTTCCAGGTTCTTATCTCAGACATATTTTATGTATGTCATCACAGTCACTTTTTCTTAGAACATCTTAGTCTTTACTATGCTAAAATTTTATTATTACCATGATCTATCAATATATTACTGCTGAAATTTAATACACTACATAAAGTTCAAAATACTAAAGCTAATTACTTCTTACTTCACATGCTCGACGCAAAGCTGTTTTGTGTAGTACATGACTGACTTCATAATTCATTTGAGGAAACAGACCGACCAAGCCAAATTCTTGACTAACAAAGGCTGTGCAATTTCAGGAACTGAAAAGGGTTACACACATCTAAACTCAGCATGCCTCTGATTCACGTTTCCCTTGTCAAATTCAAGTCTCATAAATGTTATCCGCACACCTCAAGAAAATTAGTCTTAATTTAGATTTACCTGCTTTTTGTCCAGTAGTTTCATCCTATTCAAATGCAAACTTCCTAGATCATCCTTCTTAGATGTTCTGAACTTGTATTCTTATGTTTGTTCCTATTTTTCTGTTTAGTGGATTTCATAAATGATGAGAAAAGACATGACATATTTGGGGACTAGACTCTCCATCAAAACAGTGAATTTTGGTTCCTTGATACCCTTAACACTAACTTGCTTTCATTTTATAAGATACAATATATTCACTTTCAAATCACATCAGTTTCAAAGAAAAAAGTAAAAAAGTGAGAAGCTGCGTGTGAAACGTTTAGTGAGGTTTAATTTCCTTCCTGTGTCTGCTGAAATTTTACAGCCTAATGAAAAAATATGAAACACAAGTAAAGGAAGAAAGGTGAGCCAATCTCACCATCACTCCATGAACCAGAAAGATTTTGTTATGTGACAATATGATCATCATCAGATGTGAGAGCTTTTATCTACAAGTATGAAATAACTGTTATCCTATCACCCTGACAAATTCTATTTATATTACACTTTCCTCAGGAATCAATAAAAACAATCTATTTAAAACAAAACAAAACAAAATGAAAAAACCCACAAAATAAAACAAAACAAAACAAAACCCCAAAAAAACAGAACACCCCAAAACAAAGAGTTTATGGACCAGCTGCTTCTGTTTAAGCCCAACTGTTTCAGTATTGATGCAGCATAGCTAGGGCATGATGTCATTTGAAGTGTCAGCAGAATATACCCTGGTTGATATTAAAAATATGTAGGGGTCTAGCCTCTCCTCTCTGAACGTGCATAATTCCCATTAGCGGGAAAGGGAGTTGCTCACATGCAGAAAAGAAGATAAAGTAGATTAAATTACTATAGTGGATAGAGACATAAGTTCTACTAAAGAAAAAGACAATGATTTTCTTAATATTTACTCATTCTCACTACAACACAGTGTCCAGTTTTAAAAATTGAAGATAATAAAGAATAGCTTTCTAATGCTTCTTGTTTACTTTTATATGACCCTATGGAGATGGAAATCATTCTTTTATTCCAGTCCTTCTGTTCTGTCTCTCCATCCATTTATCCAACCATCCATCCACTCCTTCCCCTCCTTCCTAGTTTACTGTTTGATGTGCATGCATGGAGATATTTGTTTTGTATACAATGAACTATCTATTTAATAGAAGGTTTTCTTGTTTTAAAGTTGCAGGGAGAAGAAAATAAATGTAATGAAGGTTGTACCTTATAAACAGATGTGCAATACACATGTACACAGGCACACAGAAATTATAATGACATTTATTATCTAGCCAGTTGTTTAAGAGGATGGCACAATATATACCACTCTGAATGCCAAGCAACAATTAATATCTTTAAAGTGATAAATCTGTCTCAATGTCATGGGAACACAATTGTCACTTGGCATTACTCTGCATCTCTCTGTTTCTTCATATATCCTAAACCGCCTATTTTTACATAATTCAACACATTTAATAATGTAGAAAATCAATTAATATTTACTGACCTGTCTCTGCTTCTCCGTGATGGGAATGCAGCATTACAGCCAGCCACTGTGCAGACATGCATCTCTTTTAAATGAACATTTCGGTAGTGAAGCTTCACACTGTAGGAACTCTTGAAACTTTTCTTGCAAACATAGCAGATCTTGGGGTCTGGGCTGGAACACATTTCAGCTTCTGGGGAGAACTTCTGGGGGCTGCTGTAGTTGAATGTAGAAGTGAAACTTTCATGAAGAGCAGCCATACTGGCACTGCCTCCGTTGTACAGACCATATTGGCTCATATAGAACATATCATATGTAGGGTCTGTGTACTCTTCCTTCACCTTAATGATATCCTGGTTGGAAGAGTCATTGTGGTTTTCATCTGGTCTGTTACTGTGCATCGTTGATTTTTCACCAGGTTCATGGAGGCGATCATCGCCTTCCATGGTTTCCTCACACAATTTGGGCTCTGATGACTCTGACTCATTTTCGTAGTCTCTCTCATGCTCCTGGTCTTCTGATGTCATGCTGTCTGCCCTTCTTATGTCTGGTCTGGAAATGCACCTGCTTCTGTCATTTTTGGAAAAGTCTTTCACAGACAGGCCTGGGCTCATTTCCTCCTGAGAATGGCAGTGATTGTCATGACCAATGTCATTCACCATCGTGCTGCTGTCATTCACCTCTTCGTCATCATCATCAAACTCATCAGCAGTATCGATAACTTCCTTTTCAATTTTAACTGGCATGCTCGACTTCCTTGGCTTCTTCTTGGGAGCAAGGTCTGCATTGGGCTCTGGGGTGGGCATCAACACTGAAGGTACTGATGACTCCGAAGGAGGAGGGGGATGCTCCATGCCACTCACTGCTGGTATTATTGGACTGGTAGGGAGTGAGGTTGGAGGACTCACCATCTCTCCAGAAGTAAGTAAATTTCTGTAAAAAGGTGGAACAGGTTGGACAGTCTTTAAAGCCGGGAAGACCAGCTGACTAGGAAGAGGGTTCTGCAGTACAGGGTCTAGAGGGGGAGTGGTAAACCCCATCGGTGGGCGTCCAGGACTTGTTAAAGTTAGGTTGGATTTTGTACTTGCTATGACGGGAGTGGCGGCACCCGATGTAGCACGAATTAGATCTTTGTCGCGGTTATTCCTTAGCATAGGCATGTGGAGTCGAGGATTGGGGTTAGCACTGTGGCGATTGCGGCTTCTGAGAGAGCTGAAAACCATGTTGCAGCCCTCAATAGTGCACCGGTGCTTGATTTTCAGGTGTACAGCATTGTAGTGGATTTTAAGTGTACCTTTGTCATAGAAAGTTTTGCCACATGCATTGCAAAACACTCTTCCTTTCCTCGAGGCTGACCCCATTCTCCTCATTCTGTGAATTCGGAATGAGCTTTTAGTGTGTTCTGGTTTTGATAAATCATTGACTGGTGTAGGTGTCTGAACAGGAGAGACGCAGGCTGGCTCAGTTTTGGGCTCAACATTTGTGATGCTGGTCAAAGCATTCCTGCTGGATGTTTGCTCATTCTTGAAAGGCGTAGGGGAAACTTCAGATTCACTGCTCTCGTTATATTCATTTTGGGTTGTAAGGCTTGGTTCACGGAGCCTCATTGCTGGCTGTTCCAGTAGGAGGCCATTTGGAGGCAGTCCCAGCAGTGGAGCAGAGACTGGATTTATGTACTGGAATGGAAGCAGGAATGCAAGGCTATTCGGGATGTTTTCAAAATGATGAATGCTGGAAGGGTTGCTATTCTCCAGGTGAGCAAGGAGACTTGGGCTCCTGGTGCGATTATTGCTTTCAATAAAAGTCCTTATATCTGAATCTGTCTTTGAAGATGGCACAGCCACAGCCTGCCCTTCTTTTTCTTGAATTGCCATCAGCTCCACAATAGATTTCGTTTCTCCAAATCTCAGGAACTGCTGAAGGGTAATGATCTCTTCTTCCCTGGACATGATGGCCCAGCGGTCCAGTACCTTGCCTGCAGCATCCTAGAGGCCATATCAAAGAAACAACAAAGACAAACACAAAGAAAAAAATTATTGATTCTGCATAATTATTCAGTTCAATAGAAGGTGCTTTGCTGCCTGAACATGAAAACACTCAGCTCAAAAAACAACACGCATACAGTGTTAATAGAATTTGATAAAAAAAATACAAACTTCCCAGCCATGCAAATACTGTAATTACAGTCACAGCAGAAAACCAGATTGAGTTTAATAATGTCAGAGTACACAAAAAGTAGACCACAGGGCTCTGTGATCTAAAATGCTTTCAATACTTTCAATTTAACAACAGTGATCTATGTAGAATGTTACTGTTTACAATACATCAGTGTAAAACATATGAACTGTTGCTGTACACGCCTTTGTAAAACACTGAAAATTGTACCTTAATCACTATCAAATGGTAATACTATGAGAAAGAGCTAAATAAATGCATTTGATAGATTTACTTCTTAAATATAAGCAGATGTAAGACTAAAGTCACTCATGGGCCCTTTCATGAGAAACTTTGATGGAAGGCAAAATGTCTTAAAAATAGCACGTAATACTTGTACCTTACTCCCTTTTTCCCTGGACTCTTACTGGCACTTGATTGTAAGCTTGCAATTTTGGTATGGTTTAGACTCAGGAGATGACTTTTTTTGTAGTCTTGACATAAAATAACAGTTAAAAATATGTAAAAAGTAAGGATCTGATTAATGTAGATAGCATAAATGTGTAAAAATGTTGTCTCCTAGCACTGCCTTCTGATAACAAGGGAAAAATCCAGAGAGAATACACATCAGTAATCACTAGAATATCTGTTGTTAAATATACATTAAAAAGCATTTCACACTTTCATTTTTGCTAGTAAGCATGAGATTTGCCTGAAGGTAGGACTTAAAAATTCTGCAATGTAATGTCAGGTAATCCATTCCAGCATATATTGATAAAAACATATTAAAATACTTACATAATGAATACATCATTTTATTGGCATCTTTCCTTTTGGTCAAATGCTGGACATAATATTAGCACAGTAACTATAACCAAAAAGAACTGTTGCAGGCCATCAAACCAGCTTTCAATGCTTCCTCATGCCTTAAACAGCTTTGCAAGATACTCCACCATACCGTCTCTGATATTTTTAAATCTTGAATCTCAGCTTCAGAACCTTATCTGAACATTTTGGAATATACACTATTGCAAAACCCACTAGCTCTTTTTTGATTATGAAGATTGAGAACACCTTTCTTTCCCTCCAGCACTCCCACCCCCCAGTTTTACTTATTTATTTATTTATTAATCCTTTTTCAGTCTTCAGAGGATTGATTCTTCTCTTCCCTCTTATTTCCTAGAGTACTGGAAGACACAATTTTGCACCAAATAGTAAAGCACATGTTTAATTGATTACGGCTGGTTTTATTATTTCAGTTCTGATATGTTCAGTGCAGTTCAACTCTCAGGATACAAAGTTAATGTTGAAGGTTAATGCCATGTGTGTTTCAGTACCTTGGATACAACTACAAAATCTTCAGAAATGCTCCACACATGAGCATTTAAAATCAAACCTTGAAAGACAATGAAACCCTCAACAGCAGTTAATTATGGAAAATCTTACCCAGCTGACCCCAGATGGAAAGCCCCAGAAACCATCTCTGTGTAGAAAATATTCAGTCTGTATTTACACAGTGATGAACGAAACATCATGATGCAGATGCCGGTTCTCATTTGTCCCCACCTTTGAACATGCTTAAGCACTGTGGACATCTCTAATTTCTATGCCCTTACAGTTCTATCTGTCTTGATGGAGCAGTATTTTACAGGCAGTCAGTACTATCAAATAGAAATCACCTAGAACACCAAAAAATCCCTCCCAAGAACAAAATTAGTGAAACAAAACTTAAATGGGACAGGGGGTGGGAGAAAAAAAATATCAACACCACAAAGAAATAATTAAAGGGCAGGTTCCTATTTTAAAACTATAAGATTATATTTGTTTTTTCCCATCCAACTAACTGTTACTACTTTCCCTAAAAGTGTGATGTAAAGCTTCTTATACCTACTTTTCCCAAAACTTTCAGCCAGCCACAGCACTTGTATATATGGGTAATTCCTACTTGGAACTGTAAAACCAGACTTGGTTCAGACTTTGGTCTCCAGGCCTTTGCTGTCAGGTCTGACCCAATCTATATGTACATATTTCTCATCCTAAAACATAAGTATTAATTCCTTCTAACTGTAACTCCCATTGTTTGAGGACGGAAATAACGTTGTCTAATTTACGCTGCTTACATGTATTGAATTAGGATTCCTGTCTGCAGCCAGTTGCAGGCTGCTTTGCAATGTACTACTGTAATTTGTTTTGGTTTTGCTTTAATTTGTAAATCACTCACAGGCTTATGTAACAGATGGATACTTTACAAAAATGGATATGTAAGTAAATAAAAATTAAATGTATCTAGCACGACAATAGCTCAGGAGAGTAGTAGGTACAGATCCTGTAACAGACACCCACACGTTAAGTGGAAGGTGGTTTCACACAGTCCCTCATCTGTTGGCAGCACAGCAATGCATGCACAGAACAGGCAGTCAGGCATCCAAATCTGGGGGTTCCCTGTATGCTTTCAGGGAGTTATTCCACACCTTAACCGAGAGAAGCTGGTGTTTAGCTTCATGAGCTTCCTCTTCATGAGACGCCACCACTCTTTGTTTCATTTCTTTTAAGGATTTGCAATGAGGAACGCCAGACCTTTGGCAGCAGCTAAGCCCCACTTATCAGAGAAACTGGCAGTCAAGGGTGTTATTGTCATGGGGTTACCCTTGCTGCCATAGAAAGAGCAGGGAATCAGAAAGTTGCTCTTAAATAATGCTTGCCTACCCCTACTAGTTATATCAAGCTTTATCTTGTTAATTTTCAGCAAGAAGTTGTTTGGCTCTTTTTGCCCAACAAAAGTAAAGAGAAATTGCACAGATGCCTATATTCCATAAAAACTTCACTGCTTGTGGATACTGCGTAGCACATGCTTCAATATTTACACAGTGAAAGCTTTCCATAAATCATTGTAAGCATGTATTATGCAAAACTAGATAAAGAATGAATAGGAATGTCATTTTTTGATAAAACTTAAAATTAACAAAAAATCTAACCATTATCCCATTTGAATTTAGCTATAACTAGCTAGGGATCTTTCTGTATATGGTAATATTTGATTAGAGGTTCAAGTCCTTTCTTACATGTAAACGATTTCTTGTTTCTTACAATCTCTCATGCTAAATTTTCTCCCCAAAGCCATTAAATCATATCAACAATTAAATACTTCATGACAAAAGGTTCCAATTTATATTACTTTTTTCAGCTCACAACTGATTAGGCCAAGCCTCCTGTGACAATGTGTGCAAGGAAGTTCGTGAGTACAGAGATAGTACTGCATGCTTACAGCTCTAAGCCAGGCAGTAGACAAGTAAGCCCAACCCGTACAGCATACACTGATGTTCCTTCTTTGTCCATGCAGCCTTGCTTTTAGTCTTTTGGTTTTAATTTTACTTTTTTTTTTTTTACTGTGTGGATCTCTCTCACACAATCACAGATGGCGAAAATCTTTTTCTAACTCTAAACACACACTAAACTCTATTATTTGTATAGATTCAGGTCCACATATACACATACATTAGATCTGTAATGCAATGTCATAGTTAATCACCCTGAACCTGCCCCCTCATTTTTGCTGACTTTATGTTACGAAGAGATGCGCGTGTCACAATCTGTTAGGGTACATGTCTTAAACTTCTGGGTCAAGCAGAACAAGTAATGGGTGTCAAGATGCTTATCTTAGATGAAACAAACAGGCTACAACAGCAGGTGGATACAAAGATCACTCCAGTTTTTAGAAGCTTAACTCGGGAGGATTCTGAAGGTGGGTCTTCATTTTCTGAAGGCCTTTAGCCTTTACAAACTTCAGGCTTTCAATTCAGCTTTAAAATATCCCAATTTAAAAACTGCCTATTTAGAAAATAAAAACAGTCTACACAAGCACACACTATAAACATACACTGTAAGCCTTGAACATTCATTATGAAACCAGTTATTTTGAACTCTCATTTTGTGTGAGAAGCTCCTTTGACTCCTGTGCCTGCATTACCTGCAGGTAATTTTATATGCGTGAACTCACACAGACACATTTATGCACATACACGACACAGACTTTTAGCATTTCTGTTTTATCTTACTATTCACTTCTTGGCATAGATAAAATGCAGAGATACACCTGGCTGAATACACAGTGAGAGATGACTATACAAGAGCTAAGATTAATAGAAAGGTTAAAAAAATTTACATTGCTTCTTAAACTAGCTTTATGTTCTGGGGAACACTCAAGGATTATTTTCAGGCACTATTGTGATAACTTCTGAGAATCACTCAAAGTTCTATAGAAAAACTCATTGATAGGCTTCATATTTTACCAAGTTTACATATACACCCTAAACTGTTGCTTTTGATGCATATCAGCTAAGTATCCACATTACAAAATGTTTCATAGATACATTTTTAATTAAATAATTAGGCAATCCTAGAGTTTATCACAAATCTTTCTTCTATAAGCCATTCTTAAAGAGCTATATATTTTTTAGCTGATCTCAAGGAAACAGTTTGAATGCAGCTGTAATAGTTGAAAAGCAGACTGAAATATATTAATTTGGTCACACTATAATAGCAAAGGATGACTTTAATTAGGGTGTAGACAGAAAAAAAATCAACATTTGTTTCTAATAAAGAAAAGCCTGCATAATTTCCATGATTTAGGGTTTGTTGTTTTTGTTTGGCTGAAATTCCCAAAAGCATCTCTTTGTTCTCAGTTAAATTTCAAGCTGTTACACTATGGGTAATCCTGCTACTCCTGGGGTAAGAATTACTCAAAGTGTGCAGCAGCACAGCAACTCACAGTAGTACAGATGGGGCAATGTGCAACATCTCTAGTTCATTTTGGCTAACTCCCACTGACCTCAGTAGGACCAATCTAAGGCCTCTGTCTAGTTTTCCACAGAAATACACACTCACACATTTAATCAGATGCTCATTTTCCTGATGGGAGTTTTTACTATGCTGAAGCTAACTCACCTTTGCTCCTGTAAACATGAAGAAAAGGTATGCATCCTTGATCACTGTGATTCTACACGTGCAAATGAGATTTACATACTCAGTCTGCAAAGAGGCATGGTTGAAATTTTTTTCCCTCAGCTGTCACTTCTCATCCACCTCCCACCAGTCTCCCTTCACCAGGGGAAACCATATGAACAAATGCATGCTTAAGTGTCAGCAGTCCTTTCCTTGAGTTATACTGCTGCAGTAGGAACAAACAGTGCAGCACTACTGAGTTCTCAGTCAATAATGGAAATCTTTATCTTTTGGCAGCCTCCACTCTGCTAGAAAAATCAAAACTGATAGATATTCTTCCTTTCTGACACCCCCTTTCTCTTATTAGTTGAACTTCCTTTCCTTGCCCCAAAGACACAAAGTATACATGAGAATACTGGCATGCTACAACAGGAGAAGGCAGCTGTCTCTCCCCGAAGTATCACTGAGAATGACACTGGAAGTGTGTATTCGAATGAAGAGTAGCATGAAGGAGACTTTTTACTTACATACATACATACTAACATACTTACTTTGTTGCCAGGTTTGTAACAGTACTTGCTCTGGTTGCTCCTTAGACTTTAATTCTCCTTATGAATTCAGGGGCAAAAATTTTTGTGTTTTGACCACAGCTACCTTTGCAAACTTTACTAACTGTAGACAGTGGGGCAAATCCAGTTGCACTTTACATTCAGAGTAATTGTACTATACATCTGGAGTAATTCCACTGACCACATTGAAAACTAATTTTGACATAACTTAGCCCTGAAACATGATGTGGAGCCAAATCTGTGTGACCATATATTGGGGCTGTACCACCATGGTGGAGCACAGCAGCTGTGTAACAATGCACAGGAGCTCTGTTCAATGGTTTTGGAGTGAAAGTGAGGAACACCATGTCTTGCTGAAACTGCAGATGAAACATAAGGCAGTGGAATGCAATAACCGCAGGAGAAACCTAGCCGGGACACCACCGTTAACCACCCACACTCTTGTTTAATGGCCTACAGGGTCTTTATTGAGCAGAAGTATGCAGGTGTTCTGTTTCATATCTCATCCCAAAGATGTATGCCAGGAGCACAGACTCCTCCCTGCACAAGCAACCTGCTGGAGTGCTGGTTATGGACTAAGTTGCATGGAGTGGTATGAAAATACTGGATCTCCAACAAATTTTGGGGACTGAACTTCCTCATAGTGCACGTCAATTGCAGAATATCTATTCATTAGGTTCATCAACCTTAAAATACTCTGTTATATGCCAACTATAAAGCACCTATGTGAATTGGGGGTAGGGAAGACAGTGTCTTCCTGATTTTAGAAAAGAAATAATAATTTGAACTCTTTCCCACTCTTCATGAATGCATATGTACCTCTGCAATTCCAGTGAAACTATTAGGACGCAAGGGCACCAGTTTTAAATGCTTCTCCTGATTTTTCAAACATATTGTTTGACTTCTGATAGAATATTCACTTTGTTATGGAATGTTCTTGATTATGGACCAGATAAGAATGCATAATTCACAAGATGATGGCTTTCTTTTTCCTGCATAACAGCGCATAAAGCATTTTTATTTTTAATACTATGATAGATCACTGTGGGGTTACAATGTATGTAATCACAACAGCTCAAGCTTTATTTAATCAAAGCAATGACATCAACTGTCTTTACAGTTGGGTGCCTGACAAGGTTTTTTTAACATCAGATGTCTGTCCATACTTGGAGGAAAAGCGTCTAAGTACAGCCAGAGTCTGACGCTCTTCTTGCATTTACTAGTTTTCACAGTGGTGTCACTCTGCTGTGGTTTAACCCCAGCTGGCAACAGCACCACACAGCCACTCACTCACTCCTCCCTCTGCCCCCAGTGGGGAGAAGAATTGGAAAGAAAAGGTAAACCTTGTGGGCTGAGATAAGAACAGTTTCATAATTGAAACAAAATAAAATATACTACTACTGCTATCTCTGGTAATGAAAAGGAGAAAGGAATAAAACGTAAGAGAAAAAAGTAATACACAATACAATTGCTCACCACTTGTTGACTGATAGCCTGTCCCTGAGCAGTGATCAGCCCCTCCCAGCCAATTCCCTACAGTTTACATAACAGGCATGACATTCCTAAGGTATGGAATAATCCTTTGGCCAGTTCAGGTCACCTGTCCTGGCCATGCTTCCACCAGCAGCTTCTTGTGTTCCTGCTCTCTGGCAGCGCATGAGACACTGAAAAAGTCTTTGGTTTAGTGTAAGTGCTACTTAGTTGTCCTAGTTAGAACAGCTGCGACCAGTTCATCACTGGATGGGTGTAACCTTAAACTGTGTATTCTATAGCCTTCTATGCTATTTCCCAGAAACTGTTATCAATAGACCATTTACACCATCTGCCCAGAGCAGCCTGACTTCTCAGGCTATAAACTAGGTGTTAAGAGGCCTGTGAGACAGGAGGATGCTCCTGTCCTCACACCCATTGTGGAACTCCCCACCCTGAGGGAGGTACTGGGCATTCCTGCCTGAACTGGAGGATATATAATCATGTAGTCTTGGGACTTTTTTAACCACTCGTGGGATCCAGAGGAAGACTGCAGACCACCGCTCTCAACCAGACTGCAACCACCACTCTCGACTGGACTGCAACCACCACTTTTCAACCAGACTGCAACCACCACTCTCGACTGGACTGCAATCACCACTCTTGACCAGATTGCAACAGCACTCTCACCAACAGGTTTTTCCCTCTCCTTTTACTTTGGACGTGAGTGGCCCAACGAACACCACCCTGCTCATGCCCCAGGGTGCTGAGTTGTACATTTGGGTTTTGTGCGTTAAAACCAACTGTTTGTCTGTGTAATCGTATTTATTGTATTATTTAATTAAAATGTTATTCTGATTTTTAATCTCCCCTTTCAGTTGAGTTCATTTCCCCTGCTGGTTTACCTTTAAACCAGCACATTAGCAACAACTAAAAATCAGTGTGTTATCAACAAGATTCTCATACAAAATCTAAAACACAGCACTGCACCAGCTACTAAGAAGACAACCAACTCCATCCCAGCCAAAACCAGGACAAAGTACTATGGTGTCAACAACATTTGCTTTGATTTACAACTGTCACATTGCTGACAACTATTAAAAGGCAAAATATGCCACTGATAGCAGTGGAACTCCTGTTAGCATGGATACAAATTGACTCTTTAAGCTTTAAGAAGATTCAAAGTAATCTTCTAGCAGTTGTCCTTATCTCATTTATTTTGAAATACTAGTGCCACTTCCCAAGTATTTTGCTCCTCTCACCCCAAGAACTGCACAAATTTTCAAATGCAAACATTTATTGTCTTTATCATCCATTCTGGTAGAGACTTTCAAAAGACTTTACTAATGAGGAGTTAATGGGAGGTAAGCAGATGCTTTACGGTATTGGCTCACAAAAATATTTTTAATGCACTCTAAAGGTGAGGCATTTGTTCTCAACATTACTGAAATCAAGTAATAGAATATCAAGAACTTGTTCAAATTGTTTATTCAAATACCTTACCTTTGAAATCCACAACCTTTGACTCCAAGTACAGAAGAATATTTTGATACCTTTGCTTCTGTACAGCGTTTTAGAGTGGAACATTCACGGAAGTATCTTCAGAAGTTTTACCATTACCTTGTGGAGTGTTTGTCCTTTGGCAGACACGGCTATTAAAGGCAATCAAACCACAAAGTACATGGTGTATGAAGGCAAAGTATTTGTACTGCATGAGCTGCCATGGACCCTTTTCAGGATAGTATGTAAATAGAGACACAAACTTGCTAAGCCACTGAAATAATTCCAGCTCTAAATTAACTGTAGAACAGAATTTGGCATGTAAGTGGGTTGGAAATACCCATCATGCATATAACCATAGCAATGATTGATTTTAAGACTCACTTTCACTAATTGCTGCATATATAGTTGCCCATTCTGGTATGGAATGTAAGAAAATTTGCCTTGATACTATCAGTCCCTAAAAATCACTTGTGGTTTTAATGTTTTACTGAGAAGTAAAGTTATGTTTTCTCTGGTTTTCTTGCAATAAATGTAGTAAGCTCTTTCTGAGCCTCAGTTTCACCAACAACGAAAGAATGACACATAATTTTTATGAGAAACAGGAAATGTTCGCAAAGAGCACTGATGAGGTATGGTATATGCAATACACAGAGCCACAAGAGACATCCAGACTCTCTTTGGCCAAGAACTTCCCCAGTGCACAATGTGATAATACAAACAAATCATGTCTGATATCCTTGCTCCATCTAACACGAACTACACCAAAAGCAGGGCAAGACATCTAACAGTCAAGTCAAATCAAATTATCAGATGGTTCTTTCCTCACTTTAAATCTAAACTGACTAAATTCATAACCCTGACTGGAAAATGTAACCAACAGAGGCTGAGTCTTCCTGGGCTTATAAGTAAAATTTCCAACTAAGTCAGTAAGAAATTTGCCTAACTAGGGGCATTGTAAGGAACTGAGAAGTTGCCCAAGGACATAAACAGTGAAGTAAAAGAGCCAATAAGTTATAGTCATAAATTGGATTGCATTACCTGCTTGGCTTTCTGATTGAACCCAAATTGTGTTTCAATAAGGGGATTCAGCTGTACTGTATGCAGGATATATGAATGGCAGGAGAACCAGGAGACTGATTTCCATATTTACTATTCATTAGGGGACTATGCATTATTACTTGCAATATATACAACATGATCTTAATGAGGCCTTTTTCATTTTACTGTTTACTGAACAAATTTACACCAAAAAACACAGGTGTGCCATAGGTGGCAATGTGATGCAAAAGGGAGACAGCAGGGTGCAGAAGTGACACCAAAAAGGCAAAGGTCACTGGAATATAAAAATGCAACGGTACATGAAGCAAGCTATCAGTTTGAACATATTAGAGGCACTGAAATGCAAAAGAAAGTGGGGGAATTATATTACAGTGTACAAAGTAATAATAACTGTGCCTGCATGTCTTAATACCCTCTTGTCCCAGCAGTCCTGACTTTCTAGGCAGCCCACTTCTCCACATTAACAGTAGTCATTTGGAGAGCAGCAAACGTGCCATTAGAAGCACTTTTACAAGTGTATATTCATCCACCAATTAGCTTAATGTGGCTGCTTTCTGCATATTTTCTATCCAGGCTTGCACAAATCTTATTAATATTTCCCCCTAGCGCTTTGACAGATTACCTTGTCATTATGCATCCTGGAGCCTTTTAAACAATATGGGTAAACTACTGTTTGCGAGGTTAATGACAATTATCCCCTAATTACTGCATAAGTCACTCAGTCCACTTTATCTCATAGGCAGGGTTCTGCTCTGTGTATCTGCCATTGTGTCACTGTAAATGAATCTTGTATAGCTATGTTTATCTGTCGTTGCCTTGTAAATTACACTAACAGAAGAATGAACAAATTACTGTGTGTCATCACTTAAATACAGCTTCTGATAAAAAAACGTCCCACAAGCACAGCACTTGAATTTTAGCCTGATCACAATTAGCAAATACATACCAAATGTTTTGGGAGATATATTTAGAAGTGGATGGGACACAGAGTGGTGGAAGAAAGTTTTGGAGTGCTAACAGCAGTAAAAGAGAAAAACTGTAGAAATCTACACTAGTAGTAATTCCATGAACACTTCCTGAGAACTATTCTGTTAATTTAAATGTTGATAGATGAGATAGTGATAGTTTCCAAACAATGTCATATTCAGGGTTGTGCCAAATTCCACAATATCTGTTGTTTCTGACCAAAACCACATGAGATCTTTTTTAGCTGAAAAAATTCAAACAAAGTTGGAACAGAAGTAGCATTCATAAAAACACAAGAAATGCTATTTTAATGCATGCATTTCAGAGCAATATCTACCTCAGGAGAGGAATGCAGGATTGGTAAATACCAACTTCCCAGTATATTCCATTTTCTGAGGCAACTTCAATGTCATAGTTAAGAGTACTTTAGTGGTAGGACATCACTGAGACAAATATGTCCTGCTTTGAGAAAGAAGGTTGACTAGTTATTGTCCTTGATTTCTTCTTTCACCACAGACAACTCAATCTCTTCAATAAGAAATGCATACACAGTTAGTGCTCAGAGACAAAATAAGTCTATATAGTAAAGAACATTAAAAGAACAGCTGCTGTTTTAAATAATGCCTGTTCCTATATTGGTGTTGGGGAGGTAACTTCTTCATAGTTCTAGGAACCACAGTCATTTCAAACAGTACAACAAAGACAGTGCATTTCCACTGTGTCCTGGGAAGGTCCCTTCTTGAGTCAGAGAAGGTCTTTTAATACCGGTTTTGTATATTTGGCAAGCACCGTAATTGCAAAGAGTTAGTAACAAGTGCACTTCTTACTGTGGTTTCTTACTCAGGCTACAAATTTAATTTTCTTAAGCTCAGCGCAGTGACACCACCTGAACTTCCTCTCAGCGCTGGCTTGAGCAGAACCCGATTCTTCTCACTCTCCCTCAGACCGCATATTTAACTCTTAAAATTCCCTGCTTGCCAGGAAAACGGATTATACGTGGAGCAAGATGCTTTTCTACTTAGACAGAACTGCCTGCCATGCAGATTTCAGGAAAAACAATGCAAAACAATGGGTACATCAACCCTGCATCCTGCAATGAGGTTACACACTAACACATTTTATCATCTTTGAGAACACACTTTATACACATATACAATACATTCACAAATGATATATGCATTGATATGACAGCTCTACATAGTTGCATATTTAAAATGTATTTGATTCTACCTTATAATTTATACATCTCCTCATTTAGTAAATCTTCTCATTTTATTCACATCTTAAAATATATTCTGCACCAGCTTCTGACCAATGTGGTACAAAAATTTTGAAGTTAGGAGGACAACATGCAAATTGGAGCACATTATGAATCATGAAGTGTAGCACTATAAGACTGTTTAAGCTGCAGTACAAGAAAAAGGAAAGGTCAGAATTCTCCAAAACCTAGTGATTATTTACTGTAATTCAGGAGCTTACACCAACACTGAAAACCTTTTTATCAATGTAAAGTGTACATTTATTTTGCTGGATTACAATAATGTCATATCTAGAAAGAATGGACAAACTGAGATATAGAAAAATTACCGATATAAGTGAAAATAACAGTGGTTTGAATGGAACACAGATGAGGGTAGCACCTTTGACCATTCTCTCAGCATAACTTGTAAGAAAAAGCTGTAGTGAAATGGTAAGAAAATGTAACAGCCATCACTGCCAGGGATAACTGAAAAGACTGATCGATTTTGAGTAAGTACTACCTCAAGGGTTTTGGTCCTACTAGGATTGATCTTTGTGTCTGTCCTGTGTTCAGTCAATGCAACTTTCAGCAGGGTATCCACTACAGAAATAAATGGAAGTGCTGCAGTAACCCTCCACCCTCCCTCTACATATATTATTTTCTCTCTATGCTGAAGGAAAAAACCCAATAATGTAGCAGATGGTAAAGTGACACAGAGGGTTTAAAAAGTTTAAGGATACAGAATGCTTTTATTGTCATATACAATATTATTTGAAAAAAAAAGTGTTTCAAAATTATTAATATGTCTCTTTGAATTTCAAGGTTCTTTGGCCTCTGACTTTTCCTAAAAGCAGCAAAACTGTCAAAAGCTTTACTGAAATTCAAAAAGATTACGTCAACTGGCTTCCCTTGATCAACTAGGTGGGTTACCTTGTCAAAAAAGGAAAGTAATGATACATATTGACAGTATAGATTGAATAAAAGAATAAGCAAGTGAATGCTAGATGTTGGAGATTAACAAGCACCATTCAGTGGTCTAGCCCTGTATTTAGGTAAAACCCCCTTTTTGCAAACATAACGGAGGTTCTGCTTGAGTAAATTCTTCAAAGTCAAGCCATGCTGGGGTCTGTGTCACCCCTCTCATTTTACATTCAAATGGCCTGATATAAGATGATGGGCACAGGCATAGAAGTGACTTTAGTTCATGCACAAAAAGTCTTTATTTTCTTTAGTCAGTTTGCAGCTTCAGAGTTGCTGTTTGAACCTCAGGTGCAAACGACCAAAATGCTTGGAAATTTTAAACTGAGCGATTGAACTATACCTGTTCTTAGGGTTTAAAGAAGAATCTAAAACATCAAACAGAAATCTCATAAACTACAAACATTTGTACCTGAAAAGAAAAACAGTATTTTTGCATTTTTAACGCATTTTCATAGAAAAGGAGGGGGGCATCCCCAAGGAAACTGAAGCTTTAATCCTAGACTCACTAGCCGCTTTTGGTGTGTTCTGGACAAATCATGGTCTTTCCATGTCTCAGATCCTTGTCTTTAAAATGGACATAGACAATATTTCCCCTTACTTCATGATTATAATGTAAAACATGCCACAGAAAGGATGAAGTCTAGGAAGCACTATGCTATGATTCTATATGCAATATAGAATTTGGTCCTCCCTGACCGACTTCATCTCCTTTTATGACCAGGTGACCTGTCTAGTGGATGAGGGAAAGGCTTTGAATGTAATCTACCTGAACTTCAGTAAAGCCTTTGATACTTTTTCCTACAGCATTCTCCCAGAGAAGCTCACAGCCCATGCTTGGACAGGTGCACGCTTTGCTGGCTTAAAAACTGGCTGGAGGGCTGGGCCCAGAGAGTGGTGGTGAATGGTGCTGCATGCACACAAGTGGTGCATGTCACAAGTGGTGTCACCCAGGGCTCAGTGTTGGGGCCAGTCCAGTTCAATATCTTTACTGATGATCTGGATGAGGGAATCGAGTGTACCCTCAGTAAACTCACAGGCAACACCAAATTGGGTGGGAGTGTTGATCTGCTGGAGGGCAAGAAGGCTCTTCAGAGGGATCTGGACAAGCTGGATCAATGGGCTGGCTGATGGTATAAGGTTCAGTAAGGCCAAGTGCCGGGTCCTACACTTCAGATACAACAACTCCAAGCAGAGCTACAAGCTTAAGGGAAGAGTGGCCAGAAATCTGCCCAGCGGAAAAGGACCTGGGAGTTTGGATTGACAGGAAGCTGAACATGAGCCCACTGTGTGAGCAGTGTGCCCAGGTGGCCAAGAAGGTCAATGGTATCCTGGCTTGTATCCAAAATAATGTGACCAACAGGACCAGGGAAGGGAACATCTCTCTGTACTCAGCACTGGGGAGGCCACACCTCAAATCCTGTGTTCATTTTTGGGCCTCTCAAAAGAGGAAAAACATTGAGGTGCTGGAGAATGTCCAGAGAAGGGGAATAGGGCTGGTGAAGGGTCTGAAGCACAAGTCTATAAGGAGGGGCTGAGGAAGCTGAGGGTATCTATCCCGGAAAAAAGGAAGGTCAGGGGTGATCTTAACACTCTCTACAACTCTCTGAAGGGAGGTTGTAGCAAGGTGGGGGCTGGTCTCTTCTTCCATGCAACTAGCAATAGGGCAAGAGGACATAGCCTCAACCTGCACCAGGAGAGGTTTAGATTGGACATTAGGAGGAATTTCTTCACTGAAATGGGTGTCAGGCATTGGAATGGGCTGCCTGGGGATGCGGTAGAGTCAGTATCCCTGGAGGTGTTCAAGAAATTACTGCATCTGACACTTGGTGCCATGGTTTAGTTGACAAGGTGGTGATCAGTCAAAGGCTGGAATCAATGGTCTTGGAGGTCTTTTCCAACCCAAATGATTCTGTGACTGTGATTCAATGTAACCTTGAATAAACAGTTTATTGTGAACTTGACCTGCCTTTACGAACACTAAAACAACTCTGTCCTGCAGTAAGGTTTTAAATGAACTGAGCTACAGAAGAATTGAAAAGACAGACTTAGAAAGTGCCTATCTAGAGAACTGCAGTAACATTCACACTTCCTTTTTGGTGGAGGACAGTGGGACACAGCTGGAAGGATCCACTTCTACAATATCTGGACATGTAAGCAACTGTCAGTCAATGAACACCTTTTCTAGTTCATCCTCTCAGAGAACGACACTACGTTGTAATTGTTTCATTCATGCTTATTATGTTCAGAGATTCCCAAGTGAAATAATTCTCAAATAAAAATACCAATCCCTCTTCCCCAAAGGGACACCAATAAACTGTCATTAGATTACTTCTAGCACAGCAAACTCTAAAGGAAATAACAGTGCTCACACTTACAAGTTTCTTTTGATAACTTTACAAGAGGCCCTCTTACCCTAGGGGACAGACAGACTCTGTCTAATACAGAAGAGACTCCCCTGAATACAAATATTTGTTGCAAAGCAAATAAAAAGTATTATTTTCATAAAAAGAGAGCAGTAAGAATAGGTTGGCAATATGCAAGCAAAAAGTTTCTTTTAATGTCTTTGGCACATTTCCAGCTCTTAGAAATAGCATCCAAAGTTGGTGCAACTGTGGCTGATAAATCAGGCTTAGAGCTGCCTTTCAACTTTCACTTTTTAATAATAAAAAGTCAATATATGGAGGATTACAAGCCTTTTGGTTTTGATTTTGTATATGAAAAACAAAAGATGACAAGGTTATGGTGGCGTATGAAATTCAGGCCACAGCCATGATGATGCAATTATTTTATACCCTGTTTATTTACTGCACTCTACCGTGAGACTGAAATAAAGCTTTAAAATTAATTTTCTTTTTTACCTGTATCTATTTATCTATGTGGAAACACAATCTTGAATATGCATTCTGAAATCCAGAAAATTAACTGATTCCATTTCAGATCCTAAATAAATCATGAATGTCTATTTTAAAAGAAAACAAGGATTAGTCTGGATAGCAATGTGCATACAACTCTAAATGCTCATATAGAGCCAAAAGCATTGTGAATTACACCATGGAGCAAAGGGAAAGCATCATGGTGTACAAAAGAACGAAGTGAATCTCTTAGCAATCACAGACTCCTTCAGCTGTTCCTTAGTGATGACACTATTTGAAATGAAACTGTTTATTTGTGAAGGATGTAAGACTCTCTATTTCCTTGATCTCAGGCAGACCAACTGAGCTGAGCTCAAGCATGATAATAACACAGAAAACCTTTTATAGACAGGCCATATTCCCACAATCTTGAAAAAGGTAAATGGAAACTGAACACTACGAACCAATGTCAATTTTGTCCACACAGGACAGTAAGGTCAGACCTCTATAGGAATCTGTAAAACTCACAGTAAATGGAGTTATAATTTATAAGCTATTTAAAACACATCTGTATGTCTTGCAGTCATCTTAGAAAGAAATGACTGCTGCTAGCTAAATCATTAGAAATGTAACAGTAGTATTGTTATGGGATCAACTTCTGGAATTGTTTTCTCCATTTTTTCTTAAGTGAACTACAGAGTAATTCTATTTGGTGGAGCTAACCAGGCAAGGTTACCTATAACATGGTCATCTCAAATCACATGAGTTTGAAGGAGGGGACAGCACCTTCAAAAATCCATTAATCCAATCAAATTACTATGCAGGATTCACCATTGGAACATCCCAGCAGTGTGAGCATATTTAGACAATTACATTGTAGTATACTCATAGCAGCAAGGACACAGCAAACAGTAGCAGCAAGAGGCTAGAACATGCAGTAATGCAGTGGCTTATACCTGCTTTACTGATCTGAGGGAGTGAAAAGCACTGAATTTAAACTCAGACAAAGAAGGTACTATAGGTACTGCACAACTTACGAACAACCTATGTGTGAGAATTAGGAGAGAGGATAAAGCAATAGCCTACTCCCTCTGCAATCATTTACCCACCTCTTTTTCCTATTTTTCAACCAGAGTGGTGAGAGCTATGACTACAGAACACCCATCTACAGTATAACCATCCACAAGTGAGCACAGACTGGGCTGATGCCAGAGCAGTAAAAGCAGCATTCACTTAGTATTGTAAGCACTTTGTATTGTACAGAGCCCTCTAAGGAAGATTGATTTCCATAAAGCCCCATTTCCATCTCAAGGTACTGATGATGCCATAAGCCACAACAGTTTCTCCATTCAAAGTCCTGTAGTGGAATTTCAGACTCACCACAAGAAACTCACGCATCAGCCAGGGCTCAAGGAATACAGGCACATATGGCAAGGCATAGCATTAGGTTAGCCACAGAATCAAAGAACAACAAACCAAGACAACAGTGTCTAGCTTTAAAATAGTCACACACACATTTCATGCATTTTGTCTACATTTTCTAGAGAACGCTGCCTATTATTTAAAATTTTTTAATCATCACTTTTGATCATTTCATCTGCCCAGGTAAAAGCTGTCTAGTCAAAGACATTGAGGCAGAATTCCCGGAAACAATTGTAATAAAAGTTTCTTGGACTTTACTGTATCTGACTGTTTTGGCATTAATTTGTGGAAAATACAGTGGCTTTTGATAGTGCTCTTCTGTCACTTCATTTATCTGGCTTGCATTTTGTGTTGTGTGTAACTTGAGTGCTATTATACTTCAAGTGGAGTAAAAAAAGTATTCTTCTCCTCTCCTCTGCCATACAGGTCTTTGAAATAAGACAAAACTGACAAAAGGAGAAAGAAAAAGGGATGGGATATGTCATGTTTAAGACAAACTTCAGAGAAAATACATGAAAGTCACAATGCACTTCCTGTATTTTGAAATTATTTAGTATCAGTATGATGTTACAATCAGGAGAACCAATCTCATTTGGAGTACAAGCACAGCACTCACAACACCTGCAGAGACACCATAGCTAAAGAACTCACACTCTAATGACTCCTGACACTACACCCAATCAATATATAAAAGCTGTTGGCTCAGTTTTCAAAATACACTTTTCAAAATACGGTGATGAAGCCTCCGTGATGTACAGCTCAGCATAAATACGTAAGTGTCCCCTGAACCTCAAGTGTAGCTGCTTGTCAGGAACGCAGATGCTGGTGACATCTGCCTCACTGGGGACTGAGCGCTCCACTGATTCAATAAGGCTACACAAGTGCAACAGGCCTTGATGTCAGTTACATGGTTTTACATACCTACCATGTCAGTGGTTCTCAGCCTCCCTGGGAATTTATTCAGATATAAGTGTATTCAGCCCATAACAATGTCTTCTACCTGCCAGAGAGCTAGAAATATTCTCACCTTTTATGAATCTACAGTGCATGACTGCTGGTGTTTTGCAGCAGTTTTGGAAGGGAGAGGGAGAAAGAGACAGAGAGAAGAGAGAAAAGGAAAGAAAAAGAGAAGGGGAAAGGATGGGGAGAAAGAAATGGAGAAGTAAAAGAAAAACAGGGAGAATGAGAGTGAAAAGGAGAGAAAGAGGAGAGAGGACAGTTTTTAGAATTTCCGTTTCATTCCTGTTTTATCTATTTCTCTAAGAAAATTCTACCTACATACCTACAATATTTGTCAAAAAACTGTTTCAAAACTGCTGAAAGTGTAGAACACTGACTGTCAAAACCACAGTTCTTAACCACCATTTCCTTCTCTCTTCTATTTAGAAGAGATCATATTAAAAATTCAAAATTCCAGTCTTTCACATTCCACAAGCATCCAGTCCAACTACTTGCTGATGTAAAACTGCTCATGCGCTTATGCAACTGTGACCCAGATCAGTTAATTTTTAGCTGCAGATGTAAAATACAAACAAGCATTAGGAAAGGCATGAGTGCTGGAATCAGATTAGATTTCTGTATACTTTGCACACTGAGGCTGGGTATCACTAGAAAAAATGACACAAGGAACCTGCAACGCTCTCTTACCCACTATTCACTGACAAATTAATACAGTGTTCTTACTGCGTTACAGCCTCTTCTTTTTCTGTGAGTTTAATTCTGATCATATTGTCAGTAACAACTAAAAGAGTGTATTATTAAGGGATTTTTTTAACAGCACTGTATATCTATGATGCAAGATAAAATTAATTAGAATAAGCTTATCTACCTAAAAATGTATCTTTCCTCATTAACACTCCACCTAGATGTCCAAACATTATCAGATACTGATAAAATGAGGCATCCAAGCATATTGTTTCTGCTGTTATTATTCACAATAGATAGATAAATAAAAAATAAGTTCTAATTTCAAGCAACAACTGTAAAACATTGTCCTCATGCAGCCAGTCACCTCAAATCATGTAATAATTATGAAATGATGCAACTTTTTGCAAATATTTTACAAAAAACCTCTCACAAAATCATATAATACTTCCAGTGTCTATACAGAGAAGTTGGTAGTAGTGTAAGAATCTGGAATGGTTATCAATACAATAGGAACGAAATTTCTTGGTACTGGCTCTCATGCATATACACTCAGACTTTAGTGGGGAAATAGAGTTTGCCATCAGAAAGGTTATGTGCCAGATGACACAGTACTTAAAAGTTTAACATTTTAAGAAGAAAAGGAAAGTAGCAATCTACTGTCAAAATGAGAATCCAGGTTTTTGTTGGTTTTATTGATCACAGCTTTGTGGGGACAGAAAGGACACACTGCTTTTCTTATCATTCAGTAGTGATTCCACATAGCATATGTAAAGACAATGACAGCATGAGAGCTACAAAGACACTACACAAGCATGCAGACAAAAGGGGCAGCACCAGCTCTCCTTTCTATCAACTGTAAAAGGAATGAGTTTGGGAGATCCGAGAGTGACTCAAAGACATACTTGTGTTAGAAATCTAAAATGTTGAACATGTTTTTTGAGAAGATATCTAAAGTTTAAACTCGTAGGAATGCATTTTGTATGATGAGGATGGAGTGGGGACCAGTTTCATACATGCATTCAAAGTAAACTGACCCCTTTCCTCTGCCCTCCCAAAGTGAGATCCCTCTGAAAGTGTGAATATCCAGTATTTCAGTAGTGCACACTCATGATGCGCAAGGATTACTTGCATTTTTGCGTGCATGTCAACAGAAAAAAAGAACACTATTGCACATATATAATTTTGTAAATTCCTACAACTTTTTTTTCCTTTAATTTTTTTTCCTTTGCCAGCCCTAGGACAGACCTGGATCTTCTGAACCAACACTTTAGCAAAAACATTTGGCCCATAAAGATGATAAAAGTGATACCACTTAGAGATCTTACCCTCACTTGGCATTTTTTGTTGCCTTGATTTTTCATATTTGATAGGGAGAATTATGGCATGTTGTGGGAAGAAAATAATTTTACTCTCACACTTTCGCTTAAATAATCCAAAACTGGTTGACAAAGAAATTGCAGAAATATGAAGTGTATAGTACTTTTCAGAATTTTATAATCTATTACGTATCAGGGTGTATTGTTTAATCAGGTATTTTTTCTAACAATTTCAATTTTTGATTACACAGTAAATACTAAAAAACCCTCAAAATAAATTCTTGCTATCTAGCTGAACTGGATAAAATTAACTTCCCTAGCATCTACTTATTTATTTATTTATTTATTTACTTACTTATTTAATAACTTGATTGCTAAGAATGAAATTTCTTTTGGTTTAAATAAAATGAGCAAGATATTATTTCTCCACATATAGAAGAAGTGAAACTTCAAGTATCATGTTAAACACTGCATATTTAATTTAAAAAAATGGATTTTGTCTTTTGTTCTGTACCTGAGACGAACCAGTTCAGTTGTATTCATTGAGGCCATCCATGTATGCAAAAGCATACTGGACTGGACTTTCCAGATCCTTGTTATTGTTTCTTCGGCTATCTGTCTGAACATGAATTTCCTTTCTGTGGATAAAGCAAGTTAACAAGAATGCCTAAACCTTATATTAGCAGATAGGTCTCCCTACAACAGCTGTTCCTTGCTGTTACTAGGACTCATTTCAAGTATCTATTTTTTTCTGGTAATTTACTATTTGTGATGCAATAGAAATAAAACACTCTGCAAAAGCAATAACTGAAACAAAAACTGGTATCAAACAGAATCAGTCATTTATGTGGCAAATGATTTATAGATATGTAGGGAGATACTCAGGATATAGTTCTCTGTGCAGATATAAACCACAGTTTTATTTAGTATAGCATCTTTCAAACAAGCTGTATCCTAAAATGCTGCATAGACTTATACTCCAGTGTTACACTGATATTGTAAATAACAGCACAGGGAGAATGAAGAGGCACAGGTAAAAGGAATATTTTCAGCTGAGAGCTGAGAAGAAACAGAGGTGCCAACAAGGCATAGACTATATATGATAGCAAAAGCTAGAGAGATTAGCCATGACCAGCAGCCTGTGGTGGGAAATAGAGGAAGTCAGTTGCTGATGAGTTGAGCCAGCAGAGAAAGGCCTAGGAATACAGTGATCAAATTTTCCCAGCACACATAAAACTCTACAGTCTCTACTGACATAGACCAGAAATATATGTGAGCATACAAGGCCAGAATTTGGCTCTGTCCTTTAAATTTGGCTCTCTCCTCTGAATATGGCTTATTCTCTGGTATAAATTGTGAACAATTCTGTCATCTCCAAAGGATTTCCAACAATATTTTTTCCAGTATTCCTGGATTTAAAACCTAAATTTTGTGGATCAATCTGACTGAAGTATGTTTTATCGTTGTTTTGGTTTTGTTTGGTTTGTGTTGGGTTTTTTTATGAATAGCCATCTATTTAATCTATGATAAATACTGAATGGAATGCTAAATGGAACAACAAGTGAAGGTTGGTCATTATGATTGCAGTTTTTCTATGCACATATAATAATATAAAAGCAATTGTATATGCTGGAACAATTTGGCAGAAAAATAATTTCATAAAAGTGACTGAAAATGTCCCTGCCTTTAAGTTCAAGTCCTGTAAAAAGTAATTCTTCAGTACAGTTGGTGTAAGAATCACTCTGTCTCACAAAACTACCATGGATTCTCACTAAAATCACCTGAATCAGGGAACGAGTAGAAATGAATGTTCTTAAATCAAATGGAAGCTAACAGAGGTTTAATTAATTAGATACAAGAAAGCTTTCTTAGGTTTAGGGATTTTTTATTATGATGTTTAATACGAAACCCTCCTTAGCTCACAGACAGCAATGCTTTTTGAAAGAAATTTCAAGTTATTTCAAGGCTCACGATATGTTGCTATGGTGCATGCTGCTGAAGAGAATAAGCTAATGGGCTCTCTCTTTAATGTGATTAGAGCTATTATTGACATAATGCCAGAAGACGCAAACCCATTAGCATTACACTACAGCTCACTTCAGTCACAACTCAGATTTAGCATTTGATCCACAATTTTAATTTTGCTCTGCTCTATTCAGGGCTGCATTACACAAAATGCATAATTAAAAGCTGATGTGATTCTTTCTACGTCTCAAATTAAAAACATAGCAAACATTTGTAGTTCTAATCCACTAGAAATTAATAAATCAAACACGGCCTTTTATCCTCATTCCTCAGTGCAATTCAGGATTTCATGTTGGGAATATTTTACAATGCAACAGAAAACTACACTAAGAGTCACTGCTCAAAAGGAAAGAACAGCCTTTAAAGCCTCTATGTTCTGCAGGGAGAACATGAAGGACAGCACAATACTGATAATCAGTTATACCTGGAGATATTTCTGAATGTCACCTCCCTATAAATCCTTACACTTTTTCACTTATTAGCCTTTTTTGGTCATTAGAGAAGAGTAAATCTATGAGTGACTTTGATTTTGCAAAATCATGCAACTTTTGAATTTAGATTTTGCAAACAAAACACAGGATTAGTGCTAATCCTAAGCAAATGTACTAATTGATTCAAGTTGCAGATTAGCCCCATGATCATAGCTCATCATTTCTCCTAAACACCTAGATAGGTCTTTTAACGAGATTTAAGGCATACTGCACCTACGTTCTGCAGACTGTCAGAGCTTCCCAATCTCAGTGTCAAACTGTTACATTATAAATGATGCAGGACAAGCTAACCAGTTAGGAAGTCAGAAGCATCAATACCAGTTTAGCAGCATTGTACGCCAAGTGAAACAGCATTCACAGCTTGTTTGCTCTTATTTCTTCCCCAGATATTTCCATGAACAGTAGACATGACTACAGCTTTTTTACTGTAAAGTTAAATGTTGACAGTGCAGGTGGCATCAGAAAAAGTTCTAAAATTTCATTCCTCCTGTGGAAAAAAAAATATAACCACCCCAAAATGCTAACTGCATTTAATTTTTTTTTTTTTAAATTATTTGAGTGGTGTAAAAAGGATTCAGAAAAACATGGTTCAGGTGCAATGATATATTTGAAATGTCCTGATAATAAGTTTTAGCATTGGCTCAAAAGTTTACTTATATGACACAGGAGAAAGAAGTTGAATCCTAAAGCTCTGGGTTCAAATCACAGATGCAAATGTGCACATCTATAAAGACAAGTACAAAAAGTACAAGAGCACTGGCATCTGGATTTTATATATTTCAATAACAACTGATCATGAATTCAAAGTCAAAGCTAAAACCACACTACTCTTCAGTGTTAAGTATTGGTTTAATACTTATCACTGCTCAATTCCTTAGGCAATCCAATTGCTGATGGTATACTTGTCTTTTTAAAGACAGCTTAAAACCTATATACTAGATGACTGGGCTATTTTGTAACAAAGTAAAATCTGAAGACTTAAGCTAGTCTTAAAATCTGAGATCTCTTAAACATCTAGATGATTTGCCTCAGCTGCAGCTTATCTATCATTTTTTGGCAATGGGAACCTGGGTAGACACCGACCTAATGCTACTAAAACTAAATAGCATCTTGATCATCTTGTTATCTTGCAGATCTAAAATAAAGATCATTCCACCTCACTGCTCACAAACATCACAGCTATAGAGTCTGTTATTTTTCTTGGATTTTTTTCTGCTGTAGTATAACATTCATGAAATGAAAATTTCTTTACTGAAATATTTTCATGTAGCACATAAATATACTTTCTGTTGCTGCACAAGCCTGATAGGATCGAAGTTGTTTGCTAAGGTGGTTTTTTTGTGTACTCTTTTTAAAGAGAATTATATCACAGATTTTGCATATCTTCATCATTCCTTCCAAAGCTCCTCTATACCAAATCACAAACAACTTTTTTCTTTGCTAAAATACTATTGAAAATATTGCCAAATCAATAGGTAAAGTTAATATTATAACAGAAGAAATTTTCTTATGAAAAATATCTAAAATTACACGTATAATTAATTCAAATATGTATTGGGAAGCTAAGGGTAACAATCACTGAAGATACAGCTTATCGATATTTACATAGAGTTAGCACTTCCTAGGTCTCTAGGAAGAGTTCTTGAGCCATGGCTATATGCTTTGCTGAAGATTTTACTAAATACGACATGCTAAAACTATTAGGAATGAAGTCTGGTTTTAATGAAGCCAATGGAAACAAGGTCATAACCTCGGACTTGCCTTGGATTAGCACAGAAGAGGAAGCTTGAACCTGAGCCCTTTCTGAGTCCAGGCCCTTGAAAATGCACATTTTTCTATTGTGGGCAAAAACCATGTATACCCCTTTCTCCTACCTAAGTGAGATTGTGTTTGTTTGGCCGGAGTCAATTGCTAGACAGCATATGTGGCAATTTTGCAGGGGTCAAAGTAGGTAGAATCCCTTCCAAGAAGGGTTCAACATCAAATGCACTCAGACCTGAGAGCAATCATTGTGCTTTCACCTGCTATTGGGTCACCAAATGCAGAGCTTCAAAGCTTTAGTTTTCTTAATGCTGTCTACAGGGCTGAAAGATTTTTCCTATTAGCTCTCATTTTATACAAATGTTTCCAGGTAAAAGGTCTCCATATACTACTTTATTTTCACTGGATTTTAAATACAGAATTTTATGTGTTTTAATCAACAAAAATCTAATCTGATTAGATTCAGATCTCTCATTATCCAAAAGCTCTCAAAATTTTGCAAATTTTCAGCTCATATGCATTCTGGGGTAAAAAATTACTATTTTCAAACTATTACAGTCTTTTTTTTCCCCAGACTTAAAAGGGACTGACATAAGTTTCATACTGCAATTTTGATTGCAATATTCCCTATGAAGAGACTGCTGGACTTCATAAATATAAAAATCTTCTGATGTTTGAAGTCCTTATTGAAAATGCAAAAGAAAATATTTTCCTCTATAAGGACACATGGTGACAAGTCCCCCTATACTCCTTGTCCAAGTTGTATTGCTATTTGTGTGCAAATAATGAAGTACAAGGATGTATGCCAAATGTATTTACCCTTTCTCTGATAACAATCTTTACCATCATTACAGTCCATTTCCTTACCAGTATTGAATTAATGGATTTGGATAAATCTTCAGACAAATGTATCATACAAAACCAATTAGAAATTCTTAACGGATCAAAAGCATCTTCTGGTCCCAGTGAGTCTGTACCCACTGGCTGGCAATATGGCTAGTAAACATTTTAAAAGTAGAGCAATGAAAAGTAAAGCAATGAAAGTAAAAATGAGTGTGATTTCCAGAATGAAATACCACTGTCAATAAGGCAAATGAGAGATTTATTTCAAAATCACATTCAATCTCAGACTCAAAGCATGTGTAGTCTTCTTGCTTATCCTCTCTCAGTGAACTAGATTAGCTTAAATGAGGTCCAGTTCTGAGCACCCCTTGACATTGTGACTGTGTGCAAACGAGAGGTAGGTCTGTGTGGTGGGAGCTGCCGTACCTGAGCTATGGGCACAAGTACTACTACTGCTATAGGAAAGGCAATGAAAAAGTCATCCAGCTGATCTCTGACTGAGACAAAAATAATGTCTAAATATCTTGAGATTTCATACAGGCAAAAAAATAACTACCACATCGGCAAAGTGAATGGCAATGCAGACAAATAACAGATTAATTAACAAGAGATAAGAACAATTCATTAGTGTAATATCCTTCCTAAGCTACGTCCCCAATTATCTCTCAACTGCAGTGGACTAATTGAACCCTAGAAGTATCTCATTAGATAAAATCTAAATATAATAGCAATACTGTAATTTATAAACTTTTGGTTCCTCATTCCTCTCCTTATTTTTGCTCCTGCTGTTGTACTTTTCTTTCTTCACCCTTCTTCAGCTATGTTCTGGCTACCTATTCTCTTCTATCAAGTAGAACGACTGACCACACCTTTTTACACACAATGTACTTGATCTTAGATGCACTTTCCAAAGTAGCCAGGATAGCTACAGAAATATGCCAAACCCAATAAAAACTGTGTAGTCATTCGTAAAATGGAGAGTCACCACAGTGCCTGACTGCCTTATGGGGTGTTTTCATCCAACACCGATCTCTTTACAGAGGCACTGATGGCTTGCATTTTGTTTACAACAGTAAATTCTGCAAGCCATGGCAACTACTGAGTCTGAGTTGCATCTCACTTGCAGACATGCAAATGTGAGGTGTTACTGTTTCATATCAGCACAAGAGAGAAATGAATAAGACTGGAAATACTCGGAAGACAAAAAGGAAAACACCCAAACTCAGAAAACACTCAGAAAGAGTCTAAAATGCCTCCTTTTTCCTGGATGGTCTATTACTTAATCTCTCTTTTTATCCTTCAGTGAACATAGAATTTTTTGCCTAAAAATATCCTTTAATGGAAATTATAAGATGAAAGAACTGCTAGATATAATAAGTACAGAACATCTTCTGTGCAGGTGTTTTTTAGCTGAGGAAGCACAAGACCTAAATTAGCCACATGGATGCTGGTGGACTGTACAAGAGCACATTTTAAGTATGTAAGCATGGATTTGCACCACCAAAATGATAACATTATGTATTAAAATAAATCTGCTTTTGCAATAAGAAAAAAGAGCTTGTCACTTAGTGTAAGGAAGAAGAAATACCCTTCCTGGACTAGCTACTAGCTGAGCTAAGTAGAATAAGATGAGGGCGTAGATGACGACACAGGTTAGTTTCATTCCACTATAGGGAACATAAAAACATTATACTCTAATATTAGTAACAAGTGTTTATGTTTATACATCCTTATATACTAAAAGAAGAACTTACTGTAGTGCATGAGATGTGACAGATTTTCAGCTCTCCTGCCAGCCTCTCTCTAAAGGTAAAGCTATGTAAATTAATTGCTCTTCTGTTTAGGAAAAAACCAAAGGGGAAATTAGTCATGGTGTTGGTGAGGACAAAAGGGAATTCAAAATTCCCCCAGCTTTTCTCACGTGGGTTAAGAGCACTTTTCCATGTTTAAATGCCCAGGCTCCAGTCACAATGAGTATGTAAATGTTTGGTGCCAGTGCAAGCTAGCAGTAAGTAAGCAAACTAACAAGAGGTAAAACTGCTTGAAATCAGACCCTGGGTAAGACTATATCATCTGTGCTGTGTTCAACAGAAACCAGTGTCACTGGAATGCAAAAATCTGTCTGACAAGAATAAGACCCAAAGTGTGGGCAGATACCAACTGTAGCACAGACAACCATACTGAAAATTTGTCTGTGATGACCTGCAGTATCTGCTGCTGTGCCTCAACTCTGAGGTTCTCCTGTCAAAAGATGTTTCCAGTCAAACTCAATTATGCCAGACCACTGAATTATGCTTATGAACACAGAAAAAAGGCACCCAGCTTTAAAGATCATCTTCACAGGTGTACCACTAGTTCCCTATTGCAGCAGACAGAAAAAATCCCAGCTTTATAATAAGATAATAAAAATCACAGTCAACATGCAAAGAAAAGACAGTCAAGCACTAAACTGTTATCAGCATATATTTTGTTAAAGGTTATGTTATTTTAAGCTAGAAGTACACTGTCCACACTAGACAAAAGATCAAATCTGTATTCTGCTTTCAGGAAAAAAAGTAATTTTGAGATAATCTCCAATAAACTGGACAAAATTATACAATAATTAACAATTAACTGTCACTATAAAAAGAGAGAATAATGGGGAAAACCAAATCTCCATAATAGTTAATGATGATTCCACCATCTGTTTACTTACAATATTAATTTCACAGACTCACAGAATTGTTAAGGTTGGAAAGAAGCTCTGGAGATCATCTAGTCCAACCACCCTGCCAAGCCAGGGTCACCAGAGCTGTTGACACATGAATGCATCCAGGTGGGTTTTGAATGTCTCCCCAGAGGAAGACTCCATGATCTCCCTGAGCAGTCTGTTCCAATGCTCTGACAACCCCAACATAATGAAGGTCTTTCTCATGTTGAGGTGAAACTTCTTGCGTTTTAGTTTATGGCCACTACTCCTTGTCCTGTTGCTGGGCACCACTAAAAGAGTCTGGCTCATCATCATCCTCCTGATGCCTGCCTTGGAGATATTTAAATGTATTGATGAGATCCCCTCTCAGCCTTCTATTCTCTAGACTAAACAGGCCCAGCTCCTGCAGTTTCTCCTCATAAGAGAGATGTTCCAGATCCCTGATCATAGTTGTGGCCCTCCACTGGACCCTCTCCAGTAGCTCCTTGTCTTGTGCACTGAGGAGCCCAGAACTGGACACAGCACTCCAGATGTGACCTCAATAGGGCCAAGTAGAAGGGCAGAATCACCTCCCTTGACCTGCTGGTAATGTTCTTCCCAATGCACCCCAGGATACCATTGGCCCTCCTGGCTGTGAGGGCTCACTGCTGGCTCATGGCCAACTTGTCATCCAACAAGACTCCCAGGTCCTCC
This sequence comes from Neopelma chrysocephalum, assembly GCF_003984885.1. NCBI lineage: Eukaryota > Metazoa > Chordata > Aves > Passeriformes > Pipridae > Neopelma > Neopelma chrysocephalum. The sequence goes on along the minus strand of NW_020925354.1, from coordinate 393,035 downwards.
TCCACAGAACTACTCTCCAGTAGCTCAGCCCTCAACACGTACTGGCACTCAGGATTATTCCTTCCCAGGTGCAGGACCCTGCACTTGCCCTTGTTGAACCTCATTAGGTTTCTCTCTGCCCAACTCTCCAGCCTATCAAGGTCCCACTGAACGGCAGCACAGCCTTCAGGTGTATCAGCTGCCCCCCTCAGCTTCATATCATCAGCAACCTTGCTGAGGGTACAATCCATCCCTTCGTGCAAGTCATTGATAAACAAGTTGAATAAGACTGGACCTAGTACTGATCACTGACTACAGGTCTCCAAATGGATTCTACTGGAGTATAATTTTTTGCACTTATACTTTACAAAATCATATATGAAAATAAATTTTTCAAAATACTTACTTTTGATATATGTAGGTAGTCCTATACTGACTCTATATCTGCACTGCTCTTGGCATAGGCACGCACAAATTCTGAGCTTGAGCCTCTGAATACTACCAAAATTTAAATAATAAATATTAAAAATCCCATAGACAGCTATGAAAAAAATCTCCAGCAAGTTTTGCAATTAAAATCAGTTGCCAATTAGTTGTGTGGGACACTAAAAAAAAAAAACGGCTACAGAAAAGAAACTTACAAAATGTTTTTTAAACCGCAAAAGCTAATGTAATAGGCAGGAAAAAGTGGATTTATTGCATTGGAAGCAAAAGATCAGTCAATTATAAACAAATTACAGTAGTTCTGGTCTCAGATGGCTTTTCAGTAGGCTTACAATGTATAGCACACAGGTCAAAGCTTTTGCTCTCACCTTAGATATACTTAAAGGGCCAGCAATACTAAACTGAAGGATTGAAAATGTTTGCTATTCTAATGCAACAAAATTATTGCAGTAACAACACCACACCAAATCACGGGATATCGGATTTCATTCTTTACTTTTGTATAGGTGAGTGATGATGTATCAGTGTACAAGAGTACCCACATTTTTTGCAGTCTCTATATCTTCAATCCTCTGCTCAATCAACTAGGTGATGAGACACGAATTTTTAGTGGCTGTGAAATGATGGCCTGTGGTCAGACTATAGGATTTTCTACTTCTGTTAAAATTTGGACATTAAAAAAAACCAACCAGACAAAAACATGCCAAGAAGAACAAAGTAAAATATTTACTGCTGGCTGTTAAAACTACATCCTTCAAGTTAAGGCTAATGTGCTTTCCAGTACGGGAACATTACCAAGGGGTCAGCATTACAGCATTAAAATTTTAGAAACCAGGACTCTAAGGAGCAGCCCATGGTCTTACAAGCAAAGGAACACAAATAGAGTGATGGAGCCACTGAACCACAAACAGTAGTTTTTAAGTGAAAAGTCATGCAAAGGTACAAGGGCCTCAGGTCTCTGGTGTAACAGGTACATCTATGTCTGCCTATCAGCTCACTCAAGTGCTATTAAAGGCCAACAAATCCATCTGAGTGGGCCCATTTGCTCCTTGCAGGTACAAATGGCTATTTGCTGTACATATGCGATTACACACTCACTTCCTTTGCCCTATGCTAACAGCATGTAAAACAAAAAAGTGCCATTTTATGTACACAAAGGCACTTATCTGGGGCCCTTGGGCTCTGAATACAAAGCACTCTGAATAGACTGATGGTACTGTGGTGGGGACAAACAGGAAATGGACAACTGTATTTCCCAAGGTAATAGTGTAATGATTCTCTATTACTAAAAAACCTGTGCACTTCACCACCTTTTGCTACTGATTTTTCCAGACTATAAAGACATGCTATAATCGAAAGCAGCCAGATTCTAAACAGGCAAAGGATACCAAGAAGTCAAAAGTGTTGGTAAGTGATTCTGGACTTCTTTCCCAATTTTATCTCTGCAGTTTCTGCTACTGCTGACTTAAATCTATCAATGCACATTCTTTATTTCTTTTTTTTTTGCTTAGCTTACAATACAATGAAACCTTTCTAGCAAAGGCTGGATTCTGTCCAGAGTATCCAGTTCCTTAAAAAGTACACTTAAATGTAATTAGCAAAAGCTTAGGTGACACATACACTGGATGGAGCATTTCACCCACAAACCTCCAGAGACTTGCACCTGAACTGCATGTACCATAGCAGGTGCAGTGTGTTTTACTGCTTGAATCAGCTCAGGTCCCTGGTGAAAACTACAGGAAAGCAACTCATTTAAAAAAAGAAAAAAACACCAAAAAAACCCACTAAAAAAACCAAACAACAAAAAAACCCAAACCCCTCCCACAGAATAGTGCCTACACTTTCCTCCCTCCTATCTCCTACAAACACATAGTATTTTTCTCTCTAGAAAATTAATTTTACACAGAAGAGCATCAGGCCTGTTAAGAGTGTCACTCCACATAACAAGTATAACTTGTGCTAAGAATCAGGCTACACTTTTCAAAGGATGAGGCATTCATAGACCTTGCTACACAGACAGATTTTTTCTCATCCTCCCTAAAATGCATTTGTTACTTAAATGAAATATCAGTGTGAAAGATACTTTTAGAAATATCTTCATATCCTTGCCATAAACACCAACACCACCTCCCTACCAGGCAGTATTGATAAGACTAAGAATGTAAGCTCATAATTTGTGTTTTTTATTGTCCCTTGGTGACTCATACTCCAAACACTCAAGCAGTTCTCAGCATTTTGAAATTTGGCTTTGTGTTTAATTTTGAACAATATCTGCCATTACACCTCAGAGCTCAGAGAAGGCAGCACAGTAGTTGATGTACAGATGTGACAGAATGTTTTTATTCCAGAGAAAAGCTCCCTGTTTTTGACACGCTGGAAAATGTACAGCCGGAGAATGCTTGAGGCGAAGATGCCACACCAACCTTACATCTGTCTGCTTTCATTTGTCTACAACTGTGCTTATAGATAAAACATGCCTTCCAGATGTCATCACAAGCAGTGTTCATATGCTGACTTCACTGAGATACTATTGTTTGCTGCCAGCATAACTGAGTTGTAAAACTAAAATATTTAAACTCTGCGCTACTCAACACAACTTTGAATGTCGCACAGGATCTTATTTCAGGATTAATTAATGTACACCCCAATAAAATAATCATGTGTTAAAAAAACAGAGCTGGCTGGCATGCACAGTATGCTGCACTTTTTTCTTTTTTTTCTTTTTTTTTCTTTTAAAGATACAGCTTCTGTTCTAGGAAATACAGTTGAGTTAAACAAGTTGCCCATAAGGGAACAAAACATATAACCCCAGCATGTTTGAAAAGAATGGGTGACTACATCTATACAGTGTGGTAACATTCTGTATATTGCACATATTTTAAACTGTCCTGATTTTGTGGAAGAAGGACTGTGACTGAAAACTAGGAGATGCATTTTGGAGGAATATTTTCATCTACAGTGGTTGTCATTGAATCTATACCCTAATCTATACATTAAATATACACAATATTGATTATTTGCTACTGGCAACTAATTAACAATATTACAGAATACAAGTTTTTTATCTATATATCATGTCTTGTGAACACTGCACTATCATTAATTACTTGCAATCATAAAACTTTGGAAGATTTCTCTGGGTGACCATTCTGCTACAGAATTTCTATTCAATTACATTTAGTTCACAGAATCACAGAATCACAGAAGGGACCAACAAGGATCGCTGAGTCCAACTCCTGCACAGGACCATCCCCAAGAGTCACGCCATGTGCCTGAGAGTATCATCCAAATGCTTCCTGAACTCTGTCAGGCTTGGTGCTGCAACCACTTCCCTGGGGAGCCTGTCCCAGTGCCCAACCCATCCTCTGAGTGAAGAACCTTTTCCTAATATCCAACCTACACCTCTCCTGACACATCTTCACGCCATTCCCTCAGGTCCTGTCACTGGTCACAACAGAGAACAGATCAGTACCTGCTCCTTGTCTTCCTCTCATGAGGAAGTCGTGACTGCAGTGAGATCTCCCCTCATTCTCCTTCAGGCTGAACAGTCCTCAGCCACTCATCATACAGGAGGCCTTCACCATATTTTTTGCCCTCCTGTGGATGTTCTCTAATTGCTTAATATCTTTCTTTGCAGTGCCTAAAACTGCACACAATATTCAAGGTGAGGCCACCCCAGTGCAGAGCAGAGCAGAGCAGGACAATCCCCTCCCTCGACCAGCTGGTGATGCTTTGCCTGATGCCCCCAGGACACAATTGGCCCTCCTGGCTGCCAGGGCACTGCTGACTCTCATATTAAACTTGCCATCGATCAGGATCCCCAGGGCCCTTTCCACAGCACTGCTTTCCAGCATCTCATTCCCCAGTCTGTCCATACACCCATGGTTGCCCCATCCCAGCTGCAGAATCCAGCACTTTCCCTTGCTGAACTTCAAATGGCTGGGGATTGCCCAGGCCTCTCATTTGTAAAGGTTTCTCTGTAGAGCCTCCCTTTCTTCAAGGGAGTCAAGACCTCCTGCCAGTTTTGTATCATCTGCAAACTTGCCTAGTGTCCCTTCCAGTCCTGCATCCAAGTCATTTATGAAGATGTTGAAGAGCACAGGGCCCAAGATGGAGCCCTATGGAACCCAACTAGTGACAGGTCACCAGCCTGATGTCACCCCATTCACTATTACCCTCTGTTCTTGACCCATGAGGAAGTTGCTCACCCACCACATGATGTGTTTATCCAGCTGTGTGCTGGACAGTTTGTCCAGAAGGATCCTGTGAGAGACAGTATCGAAAGCTTTACTGAAATCTCAAAAGATTATATCAGCTGGCCTCCCTTGATCAACTAGGTGGGTTACCTTGTCATCGAAGAAAACTAGTTTGGATAAGCAGGACTTTCCTCCCATGAAGCTGTGCCAGCTGTGACCGATGACAGTGTTGTCTTTCAGCTGTTTTTCAATACCTTCCAGAATAATCTCTGTAACTTTTCCAGGCGCTGAAGTGAGACTGACAGGCCTGTAGTTTCTGGGTTCCTGTTTCTTGCTCTTCTTGAAAATCAGGACAACATTCACCACCTTCCAGTCAGCTGCAACCTCTCCAGATTTGCAAGACCACTCAAAAATCACTGAGAGAGGTTTTGCGATGACATCAGCCAGCTCTTTGAGGATTCTGGAATGAATCCCATCAGGCCCCACAGATTTGTTAAACAGCATTAATTAAAAATTCAGGGGCTTACATTCGTATAACTGCTTTTGCAGAAAACAGACACTTACTTTCCTCCACAGATTTTTCTGATCTCTTGTCCAGAACCTTTAAACTGTTGAGTAATTTCTTTTGAGTAATTTGAAGGTAATGAGAGAAAGGAAACTTTTACCACTGAAAATATCTAACTTTCAGACATTTCTTATTAATAATAATGATCTAGGAATCTTAAAACGTTTCATGTGTGACTTTTGTGAAAATTATTATACCGGACCATGACACACAGAATTCCTATCATACCATAATGCAAATGGTCAGATATCCTTATGATAACATGGTTAATATCTGGAAGTCTGAGTTTATTAACTCTCTGAGAAGTATGGTGTGTTTGCAGACAACCACAGGAAATTTGTAAACTCTCCTGAACAATTTGTTTTCATTTCTAAAGAGTGGGTTACACCAGAAAGAAGACTGTAAAGCTTATTTGACTTTAAATCTTGAAGGCTTCTGAAAATTTCTACCAGCCTTTTCTCAGGTTGGAAGAGACTGCATTTGCAACTTGGTTAAATCCACAGAAAATATTTCCAGCTCCCCTATCTTCTACAAGACAAATAATTTTTACTCTAGGAATTTATATACTATTACAAAACACTTTAAGAAATCTGTTGCTCTAAGGTTCGTCTAAAAACCTTAGGATTCCAAGAGAAACAACAGGGTGTTATTTACCTAGTAAAATTGTATAGTACATTTTCATTTGATCTACTGAAGGGTGAACACAGACACATGGCTTATCATTCATTGCAATTAGCATTAAATTATCTTTCTCTTTTTTTTAAAGCTCCTTTCAAGAAAACCAAGCCCTAAAACAGTAATTTGATCAAACAATAGAAAGCAATTGAGAACCCACTGGTTTCTATCAACAAAACCTGAAGAAAACTACAGATAAAATCAGATCTGTAACAATTAAAGAAATTGTTACTTCTTAAAAATTAAGAAGTGAAACTTTATTTAGCTACATTGGTACTGTTAAAGTATTGTTGTTACAATGCTAAGGCACACACAAGTCAAGACTTTCCAATTTACTTCTTTATTCCAAATGAATCTAAACATAAATACTTGAGGGTGAAGACACTAAGACTCACTGTTAGGATACAGAACTCCATGAATATTTGTATTCATCCACTAACAGTAAGAAACATCTTGCTTCTTGTCATCCATGTGTCCTTCAAAAGAAACCAGAGCATGCAACTCTCATTCCATCATGAAGAGTTTATGACTATTTTATTTAACTGCTCAAAAAAATTCATACTATGCTTCATACAGAAAGCTGTCAAGAAGCTTGCAGGAATTTCAATCATTTCCAACTCCAACATTTCTTAATTCGGTAATTGTAATTTTAGAGAAAAACATACGTTTTCTTGTGTATATATACACATGCACACACACGTCTACACATAAGAGTTGGAGGAAAGGCTATTTGTAAATAACCGGTGAATGTCTTCACCTTTTCTTGAAATAGATAAGTCTTATTTGATGATACTGTGTAGGACTTCCTCTATATTTCAGGGTAAAATCTTTACAATTATCAAGTCATCTATACTGCGTATTCAAAATCTTTGCATTGCGCTTGATCACCATTTGATCCAATAGATCAGAATCAGATGCACTGGTCTCAGGCCATCTCTCACAATTTTCTTGAAGCAAAGATCTCCACATTGTATTCTTAAGCATACCTGATTATGGAAAGTAGTAACAGAAGAACTTAAGGAGCTTTCAGATGGACAGACTTACATTATACTTTATAACATCTGCTAGCTGTTCTCTCCAGTTAACTTTATTTCAAATTCTGCTTTTAGGGAGTAATAACAACCTCCAGAGCTACACAAGAGTAAATTAGGAGCTCAGTAATTGTTCCTCTTCAGAGCTCAATTCTTCAAAACTTCAAAAGTGGTCAGTAAGCCTTACTGTAGAAGCAAACAGCAGTTGGTCTAGAGAACATATTCTTCATTTGCAATAGTCAGTTGACCTGGGAATCTTCACCATGAAAAAGACAAGAATCTGGGGAAGTTAAGTTACCCTTTGTCCTAAACAACTGCTACTGAAAGCAGGAGGTAAAGAATTAAGGGACACACCTATCAAGAACTAAAATATCAATCTCAAGATTATAATAAAAGATGTGGAAGAAAGCTGTAAAAAAGGCCTGGAAGGGCCCTAATTTAGGGACTTAGGCCTCACTAATAATGAACAAGATTTCAGCTCTCAAGTACCTAAATCACTTTCAGAAACAAAACTCTCAAGCTCTCACACCTTTTTGAAAATAATAAAGAAGTACTTATTTGCATAACCATTCATAAAAACTCTCATCTAGAACTTGCAGATTGTACCAGTGAAGTAAAAATTGAAGGGCAAAAATTTTTATATTTTTTAGGCTGAAATTACCTCCTTCAAAAGAAAGAAAAGAAAAGAGGGAAAGAGAGGCAAAGTCCATCTAAGAACTCTGGAAAGAAATTCATGCTTTTCAGACTGACACACAGAGAGAAATTCTTATGCTTATGTGGTGTTGACTGCTAGCCACTCATGTGCTTTTTGTCATTGACTCTTCACCTATGTGATATACATTTCTTCATTTATTATAAACAGAATTCACTCACTTTCCCCTATTATTTAATGGGAAACGTTTATGCTGCTGAGACAACCTTGCATCTGGGAGCGCTGATGCAATACCACCCCTACCAATGTCTATTGGTGCTCCCTCTGGTCTGGAAAACTGAATTTGTTGTTCCTGGAAAATTTCTTACCTAAAAGTACTGTAGTTACACTTATAATACCTGCTTCATCCAGTCAGTGGCCTAATGTATTCACAGACTGTCTTGTCTTACAGTTTCTAATGCTTTACCTTAGCAACTTCTAAATCTGTCACAACCTTGATAACCTGTGCTCTTCTGTGAATGAGTGCCTGTAAAAATATAAAGGTGTGTTCTGTGTCTGTAGTAAAATAATGTGTAGAAGGCAAAGTCCATGCTGGAGCCACAATGCCTTTTCCCTGCACCTTGCCTGAAACACTCATATGTTTTCTGGAGATGATTTAGCTTAAGCCCTTTGAAAATAAATCATTCTCAAAAGCACTCAAGATTTCCCTGAAGACTTTGTAAGGTTTCCTGCTTCACAGCTTTCTATTCCTTTGCTGTAAGGCTAATGCTTTTTAGGGGTGTTTGTTCTGATGCAAAGCTAACTTATGAGTAAAAATAAACTACCAGCATTTATAATGCTGTTGGAAGGCAAAGAATGCCAAATGCTAAACTTAAATTACCAGAGTTGGTAGTTGTTCCTTAATAACCTTCTCTTTAGACAGCTTTTGCTGTCTCAGAGGAAAAATTTAGTAGGAGTGTAATGATGAACATTCCATCACTTGAAAAACCAGCAAAATCCCCAAACCTGCAACAGCCTTACATGAAGAAAAAGATAATAATTTTATGGGAGAAGATGATGGTATTCCACTTCCAGTTTGATGCACGAAACCAGAGGCGAATCATTGCCATTACTCAAGTGAACTGTGTGTTTATTACTCATAAGCCATCCTGTTTACCCTTCTGTGAACGCTAGGAGCTACACTTAGCTTGTTTCAGATATGCCTGTCTGCACAAAGATGTTAACAGTGTTCACATAAATCAATATTTACAAAAAAATTCTTAGTATCTAGAAACGAAACCATTTTTGCATAGAATATCTAACCTGCAAGATCAACAACTTGCTGATTAAAGAATATATCATTATCTTAGCATATATTTACTTTTGTAAAACAGCTATTTGATTTTAAATTTTGGTCAGCAATCAGGTGAAGTGCTAGTATTTCACAGCACACACAGGACTGCAAACAGAATTTTACTTTAGACATTTATTGGAACACAATTTCATTAGAAAAACCTTACAATTCAAAAGTTCTCATATATGTTTTATAAAAATGTATGAGAGACCTAAAAACCATGGAGAGTCATAACTTCAGGTTGGCTCATTTGTTTTCATTTTATTACAGCACTACATAGTGGGTATCAGATTCTTCACAGAAAGTGGCATATTAAATCTTCATTCTAATCTGTTTTAGCAGAACTACATTATAGTTTAGTACTATTTTTTCTGACTGATGAAACACCACTTAAATAAGACCAAAGAGAGCTCTGAACCCCAACAGAGACCCATCTTGAAAAAAGTCACCACACTTCTTGATAGGTAGGCTACTATATTCTATTTATTTATTGTTCCCTAGCTGAATTCACTTCTTGCTGAAGGCCACCACACAACTATAAAACGCATTGTGTATATTGATATCCTTCATTTTTGACAGATTAGGCTTTTATTTGGGGCCCTGTAACAAGGATATTGAAACGTCACAAAAACTCATCTGTAGCTGCTTGAGTATGTCTTAGTAAGTTTAAATGGTTGGGGTGTATTATACTATAGCCTAGATATAGCAGAAATTAATTTCAGTTCTGTGTCACAACACCATCCAATCCTTCTTGCTGTGGCAAGGCGGAGAGCATGAAGCTCCAAAACTTCTCAGGCCTTGCCTCCTTTATGAGATGAGATGAGACCTGATGTGCATATACACTTCTGGTCTCTCTGGAAAACAGGAATTTCATATACTGAAGAACATGTCTATCCTAACTAACTTAGAGAAAATGGGAACTACTACACAATATACTTGGTCCTGTAAAACAAAATGACAAAACATACAGGCACGTGCTTTACGCTGCCAGTAGTGTTTCATAACCCGCTATGGTCCTCCAGCTATTTCCCCCCCAAAAAATTTGATACCTCTTCTTCAGCTCTTCTGGCAATTGTGGAGACAAGAAGAGTTTTAAAGGACAGGGAGATAAGGGCTCAGGGTAAGTCAACTTCTGCAGAATGCAGATCTCTTTCTAAACCATGTAAGAAAGCCACAGCATCCGCTGTGAATCAGTTTTTCTTTCTTACACATTGAAATAAATACCTGACATTGTGCAAGATTGTTTTTCTTGCCATCTGTTCTGCTTATTCATTTGTTGCTTTTTATTTACTGATTGATGTATAAGACCCACTCGACTGTTTCGGGAAACACTTTACAGGCTAAAATCCTCACTCCAAACCTTACTACTTTCATGTCTCATTTGCTCTGTCATCTAGTATTCTCAGTAAAGCTCAGCTACAATCTAATTCTTCCATCTAAGTGTATATTTTTGTCTATAGAGCCACCTGCAGATCTGTCCTTTTTGCATGTAATCAGAAAACAGCTACCAACTATCCCCTCGTGTGTTTTAAGCATGTTCTGTGAATTCAAAGAGCTTTGTTCTGGCTTAGATTTCAAAAAGGAAAAACAAAATTACTAACTCTCTGAAAGCAACAATTATTGATCAAAAGCAAGTATACAAAATAAATACAAAACTCACATTCACTTATTTGCTGCTAACTATGTCATACTTCAAGACTTATGACTCAAGATGAGAGAAAAGAAAGTAGGCATAAGAGGTATTTCTCAGTCCTCCTATGTTTGAAATAACAGCATTACCACACAGCATCTCTAAGGATTTAGTGTCACTGTGCAGGTTCACTCCACTAGAGCTTCAGAATTTTTCAGGAAAATATGGTAGGTCTTAGTTCAAATCAACCTTCATGCAGATGAATTTTGATAGACCTAGATAACTATTACTGCCAATGAGACACTAAAAATATTTATTGTTATTTAAATAACTTAGAGTCATCCACTGCACCACTGTCTTCCTTTTCTATTGTTGTTGTTCTTCTTTAAATCTCTAAAATAGCTGCAAAATCATTAAATACAATTAATTAATTAAATCCTTTCCATCTCCCCCCCAAGAAAGACATGGACAGTTAAAAAAATCCCCACCAAAAATATGCCAGCCTGTCCAGTCCAAGACTTGTAGGAGCACAAAATTAGGTGGGAGAAACTTGGGAAAAGTTATGGTTTAGAATCTTCTCCCCATTTCCCAGAAGAAGTAAAAAAAGTATTAAAGAAAGGATTTAGAAAACTCCATTAGTCTCCACTTAGATTGCCTAGGGATATCGGGAGCTCTGGAAAGAATTTATTAGGACTGCAAAAGAAAAAATTATCATCATTAACCAAAAGAGTTAGAGAAATCAGGCTATTACTTAACTGGAGGCACCTAACAGGTGATCTCCACTGCCTCTCCCCAGTTCAGGCAGTCAAAGCCCCAGCTGTAGCATCTATGTTAGACGTCTAAAGTAAGCAATGTGAATATCCAATGACTCTCTCATCACTGCTATTTAGATTCAATGGAACTTGGTTATTTAATTCCTTTAAAATCCTTCAAAGATCGCATTTTAAGTTCTCTAGTTAGTCAGACAGCCATGACAATTCTCCAGGTTTTATTAGAACACTGTGAGGTACACTCGGGCAGTCCTTCTAGAAGACATACGATTCTTGATATCTCTTTATAAATTAAAGCACAACTTGGTAATTTGAGGGCAAGGAGGCCTTGCATACAACATTGGCATGCAACAGGCCATTCACATCCCAGGAGACAAAGTGGGATTTTTCTGTTCTGTAATGTTTTCAGAAGTCTTAAGAACAAAACCTAAAAAGAAAAACACTCAAACACCATAATTTTGCTCTTCTGTATCAATCAAGAGGAGAGAATAGTTATTAAAGCATGGAAGGGTTAATTGGTAGGAAGTGGGGCAGAAACCTCACCCTCAGAGTATATGAGTCTCTAAAATTGCATTTTTCCTTAGTTCCACATTTAGAGTTTTCTTGAAAAAAGAAAACATTTGCAAATAGAAAAAGGCATCTTCACCTGTGAGAAATACATCATTTCTCAAAAGAAAAAAACACATTAATGTGAAATTACCCAGCTGCCTGTATAACCACTTCCCTTCTGTGAGTTGAATGTGGTAATCCAAAAACAATAGGTTGTTTATACACACTGTCCAAAGTAAAGAAAAATATGTTATTTTATGCAGTTTTTTCTCCTAATGATCCATTTTTTTGTACCGCTCATTTTGTACCTTCTGCCAACTTTATCATTTTACCATCTACTCACAGACAGCCACAGAATCCCCCTAACCATTTTGCCAGACAATTACTCTTCATCTCACATTTGTAGGGAATAGTGCTTGACTGCTAGAATCCACATTTCCAATGGAAACGTAAATCCTGCATGATGCTTCAAAGACTGCTGTCTCCAATTGCAAAGGTTATGGTGATGAAGCTGAGACAGAGGCTCAAGGACTAATACATTCTGTGCCCAGAAGGATCCACTGCAGTTTGTTAATCTGGCATTGTGCATAATGCAACCCATTTTTCTCTTGGTTCACGCAGAAGAAGGAGATGGTATCCAATCTCAAAACAATCACAGATCACTAAAAAACGGCAGCAACAAAATGGGAAATTAGGTAGAAAAATAACGTTGTTTCAAACAGATGGATGTACTATGTCCACATAGTCCAAAAAAAACCAACCCCAAAACGTAAAATCTGGTCAGTGGAATAGTTAATGAAATACATACTCATCACAGCATACCTTTTCCAAAGGCATTTTACAACACACTGTTTCAATGACAACTGAAATGGGCATTCGCCTTCTTGATATTTACATGATCCCCTGAGCCATGTTGATATTATAATCTTTTCAAGATACAGCAAAATCCCTTTAGTAGTCAATAAATGACATATGCACAAGTTTGTAACATTTGTATTGATAATATATTATATATAATTTGTATAGCGCAGAACTACATATATGATTTATATAGAATTTGCAAATGACTAGTTTATTAATGCATTTTGCCACTGCCATGGTATATCTATGTATGTACCAACACAATATTGTGTTTATAAATATTTAAGTGCCATTACTAATCAATTAAACTGGTCAGTCTATGTGCCAACAATATGTTATACAGTTTTTAATATGTCAATAAGGCCACAAAATACATTCAGAGACAGAATCTTATTAGTTTGTGGGGTTTTACCTAGAAAGGGAGTTCAATAGTTTCAAATTGAGCTCTCTAGAAAGGGATGTACCAGAAGATTCAATTATGAAGCATAAAAGGAACGTTTCCAATAGCCTATGAATAAGAAAGCCCTTTTTGTTTCTCTCAGCGCTTCTTTAGTTAAGGGCAAAGGTGATATGCAAGCTCAATCGCATTTCTGATTAACACTTCTGTGCCAGATTATGTGTTTAGAAAAGGCATCTCTGGAAAGCAAAAATTTGCATTGTTTGAAGAATGCAACCTCCAACATAATATTAAGAAAAATTCTCATCCTACTGAGTAAAGTAGGAAAAATTGAAGCAGAATTCAGTCTTTGCTGCTTAAGTCACATTTCACAGAAAGAAACTTGCTATTGAATTTCATGTCAAGAAAACTGCCAAAGATAAGCTGCAGACAAATAGAGATGAAGATTCTCATGTCTTCAAACTACACCAGAAACAGACATCTTTGGACATAAACTGTTATGCCACTTACAGTTAAAAATGCAAAACCATAAATGCTTTGGTTAATGTGGGATGTGTGAACTCGGTAAGTAAGACTGGAATTAACTGCTACTGTAACATACATCAACACATTTTCAAGAAAATCATCTGACTTTCCAACTTTTTCTGTTTTTCTGAACATTTGCTCATTTCCAAACAGAAAAGGAGACACTGAAGCATCATAAAATGTTATAAATTTATCTGAACTGAAATTGTCCTAGAAATCTCATATGATGTACAGTATAAAGAATCTCATTCAAATTATGGCTAATTCATCAAGTAAAGAATCCCAGTTTTGTGGAGTTTACGTTTTATACCTACAGCATTCACAGTGTTTCACATTTGATAACTTAAAAAATAAAAGGAGCAATTTTACAGTTTTAAAAGTCTTGGCCGTTACCTCATAATTCTCACCATGGGTGAAATATGTTGGTGTTAAAAAACAAACATTCTATTGCCAGTTGTGTTCTTGAAAAGCAAGCAACTTTACGCAACACATGACAGTGATTTTCCAGCAACAGTTTGACAGTGTATGAGCCCTGTAGTTGAAATTTTTTCCTCTAAGCTTTGTTTATAGTAGAAGTAAATAATCCAAACAAAGAGCATTGAGCATTCCACTATGCAGGCTGATGGCTTTGTGATAAGGCAGAGGCTGGCAGGAATGACAGAACCAGCAGTCCATTGAAGTAAAAACCAGTGCTCTGATAAGTAAAAATGTCTACTGATTTACAGACCTTAAGTTGGCTTTTTAGCCCTTGAATCACGAAGATTTGTACCATGCAAAGGCCTGTGAAGAAAGGCATGTAAAAGAAAAAAAAGAAAAACCTTAAAAGAATTTTTGAAGAAAAAATATAGTGGCTAAGATTACTTTTATTAGTGGTTACTTTTATCACCCTAAAGCTGAATTTTAATTACACTACCTTTAAGAACATTTCCTAGTGATCAAATTATTGTATTAGACACAGAACTTCTAAAGGAACATCTGAAAAGGAAAACCATTTAAGATCAATCCTTTCTTTATACACACAAATAAATGGGCTTGACAAAATAATGAATACTTATCTTACAAAATTTAGAGATGATGTCAGATACAACATGATACATGGCCTTTGGCGTTCGTATATCTTCAGTATATAAGTCCTGAGAGACTGATCCTCAGGCAGATTGAAAAGATTTTCAGTTTTTCCATGCAGTACATTCAGGAGTTAATTCACTGGTTAATATTTAATAGCAAACAACCCTGAGAACTGCTGCAACCCTTTTTCTGAAGAGCTTCTAAATGCAGGAGACAGTTATGTATTTGCATATATGAATAATCACTTACTAAACAATGTTATATGATTTTCAATTCTCCCCCCAGCATTCAATATATACATAAGTATATTATGTATAAGTATACATAAGCTCACAGAACTCATGTGACTTCTTGACCAGTGGACCTGTATAGTTAAACATGCTTTTCACAGTCCCATTACAGTCTTAGTCTAAGAAACTGGCATTTGACAATTCTTTTGCCAGTCTAACTAACTGTCTTATTAGCTGACAGATAGACATCTGTACTTTATATTAGATGAGAGGTAGCTTTTACATTCGTAAATTGGGATTTATGGACCATGTTTGAAAGTGAAAACAAAGACATGGAAGGACAGTTAATAAACAGTGCCACAGCATCAATGTTATATTCCAGAAATGGAACTATGAATTTTCAGGCCATCAAACTCCAGCAAGACAAAAACCCACACAACTTAAGTTCTTGAATTACAGCATCCTAATTCCCAAATGAAAATATGCTCATACACAGACTAAGTATAATCTCAATTAAATCCATCTCTAGGTCTATGAAAATTTCAAGGCATGTCAGGAAACTTTCCATATTATTCAATCTGTGCAAATTGAGCATCTTTCCGGTGAGATCAGACACCAAGACTAGAAATCATCCCAAAAACCTATAATTTCTACAAGACTTGTTGCACAGTTCAACATCATACTACACCTATGCCTAACAGTTTCTTCTGTAATGCCTGAGTCACACTAGAAAGTGTCCTGGGCATCAAGACAGGACTGGTACCTCTTTCTGCAGACTTCACATAATGTTTGAGAATGTCATGGCTCCACTTTAGAAATATTTCCTTCCTAAATAGGACTTCACAGGAGAGGAAGAAATCCTGGTATGTGCTTCCTTCTCATTTCCTACAAGCCTGTGCTAGACTGTCAAAACCCTGCAATGTTAATCCATGTCTGGCCAGGAATAATAGGAAGGTGGTGTGTTGGCCTCAGAGGCACTGTTTATTGCCTATAGTTCACTAATAGGTTCAGGAGCTTTTTATTCATAGAATTTTAAATACAAATCTTTCATATTTTAGAACACTATTTTAATGACCATTAATATTTAAACTACTAAAAACACCTTTACTAATATTTTGGCCAACTAAAATGATTTGACCTGGAGAATGTCCAAATTTTCCATTATAAAACCTCAGCACCTGAAAATGCCACCTTCTTTTTAAAGCCTGTTTCTGTCAGCCATCTGAGTATCTGCATAGGGCAGTTAATCATTGAAATGTAATATATTAACCCCACCTATAAAGCTCCTTTTTTTTGAGAATAATTTTGTATAATTTTGTTGAAAGAATAGGAACCAAATGCATTCTTTGCAAAATGATCTGTCCTCTTCAAGATATGTAACTTTGACTAGGTATCACATGGAAGATCAGCAGTCAGCAAGGTCAAGTTAGGCCTTATGACTTCTCAGTTCTTCATAATCAAATATGGCCTTTAATAAGTCAATACAGCCAAAGTCCATGAATTTATTGCAGTCTATGAATCTAGATGTTATGTAAGGTTCTACTTAATAATTTAATTTTACATAAGCATGAAATAGTTCTTTCACTAGCACAGGATGATAAAGATGTAAGACAGTAAACTTAAAACAATGCAAGACAAGCTATTATATAATTAAAAAGTTATCTTCTGTGGATTTATAAGTCCAACTATTAAACACAGAACCTAACTGCAAAACCTTTATGAAACTAACTATTGATATATGAAAAATTATAAACCAGGATTTCTTCATCAAGCTGATGTGCTGCTCAAAACAATCAGTGCAAAACATTTTTAATAGGGAGAATTTTCTTGGCTTCTAAGCTTTGGTACCTCAAACATATTACGTTCAGTTTCTATTAAGCCCTCAAAACCCCAAAATGCTATTAGATAGCCAAAGACCACATACAATTTGAGGTGTACCAGTTTAATCTGAGTGAAGAACAAAGGAACAAAAATAACATCAGATAAATTTGCTACTATATAAATAATTATTTTAGTAACATCTTATTTTGCTCTGAGATACCAAAAATAAAGGCATTAAAGTCTGCTATGATAGGACAGACTTTCACATAAACAGAAATATTGCTGTTTAGTTCTGCACTGAGAAAGAACCTTCTTTCTGTCTTTCTTCAAGTAAAAAATTAATGGAGACCTGAAAGGAACCATAACCAGTCAATTTCTTGTAGAGATTGTAATAAAATACTCCTGCAACAGAGACCTAAATATATATATATATATATAAAAGGGCTAAAGAGAGAAAATAGCAAAAAACCAGCAATAGCAACCTGATGTAAAGTAAGTAAAAAGGACTGTTTGTGCCCAGTACTTTGGAAGAAATTGTTCAGGAACAGTTCATCCATGTGAAAGTCCAAGTCATATGAGGCTGCAAAGGTCAGTGAGACCTCTGGTGATCAACTCAGTAAGTACCAGCCACGCATGCTAGGCTGTCTTGAAGTAAAACTAAGGTAGACACTACAAATCCTATCATTTATAGGAAGGAACATAGCAAGGAACACCCAGCTTGTTTTGTCATAATACCTCTACCACACTGATCTCATAGCGCTCTCCTAAACTCTTCAACAACTTCCAAAGTAAATAGTTCTCAGAGACTTATCACATCATGAAATAAAAAATGCTAGCTCTGGCCCTCAACTGATACAAGGAGTAATAGCTACGACTTTGAAAGTGATCATATTAAAGATCTTGAAAACTTCCTGATACAAACATCTATTTCATTTTGCCTGCCTTTAACCTGTTCATACTGAGTGTCTGGCCTGTGCTAAGTGTCAGTTTCAGGCTGATTAGTGATAACTGCTTCAGTAGTTGAAGCAGCAGTAGAAGGTTCAGTATCAATAGTTAATTTATTTCTGACTACTGACTGAACATCTTATAAGAACTTTGACAGGATGTTCCTTGTGGCACCTGTGAAAATTAGCTCAAGTGTCATCAAGCCAGGACATAAGCCTGTTTGCATACAATTTGCAGCAAATTAGAACTCCAGAGCTACATTCCCTAAAGCTTCAGTCTGAATTGAAGGTGCACCAGCCTGATGTGGCTGGGGTTGAAGGGGCAGTTCTTTGAAAATGTTCCTTATTATAGCCAGGAGGAACTGACGACTGCAAGAGAAAAGAGACCTTGGCAAATACAGAGATCAAGAGTAAGACTAACATCTCTGTCAGGGAGAAAATAAGACTGGAAAAGTGAATTAATGGTGGGAATGGTGAATTCAGTTGAAGATTCAGTGTGTGGTTTGCAACATGAACAAGACAGAGAAGATGCCAGAGACAGGAGAGAGACAAAGCTCAAATGGTACAAAACCGCATTGTGGCTCTGAAGATTCCTGCTATACAAATGTATCATGAAGATACAAATTTCTTGTATCTTCCTTTAAAAAGGGTATTGTCTTTATTATGAGGCTGATAATCCTGCACAAGCATGCACTCAGTTGTGGCATTTTCTCCCTTGTAAGGCTCTTGGTGCAACTTCAAGCTGTTCCTGCTGTGATTGCTCCTTTCTCTGTGATTCAGGTAAATACTTCCTTATGGCTGAGAAATTTTGGGATGAAGTGTCTAGAGTGGCATTCCTCTTTCCTAGTATCTGCAATGTAAAGAACTTGGTGGGCTAGACTCCAGCTCATGTCAGTACAGAAAATGTGGCATTTCTAGATCATGACTCAAACTATTGTTTTATACATCATGCTGCAGCATAACAGAAATCTCATTACAGAAGGACCATTTCTTTCCCCTGTCTAGGGGCTCAGGTGCCTTACCTGGAGCACCAGTTCTGGCTGCATTCCTCCCATTGTGGGGTTCCATTTCCAACGGTTGAGGGTGGATAGGGAGGGGAAAACTCCAGCACCAGGGGTTTCTTCAGGTCCTGAGCTGGAGAGGTTAGGTGCTCACCCCTCCCTCAAACCACAAGGTCCCATGGTAGCCACAGAGACTGCACACCGGGCGTGGAGAGGAGGCGAGAGAGAGTTTATTGTTGGGGGTGTTACATTTATAGGGTTAGGAGGATTCACAGAGTAACCAATTACAGGTCTCAAGGGGTTTACAGGAACACCCAATCGCAGTAAGGGGTTAACAACCAATTGGAAGGGGTTAACAAGGTCCAATGAGAAGACTTCTTGATATCCTCTCAGGACATTCCTGCATGGGAGATAAGAGTTCTTCACAGAGGGTGTCGGGAAGAAGGAGCAGTGACTTTGCAGAAATACAAAAAGCCATTTTAAGACATGTTTAAACAACAGTTTTCTCATACTGCTACACCCCTGACAGGAAAAGAAGTCTGTGTGATCAGCCCATGTGGAGAGACTATCACATACACCTCTAGAGTCAGAAGGGACCAAAATATTTCTCTTTTCTAAGATATGTTTTGCAATTTTCTTCAGCATCTTACAGACTGGAAATAAACCCACCTATTTACTTTATAAAGAAGTAGGAAAAAGTATTTCATCAGTGTTTTGGAACTACCTATTTGCTGCCTATTTCAATGAGCAAAAAAGATCAACAATAAACCAGTACTTCTATTCCAGAGTAGGGGTTAGATCATGAAGCAAAGGAATTCCTAGAACAGTCCATTAGAAGGACAAAACAAATATTGAATAGTCACTCTTGGCAAGAAAACAAAAAAACAAAAACCCCGAAACCCCAAACAAACAAAATACAAGAAACATCCTTCACCACCACCACCACCGCCAATACCACGAGCATTTGCTCTTGGAATCAAGAAACGTATCATACATGTCATACATATCATATCATCAATGCCCAAGGGCAGGGCATTGAAGCTAACATGCAATCTCAGGTATAGAAATTATTTCCTGGCTATTGGAAAACAATTTGAATATACTTTATTGTGCTTTGTATGATACTTACATACAAACTGCTATAGCAGAAGGAATTCTACCTGAAAGTCAGTGTGGCTTCAGAGCCAACAGGAGCACCACAGACATGATATTTGTTCACAGACAACTGCAAGAGAAGTGTAGGGAACAGAACAAAGGTCTCTATGTAACCTTTGTCGACCTCACCAAGGCTTTCGATACTGTGAGCAGAAAAGGTCTAAGGCAGATTTTGGAACGTTTAGATTGTCCCCCCAAGTTCCTTAAAATGATCATCTCACTTCATGAGGATCAGCACGGCCAAGTCAGATATGGCAATGCACTTTCTGAGCCCTTTCTAATAAAGAATGGTGTGAAACAAGGCTGCGTTCTTGCGCCTACCTTATTCACAGTCTTTTTCAGCATGATGCTCCAAAGGGCCACGGCAGACCTCGATGATCAGGACGGTATCTACATTCGATATCGTACTGATGGAAGCCTATTCAACCTAAGGCGACTGAAGGCCCACACTAAGACCCTAAACCATCTTGTCCGGGAGCTGCTTTACGCTGATGATGCTGCCCTTGTTGCACACACAGAGGCAGCCCTGCAGCGTTTGACATCCTGCTTTGCAGATGCTGCTGAGCTCTTTGGGCTGGAAGTCAGCTTAAAGAAGACAGAAGTTCTCC
Source organism: Neopelma chrysocephalum (assembly GCF_003984885.1). Classification (NCBI taxonomy): domain Eukaryota; kingdom Metazoa; phylum Chordata; class Aves; order Passeriformes; family Pipridae; genus Neopelma; species Neopelma chrysocephalum. Next base: position 372,601 of record NW_020925354.1, on the reverse strand, counting down.
ATCAACCTGCACCTCAGGAAGTCCTCCATCATCCCCACATCACCATCGGCCAGTCAGAACTCAAATCAGTCCAGCAGTTTAATTACCTAGGCAGCCTCATCTCCTCAGATGGTAGGATTGACGGGGAGATAGACAATAGGTTAGTGAAGGCATATAGTGCTTTTGGAAAACTCCATAAAAGAGTATGGCGTAATAAACACTTGAAGAAAAGTACAAAGATCAGTGTTTACAGAGCCATTGTGCTGTCTACTCTTTTATATGGTTCCGAATCATGGGTCATCTACCGCCACCACCTGCGTCTCCTAGAACGCTTCCATCAACGCTGCCTCCGTACAATCCTAAACATCCACTGGTCAGATTATGTGACTAATACATCTGTTCTTGAACAGGCAGCAATCACAAGTATTGAGGCCATGCTACTGAGAACGCAACTGCGATGGGCAGGGCACGTCTCCAGGATGAAGGACCACCGCCTCCCCAAGATCCTGCTTTATGGTGAACTTGCCACCGGCTGCCGCAAGAGAGGAGCTCCGAAGAAAAGATACAAGGACTCCCTGAAGCAACAACTCAGCCTCGGGCATATTGATCACCATAACTGGTCTAGTCTGGCCTCTAATTGGGAGGCCTGGAGACAGACCATTTATAACGCTGCTGATGCTTTTGAGAAAGCACGCAGGATCACCCTTGAGGAGAAAAGACAACACAGAAAGAATCGAGCCTTGCAGAATATACCATCTAAGGAGTCTTTCTGTTGTGTCTTTTGCAACCAGACTTGCCTTTCTCGTATTGGCCTTTTTAGCCACCAACGCGCTTGCAAGAAAAGTGGGTAGAGCCCTTCCCAAATCTTCGTTCGCGAAGCCTAGCCATGATGACATACTAAATAGGCTGCATATGTATATGTTTTGTATAACTTTCAAGGATGGGTTGCAGGTTTTAGACAAAATATGAAAAACAAAAAATGTCAAGTAATAGCCATTAGCAGCCCAAACAAATTTTGTTGCCAAGTAACTTCAAAGTATTCCCTGTGGTTCCTTCTCTGGTGTTATTTATGGCACCTCCAATCAGCCTGTATACTACCGAATCAGAAGAACTCACTTAGTGTATGAAATGTTAACACAAGGGGATACTTGTACAGCATGGTTATGATACTTATGCCATATTAAACATCGTCTTTTTCAGAAGTCAACACGTGCAGTTTTCCAAATTCTTTCTCTTTGTCTTCTACTTTATTACTTTGGAGAGGAAGATAATTAGAACACTCAAAAGCTAGGTGTTCCATCAGATTTCTAAAAATGGAAGTTTCTCATCAACCCTTTAAAAAGACAATTGTGTCAACAAAACATACAGCCCTTTCCCTGCCACCCAAATTCCCTTATCTTAAATATTTTACACTATTTCCACTCTATCTGCTTTTTCCTCCTAAGAAAAACTCCTAATCTTCTGGTTTGTTGAATACGGTCACCTCAAATTAAATTGCTATGAAATAAATTTATCTGAAATTATTTTCAAGTATAGAAGGAACCTTAACGATGATTTCAAACTCCTACTTTCTTAGGCCAGTCATATTTTCACTCTTTCACATGTTTCTACTCTATCAAGTTTAGTCACAAGGATAAGGCAGTGCTAAATTCGTTTGTTGGGTAAAATACTTTTATTATAAATGAAATAAAGTAAGAAGTCTTGATTTTTCAGCCTTCACTGCAGAGTAATAATTAGTTGAAGCTTCCTCCTAGTCTCTTTGTATTCTACCTCTTACCCTTTTCTAAGTTATCAGGTGATGCTCACCATACTGGTGCTATGTTATTTAATGAGTTCATTATTTAATCTACAAAAATACCCCCAAGAACTTATACCTCCCTCTCCCTTTTTTAGCCAAGCTGTCATCCAATACCTCTTTTCCCCTCTGAACCCTCTTCTTCTTTTCCAGAAGCAAAAACTTCAGATGAAACTATGGAAGAGCCACTTTCAAATGTCAAAAAGAATGGTAGTAAAAATAATGCAGGTTTGGGTCTGTGGTTCCCCTCAGGCAGAAGAAGATCTTTAATTCTGAAGGGGAAAAGGAATTTTGGCTAACAGGCATCTTTGGGTATATTTAACTCATTTGCAAGGTCTGATGAGGAGTCTTGACCCCAAGTCTAAGTAAAAATGGAATATTTTCAGTAATGTTTTCTCTCAGTTTTAACAAACGTGTGTATCCTAGTGAAAACTTCTATCGAAAAATGACTAAATTTAGTCTTTCACTCCCGTAATTCTCCATATATATAATAAACTGTGAAAAGAAATATTTCCAGGCTCTTCTGGGAAGGGACTTGGGGCTGCCAGTGCATTGGAGAGGTACAAAACATATCATATAGTAATGCCAATTCTAAACCCAATTACCCTTTCCATTTCCCTCTTTTGCCTTCCTATTCCCTTTTTACTGAATAATTACACTGGACATGCAGTTGACACTCTTGGATTGAACTGAAAAATTAGTTAATCAATACAACCATTTCACTTCTTCAGGTTTGAAATGTGGATCACTCTACAGCTCTGCTCCTTACCAAAGGTAGTTCCAAACATCCCAAGCAATGTTCCCTTTCAGTGAGAACAGTTGCCAGCACCCTCAAGCTGCTGTTTCTAAATTGTTGCAGAAGTGAATAAGACAAGATAGGCGTAAAGTAAAAGAGCTGTACCCTGTTCACTTATTCTTTTCCTCCTCTTCTGGGAGGAAGGCAGACCAACAAGAACAAACCTCTCTTCTTCAATGTCCTTCTTCACAGAGTAGTATTAAAAAGAAGAACCAAAACAAAAAGATGGTGGTAAAGCAGGAAAAATGGACTATGCAGGTTGATGATTACTGGCAACAACGGAAAAAAATACAGAAAAGCTTCACTAGAGACTGAAAAGAGCTAAATCAGTGACAAGACGAGATTTTAAGAGAGCTTAAGATAAGAAAAAAGGCTAACAAGCGCTCTGGTAAGTGGTGGTGGTAAATCACCTAGGAGATGGTGTCATGGCCCTCAGAATCTTAAATTTTTCAGTTTTGAATGCTGGGCTGAAGATCTTACAGAGAACTGCTTGAATCATTAGGTCCAGACTTGGCTAGACTGTGGAAGCCACCTGTAAGTATTTTTAAATAGAGCGTCAAGCTTTTCAATCTTGAAAACAATCTCAATTTTATAACCAAAGCTTTGTTTTCCCAATCAAGGTTTCTGTGTTCATTTTTTTAAAAAAAGGAAAAGGGTGAAAAGTGTCAATTCCGGCCACTGCAGGAAACTATTTTCTGAATCAAAGCATGTAACTTTTTTGAGGGTCACTTACCACCATTAGAAGAGACTGAAACAAAAAGTCATGTGCAAAGACTAACTACCTCACCATGTGGCCAAATAAGCCTGATTCTCATCTTTCAGTGATTAATGGAACTTGATTGATTTCAGGAACTCTTTCGCACTGGAACAACTACTATTGTTTATTCTGAATCAAAACAAAGCCAAGAAATTCTTACGCTAAGACACCTGAGTTGACTCCTACTATATGCTACAAAGTAATTCAGTTCCTCTGTACTGATTTGGATCTCCGTTGCTTCACCATAAGCTCAGGAATATCAGAAGACAATGAAATGTAAAATCAACTTATAGTTAGAAACAAGATCTTCACTCCCCAGAATTTTTTTAAGCCCTTTTTAAGCAGACTTCTTAAGATCTGCTCCAATGGCACTGGAAAAGATTTAGCAATTTCAGCACAATGCACTGTCTGGATTTTCTGTTACAGTGACATTTGACTGATTTACATTCTTCTTTTGGCTTTTGCTCTAACCAGAACCTTTATTATGTGACCTTCATTCTGGATGGCCTCCAAGGTACTATATACCTTCCACAACACTACCTCAAATACAAGCCAACTGACTTCTGTGCTAATTGCTGGATTTGAAATTTCCTTTCCTCTACAAAGTTCCAATTAAAAGCAAAGTATTTATAACTCTTTATGTGCTCCGGATCTAATCTGGGTCTCTAACTTTATTCTGAGGAAGATGTTGCAGCCTGTTTTGTGCTCAGGAAGACACAGTAAAAACATTCTCTACAAGTGTGTAGTAAGGAAGGCAGCAAAACCAAGAATGCATGAAGTGGAGTACTGCTATCAGAAGCAGCTATTTTCAGAATTCTTATGTCAACAGGACCAGTAAACAAGTGTTAATATTTCTAGTGGAAGGACCATCTGTGGGGAATTCAATGTAGTTAGCTACACAGAGCAAAGAATCAGATCGGAGAGGGAATTGTGTCAACTCTGGCATGTCGGCAGTACGTGGCTGTCAGGAGTGTGAAATGGAGCTGCTTCAAAGCTGAGTAGGCTGTGACCTGAATGCTGCACATCCATGCACTCAGTGTGAGAGGATCAATGACAGCATTTTCTGGGCTCTAGTCATCCCCTCTGCTAATGAAAGCAGTCCTGAAAGGCATAATGCAGGGCCTCTAGGCAGCCTACAGCCTAGCATTAGCTGAGTTTGTTATAAGCTTGGTTGGTGAGTGCACAAAGTACCAAAGACGCACTCCTCTGTTGCCCTATCCCACCAACTCCCCACGGCTGTCTGTTTAGTGTCACTCAGCTGGGATGGATCCTGTTAAAGATCTGACGCTTAGCAAGGACTCAGAGGTGTCTGGAACGCCTGCCTCTAATCATAAAAACCACAGTTGGCAATGATGTGGTTGAGGAAAAAATCACCTTGATCCAGCAGCACACATTCCCTTTGATGTTTCTGCAGTGAGTTCACTGCCCAGAGAAAAAGGTACTGCTTTAAAAAAAAATCAGGCTTGACATTCTCAAATCATAACCATATGACTCTCAATTCCAAGCTTAAAAAACCCCACAACCCAATCCCAGGAAAACACAACATTTTGTTCTGAGAAACTCGGGGAAGAAGCATCTGACAATGATAACATGAAACAGGTTTGGAAGATAATGGCAGTTTGAGAAGAAAACACTTCCAAAAAATTCAGACTGCCACTACCAAAAATGGAAAAAGCCTTCTGCCAAAGATTGCAAACTGTGGTGACCTCAAGCAAGAGACTGTAGCTGATTCAAGGGAAAAATGAAACTTTTCAAAGACAACATTGCTTGTGCTCTGCCACTGTTTATAAGTGCCTTATGCCCTCCTGCCTTTCAGGGTGGCCTGGTAAACACAAGAGCTCTTCTGTATTTTCAGTCCTCTGCCACAAATTTCTGTTAAATATTCAACCCTGTGAGCAAGATTTTAAAATTGTTTTAACCCAGTGAGGTTACAAAGAAAATTACGAATCCAGTGCAAAAGCATATTATTTACTGTGGTGGTTTATTTCCAGCTGTCTCTGTGTTTCATATATAGTCACCAAATATCCAAATGACCTATTTATTGTTGTACTGATTAGATTTCTTGATAGAAAAACAACACTGTTCTTCTTACATTGATTTCTTCTTAGACACAGAGTGCTACATATACCTTTTGCTAAAATCTGGGAAAATTGTTAACTTTTGTCCTCTGACACACTCAAACTATTGCTTCCTTATGCTATGCCATGATATACTAACACAGGCGAAGGGCTTCATTTAAACAAACTTAACACAAGATATAGTCTAATTTTATTTTCATTATTCACAGCACTACAACTAATAATTATTTCCAAGGCTATATGAAGAAAATGGCATACTGGATACATTGATACAGAGGCATATCTGCTAGGAACAAAAAGAAAAACTTGGAACTAATTTTGAAAAACATCTTGAAAAATGTATCTTCAGAATTTGCCCCTATTTGCACATTTAAATACCTTACATGTAAACCGAACAGCTGGCATTGAAACAATTGCAAACAGCAAATTAGAGGTATTCAAGCATGTTTTTTTCCTTTCTGGATATTCTTCTAAAATGTCCTTTTTCAGCATTTCATATTAGTCACAAGGTTTATTTTCTTCTCCAGATAAAAAGGACAATTACATCCCCTCAGAATCAAAAACAATACTAGCAGACATTCCCTAATAAGAAAACTAAAGACAACTGCAGAGTTTCATTATTTTGGTATTAAGATGCACTATTTGTTTCTGTGGCTCAAACTAATCAGAGCCATCCTGAGACAACTAAAGCAGAGGAGTGTCATACGGTATATAAAAAACAGAGCTTAAGAGTGAGTGTAAATTGAACTACCATGTCATGGCTGGAAAATCAGGGAGCTGTATTCCAAACCTATGCGAGGTTTCTCAGGCCGTTTGTGCTGACCGCCTTTCCTGCAATTCCCTCAAATGCTGCAGATTCAGATAACATTCAGATTTATGAGGTTTATGTACTGTTCTACAGTGGCACACGTTTGTCTGTATGCGAAGGAGAGGGAGGCTAACTCAGCTGGGTTATGAAACACCAATGATTTACATACCCCTATATGGCAATTTTTCCCTTTTACTGTATGTAAGCAAAATACAATTAAATAATAGCCAAGATCTGCAGACCTAGTAACACTTAAAAGGATCTTAAAAGAATCTCTTTTATTTCCATGTGCATTGATCTCTTATTTTCAACCATCAAGAATTAAAATCAGTACCAGAAAAATGTTACTAATGTACTGTCACAAACATGGGTTAATTAATGTAAAAAAAAAAAAACTATTTTCTTACGCCTTGTGAAGAACTATGGATTTTACTGCAATGGCAGTTGTTTATCTCCATGTATGCAAACGTTCAGGAGGTGAGAGTCAAGATATGCATCCCATTCTTCAAGGAAAAATCAGAGCCATCCATCCAGTCTGTTCCCCTATTGCAGATTCTTTATGAATAATCCCAAACTTACTGGCAAAGTCTATCATAATTCCTCCTTTTTCGCTATGCTAACACTACTCTGGAACATCACAGGATGAAAATTATGAGAATACAGTCTAATCATTAATATGGTTTTACTGCAAGGAATTTTTTTTCCTCCCATATTTTAATATGACAAAATCTGTGTGGAAATGTTACTTATCAAAAACATTTCCCCAGTGAGAAACATAAGAGAATTCTGTAATATATTTCTTCTAGCTTCATTTTACAGATCACATTTAAAAGTGTTTTATTGATTACGTATTCTCACATAATGACTAGAGGAAAAAAAGAAAACCAAAAAACACAACACCCTGGAAAAAGAAAAGCCAAACACCTTCCTAGTCACAAACGGATGTACTTTAAGGAAGTCTGAAAAATTAGTCCATTATGGTCTTAGTTCAACCAGATATAGAGCACTGTCATCTAAGAGAAGAAAAAAGAAGTTTGGTTCTAGGAGGTGTTTTTCATGCTTATACAGCAATGAAATATAACTGAGATGATGTGAAATACCATATGACTACACCTAAAATGCACGTGGCCTCCACTTGCTGCACTGGACTGCACTGACGTTCAGTTCATCTTACCAGCATCTAAAACTGACATATTGCTTTACTGCTGTGTTATAAAATATGGCACATTGCCTCATAAAAGGAAGTTACTTTAATTCATATTCACATAAAATGTACATCATGATTACTTGTTTTGCTAAATGTCTTAGATTCCATGCAAGTGGTAGGGCCAGTATGGAAAACATCAGAGCTGTGCAAAACTCAGGACAAGTTAGCTGTTCAATCAGGAAGTAAATACTTTAGAGCCTTAACAAGGCTGGAGTTTGAGGATGCCTTCAGCCCTTCATTCCTAAACCAGTCCAAAGCTGCCTTCGGACAGTTCACTCTCAACACGACAGAGGAGGTAACACCTCACACCAACTGTCTAGTGACCCCTCCAGATGAATAAGGAACTGACAAGCTACAACAGCAATCTCAGATGAAGAGAGGCTGGCTAGCCAGGATGAGACACACAAATCAAATAGCAGTCCTCAGGGATCCAAAAGCTTATGTTTCCTGCACCATTCCCCCTTTAAAGAGTGCAACAAATTCTGTCAAGTTAAAGTCCTAAAGACCTTTCATTTATTTCATTTTTATGTAATGTAAATCTAAACTTGATTTAAAATTCATTGCGTAAGTGATTATAAACCATTTAACTTGGGCACAACCATAAATTCCTGACAGTGAAGTCTGATTTGTGCAGATCCTTACTCACAAGAAGCTCTCTGTTTACTGATCATACCACTTTTCATGTGGAGGAAGAACAGTTTCAGAGGTAGAACAGAAACCACTACACTGTAGCACTCCCTCCACAACTTCTTTTTTGTTTCTCTTACTTTTGAAATTAACTTCAATTGCTTTGTTTCTTTGCTGATTTTGGCAGCCCCACTGGGAACTTAATTTTTGTGCACAGAGAGTCTTCATATCACTTTCCAAAATTTCATTGCCCACGTTCATTCTATGGCTTTTGCAGCACACCATCTCTGCCTGCAGAACGGCCTCACCAAGTGGGTACTGGAGTAGTTTATGCTATATGAAGTTTTCTCAAGGTTTTGCTTTTTGAGTATTATGGTTTGGTTTTTTTTTGGTTTGTTCTGGTGGGTTTTTGTTTGTTTGTTTGTTTTTTGGTTGGGGGATTTTTTGTTGTTGTTGTTTTGTTTTGGTTGGTTGGTTTTTTTGTGGGGTTTTTTTGGTGTGGGTTTTTTTTTCCCTCAAGAGGTGATTGAAAACAGAGAAAGAGCCTGGTTCTCTTTTCTTTTTTTTTTTTCTTTTAATACTCTTATTCTGAGAACATGTATGACAATACCTCTTGGAAAATTTCTCCTGTCCAATAACATGCTCAAAGTACTCCTTTGCCAGAGGCATTCACTCATTATATAAATCAAATAAGCATACAAGACCAGACAAAAAGTGACTGGTAATGCCCAGTAAATTTCTGTGCTCAGCTAAGATGATTTGGTGCATTGCATGCAGATGTCAGGTATTTTTATAAAGAGCTCCATTGTGCAGGGCCCCACTACTCCTCCATTGCTCCCAGCACTCCCTTAAAAGGGGGGTGGTGGGCAGACAACCATTCCAGCTGGGCTTGGAACCTCGTCTGAGTCAGGAAAACCACAGCTCATAAGCAAAGAGGAAGCATAATGTTCTACAAGGACAAAACATTAGCAAAAATGTCACTCAGCCCCAGTTCCACATGTTGGCTGCCACGGCCTCTTCCTCCCAGCATGCCCGATTGATATAAATTCCATCTGCTCAGCAGCTAAGTGACAGAGAAGAAATACCAGCATCTGGTCTCTATTGCTGTTGGGTTTTTGTTCCATGTTAGACCTTAGCTAGAAACATATGAAGAAATGAAGGTGCTGGCAAGCAACTAAAAGGCTGCACTGGCACAAATGAGACTTTCTGATGCTTTTCACACTTCACTTTGGGTTTTTACAGACAAAAAGGTAGAGGAGACTTGATAAACTGAGTCTGGAGAGCCAACAGGCCTGGAGGTCATTTGGTGTTTCTAACTTTTTTTGAGGGTTTTAAACTGTAAAGCAAAACAATTTTTTGTAACACAACAGAAGGTAATGAAGTCACACAAGAATGTTGCTCTTCAGCTAGCTTTTTTTTTTCTCCTTCTCTTAAACATCCACTGGTTTGGACCTGATCCACAAACACTTTATATTCTCCTGAGAAGCAGTTGGAAAGTGCCAAACCACAAACTTTTCTTTTAACCCCACTGCATCCAGCAGAAAGCAAGTGTTTTAAACCAAAGAGAGAGTGCTTTTCAAGAGTAACTCCTGAAGAGGTAGAGGACACTGTGAGTCAATGTGAGTGTGTGTATGTACATTCAAAGATTTCTTTGAGGAATGACTCCTCACACCAATAGAGGTGCAAGAAAAAATAAAGATGTGACAGAGAGGAAAGCAAAAAATTTTCTCCTTGCCAAAAACAATTGGAGCCAAAAACTTAGGATGGCATTTTGTACCTAAAGAAATCCAAAACTACACAGAATACCTGGTGTACAGGTTGTTTACAGTAAGGTAAAATATTTCTAAAGTTTAAAGTGGAATCTAGATATTCCAAATCAATATATAATTTGCTTTTATTAGAATAAAAATAGTCTTCCATTAATTTACAATGCTTCCAGCCCTTGTTGGTCTCATATGATTCCCTCTGCAATACAATGTTCTCCTCTTTCGTGTGACAGAACAACAAACTGACAGAGAGAAATGAAGCGAGTGAACAGCTATCAGAATGACATTATAACACCAATGAGAGAGAGCAAGAGAGAGCACATGTAGGAGAAGAGCTCTCAAGAACACATAAATACATAACAGAGTCCTGAAACACTTAATAATTAATTGTGAGGAAGAAGCCCTTATTTCAACAGAAAGAAGAGCTTCTAACCAGCAACCCCATGAGAGTGGAACAGTCCAGTAAACTGATGCCCAGAAGGTAGTTCCATGCCAGTTCCTTCACAAGGTGAAGTTCCCCTTTCATACATGGCCAGTCTCACCTCAACACACTGTCTACATTGCATCCTCAAATAAAGTCTGAAGTGGTACTTGCCTCCTGTGTCCTGCATACAACGGAACTGCTCCCAGTGCGTTCAACAGGTTTTCCACCTAAACCAATAAGGTCAGCAATCTAGCTTACTTAGTTGGATAATGAGTATTACAAGACCCCATAATTAGGGTCAAATATTCCACTGCTGGTTCATCTCACTGAAGTGTTACTTTAGGAATCTGAAGTTGCTAACTTAGCGTTCTTCAGTGGAAATTATTATTCAACTTGTAACCCAAATGAAAAGTCTTAAGTACACATGGTATAATATTTTTGTGAAGAATCAGTAGTGCTCATCCATTAACAATGTGCCTTCATACAATCAGTGGTTTAGACTATTACAAAGAGTTTGGAGGGAGTATTTCAACCCCAGGTCTCTTTGCATGGAATGTCTGCCTCTAGGAGTTGCCATTTACTCATCATCCAAACAAACTCAGCATGGGCATTTTCTCCCAGTAATGCTTTCCTCAGGGCACTCCTGCAGTGCCACTCCTCCAGAAGAATTCTGATTTTCACTGATTTGTTAGAAGGCCAGATTGGAGGAGGCCCTGGTTAATCTGTTTGAGTGAAAGCTGTCCCTGCCTGTGTCAAGTACTCTTGCAAGTACCTTTACATAAGCAAAAAATTCAAGCTGACTATTCAACCCAAAGAGTACTATCTTAATTAATGTAAATATAGTTGTTAAATGATGCAAGTTGCTTTGCCCCAGTTTCTACTCAGGGCAGAAACTGCCTTAATACAACAGCTACGAAAGTAATATAGCAACTAATTATGTATCACTTCATTTCAGAGCACCTCTCCAAAGTACTATCTTTGTTCATGAGATCTGTCTCTTTTTTGCCTTGACCCTAAAGTTTTCCTGTTCACAGACTGCTTACAGTCAGTTTCTTCTATGCAAGAGGATCAGGTAAAAGTAACTTCCCCAGCCAAGGCTACTTAGGAAAGAAAGTGTATTACTCTCAAACAGATGGGGTAAGTATTCTGTTATGCAGAGTAATGGAGTAGAAATGTAACCTTTTATAACAAGGTGGCAACCAGAGTCACTTTTATCTTCCCTCTCCTTCTCCCAAATACGTAGTTGATACAGAGTCTCAGTTGTCTTTTTGTTCAGATTTCTAGAGGATGAACATCACTGTAGGTATTACCACAGTAAAAATAAACAGTAGGGCAAACTTTATAGCATTAAAATAGATGTGTGCCCATAACTGCTATATATAACGATTCAAACTAACTCCAGGGTTAAACTTTCAGTGAAATCAACATGGCTGAGTGAGACTTGACTTAAAACAATTTGTAAGGTATCTCACTGGCCAGAGCATTATACATTATACTTCCCTAAGGCAAGGCTCGGCACGCAGTCAGCGATGAGAGGGGACAATTGAGCTGCCTAATGCTGGAACCCATCAGTGCAGTGTTCCACAAGCCAGGAATATGAAACAGTGCAGCTGCTGGGATGAGTGAGTAGCTGAAGGAGCTTATGTGAGCTTCAATAGCAGGCCTGTGCAGTGCTCCACTGTGAATGACAAGTGATGGGCCAAATCACTGGGGAGCTACCGATGAGTTATTAATGGTGACAGGTACACTACCTGGGAGACAGGTTGAGAGGGAAAAAAGATTATTTATAAGCGAATAGTTAACAGCTGTACCCACTGCTAAGCATTACATGGATGCCACAAACTGTAGAATTCAAATCTTGGGTTATTCAAGCACGAACAACTGTCTGTCACCAAACTGCAAGGCATCGGTACAAATTAAGGTGAGAGAGATGAGACGAGGCTGGAACGATGCCTTGCTCAAGTAGGCAATGTCATCACAGAGTGCAGATAAGAGCTAGAGAAGGGCTGAGATAACCACGAGGTGAAATATGGTTCTTAATAATAATGATGAATTTGCAAGAACAGTTTTTTAATTTTTCCTGAGGGCTTTTGGAAGAGAACAGATGCTGAATGTGTCCTGTACTGACATGAATAAATGGGGGGGAAAATATAATAAGCAAAAGAAATGTGTTCGAAAAAGTTTTTTTCTGATATGAGAAATAATATATTTTGTGGACATAATTTCTTCTGTCTCCAGCCCCTCCCAAGTTTTAAAGCCACATTGTTAAGCTTATAATATAACATTCTTACACCTACAATAATATAATTACACAGTTTTTCCCAAAAGAATGAAACATTGTAGTACTGAGTATTTTACATGTGAGCCTAACAAAAATCTTTCTAGTCTATTTCTCTCGTAAAATCCTGCACCAAGAGAAGCAGAAAAACAAAACAAACCCCCAAAACAAGAGCCAACCCCCCGGCCAACCACACACAAACATCGTTCCCCCCCTCATTTTGGAAATATTTTTGTAATGTGAACATAATCATGAAAGAAACTGTTTTTGAGTCCTTTCCTATTCCACTGCAAAGATATGTCTCTGCAGTAACTGCTTACATAGAAGAAAAAAACCCTAAGAATTTGATGGGTTTTTTTTGTCTTTTAATGCAGTAGAGCAGTTAAATACCTGCAAGACCAGTCAGGTGCCAAGACAATAAGCAGGTGCCCCACTGACTTCTAGGCTTCCACAAAGCTCAGGCTGGGAATCATGCACTAGATGTCTGACCAGAGACACTTCTGACCTCCAACAAAATGTGCCAAATGGCCAATTTATTTAAAAAAAAAAAAAAAGAGAGAGAGAGAGAAAGGATGAGAAAAAGCATAAAAGCATTACCTAACTAAATGCTTAAGCTTAAAGTTTAGTTTATCTTGAAATATGCTCTCAAACAGATTGCAAAATGGTAGGACAATGGTTAGTCAGCAAGAGCTGGGTTCCTACAAGATGGAGGGAAAAACTCTTTATGGTTACTGCCACTTCTCAATTCTATGCCACAGGGACACTGTGCTTTTGCATGCTCTGGAGGAGATGTGTGAGCCAGAAAAGGTTCACACTTCAAAAAGCTTCTAAGGCTTTAAAATATAAAGACAAAAACTGATTTAGCATTGTAATGTTTGCAGGATTTAGTACAAATTTTTCAGTTTAGGCAAAGTGAACATCACTAAAAGGCAAATAGCCTTCTGTGTGCGTATATGTGTGCATGCACGTTCAGGGTGGATGTGATATTAGTCAAGCTTATTCATTACTTGCTTTCTGATCTTCACAAGATAAAATTATTTCTCCTTGTCTGTTTCATTCCAGTTCTTACAGAAAGCTGCTGCGATTCCTCAGTGTCTGAACTTCTCACACTGTGAATCAGTACTTAAATATATAGTCAAGGTGAATAAGACTGTTATATTTTATCTGAAGAATTGGTCATTACAGTATTTTTATTAAAATACTGTGTTTTGTAGAAACTGCTTTTCACACAACTTAACTTTTAGGTACTAAACAAACACAACATCATTTTCAAAGGTACAGTAAGAGATTCAGGAACTCCATATAAGTTGGATTTAGCATTAGTAGCCTTCTGAAAATACTGCAGTGATATCCCCAGATATTATTGATCAAGCCCTTCTTTCCCTTCCCTCCTGTTTTTAATTTGTTTTTTTTTATGCTTAAACAGTGACATGCTAGAAGAGCTTGTCAAAAGGCAAAGGAAATGTAAGTCAAATTTCACAAAGAGTGAAATTTGAAAAGTTAATTCCCTATCCTTAACTATCAAAAAGCATGGCATTTAGAGTGAGCAAAGTGAGGTTAGTTTTGATCTCTCCACTTCAACTATACAGTGCCTTACTGCACAAGTTGTTCCATTGGTTACAAGCAGTTTGCCTCTAAATAACAATTTTCTTTCTTGTATTCATAGATGGAAACTGAAATACCAGTTTCTTTAATTTTTAGATGGAAACTGAAATATCAGTTTCTTTAATTTTTCTTTAGGGATAGGTCTATGAATTTGGAAGCACATCTGATAGTCAAGTTTGCATGGAGATATCAGTGCCTGCTGCTATAATGCTCAAAAAGTAAAATTGTAACTTACTTTAGGAAACTGTATACACAGAAAGAATAACTTCAAAATTTCGTTGGCTACCTTTCAGCAAAAACAAACAAACAAAGCCCCTAAAATTGTCATAAAACATATGGCGCAAACCATGAGTGTGTTTATTTTTTATCAGTCAATATTATTTACCATGTAAGCAGGTCAGAACTAACGCTTCAAGGATTATACACAACAGTGTATTCTTTTCAGGTCCACACACTGAGTCCATCCGCCAAAGCAGAAGTTGCCTGTTTTCCTCAAAAGAAAATGCAGTACTATTTGTGTTTTTTCAATTCATTATAAATTCTTGAATGATACAAAGGACAAGCTGCTAATAGCAATAAAAAGCCAGGATACTAGGAAGGAAGGCTGTTTTCTAAACATGCCAAAGTTTGTTGGAAATTTAACATTCAAGGACTCTTCCCTTCTCTCTGTTTGATCCCTAGCTGTACTGTGTTCCTCACATTACCTCAATTTTTCATGTATTAACAAGTACTTCAAACACTTTTGCAAGCGTCTTCCTCTTTTGCACGAAGGGTATTTGGTAAATTATGTCCCCATGTTTCAAAAGGAACAGAAATACATACCTTAGTTTGTATGTAAAACAAAATCAGCCTGGCAGGCTGGTCAAAGTCCTGGTTCCCTGTGCAGCCAGAGTCAAACAGCTGTGCTCTACGGTGTCTGGGTGGGTGCAGGCCACCTATCCCACTAAACTCCTGCTTGGGGCAGGAAAGAAAGACAGCAGCAACATGGACCAGAGAAGTTAAGATCTTCCTTTAGTGAAGCTCTGGTCAACCGAGACATTGACAAAACTGACTTGAAGGCCTCATTATGAGAATCTGCTCCATTAGTGAGTCTCCATTTGTAAAACATGCCATAAATGATCCATGATCTGGTTTTGAGAGATGTGATAAATGTCTGTGCAGAGACAAATGGACTCGACCCCAGTGAAAACAATTAACAATATACCAAGAATCTTTAGAAGCCTACAATTTTTAATTGAAACATACTTTCTTGTAACTTTCTTGTACAGTTCTCACAACCTACTATTCATCTCTTTTTAACTAAAGGGCAATGCTTACAGGAAGAGAACTGTTGTGTGACCTCAGCTGACCTACATTCATTGAGACCCCAATTCAGAAAAATATACAAGCATATGATTAACGTTAAACATGTGAACAGATCTTTGTTGAAGTCAAGGGTATTAATTGTTTGAAGTTGGGTAGGTGCTTACACACCCTAGTGAATCAGCAACCACTTTCTGACAGCAACTGAGCAGTTCTCTGGGTAACAAATTAAGTTTGGTTCCCTATGCCTTTATGTCTCTAGTGTCCAGTAAGCTGAGAATTCTTTTGGTTTTCATCTTCTTAACCTCTTTCCACTCTGCTTCTCTACTATATTTTCTTTGGTGCTTCAAAAGGGATGTATTACTTTTTCTTCAGAGTAGGAACTCCCAGTGTCTCTCTCTACTACCTAGCCACATATACAAAGCATATAGAGACTACCTATATTTTCAGCACTTTCCTTCTCATCTCTTGAACTAAGCTCAAATTAGTTACAGAAAGCCTTGTTATACAAATCTTGTTCATTTGAATAGCCAGATAAAAACAAACAAACAAAGAAAGAAGGGCTTTCCTAAAGCGCAGTAGCTGCTGAAATTCCAATACAATTATCTTGTATGAACTGAGGGTAAACACTCTGCCAAAGTGGAAGTGAGTATCTTTGTAAGGGACTTACAGAGTACTACCGCATAAAGCAGGCTGGTGATGGGGGAAAATCTTACAGATGCACACCTAAAGTCTGGTGTGACTAGTACTGGAAATTCATACGATATTACTGAAGCTATTATTCTGGTATGGGAGTATATGTATAATTTCATTTCAAATTTTCAGTTTGAAGCACTTTTGAAGTACCTCAAACTGGATTCAATCAAAGTTCTCACGTGCTTCAAAGCCTATAAAACTTTATATTGCATTGGCATTTCTATCCGGCTCTAAACAAATCTCAACATCAATATAACAAGCAGTTCCATACTAAGGTATTATATTTTCATTGAACTATTTTATCCTGCAGGTTACTATTCACCAAAAAAAACCCTCACCCAAACAAACAAACAAAAAACATGTATTTTTTACTTTTTCTGTAGCTCCAGAAAAAGTGTATAGCTCAGGTTACTTATTCACAGTGTTTTCACAACCCAATGTGAGAGGTATCTGCGTTCCAGGAGAATAGATACTCTTCCAACTACCAGAAAAACCTTCCACTTAATAACTGTTGTAGGCTAGTATTAGTACTATATACAAGAATACTGCACTATAACATGGCAATAAAATTGGCAAATTGAAATATATACAGGGCCACAGGACAGTTCAGTTCATAACACATTAAGTTCCAGGCTTGAGAAGACATACAACTAGGCATTATGGGAAAATTACTCTTTAAGATTCCACTTAAGCTCATCCTGTACAATCAGCTTGCTAGCAGTATGTGGCTGGAGGAACACAGGCTTCTCAAGCCACAGCCTCCAAATGAAGGCTGGAAGTGACCAGTTCAGAGATCATAGAATCATAGAATCAGTCAGGTTGGAAAGGACCTCTGAAATCATCAAGTCGAACCCTCAATCCACTACTGCTGTGGTTACTAGATGGCACACACATCACAATTGGATGCCATTCTGTCTCTGGAGCACCCCACTTCTGCTGGTCAGTTGCCCCACAAGAGCATCTTACATTCTATAACACCCAGGTTTTCTGCAGCCTTAGAACAAGCACAGTTGTGTGAACAATCTGTTACAGACATTATTAATTCCCCACCCTTTTTCTCCCAAGAAATGTATCTCTGCCTTCAGCTGTGGCAGAAAATGGATGTCATGAGTCTCATATCCATTATTTCACAACTCTTTGAGCTTACATAGAAGAGAGATCTGTTTTGTATTCTCTAGTACTGTTTGAAATACTCCTATCAAGAGGAAATCAGCCCCCATGTGGAAAACAACTTAATTTGTACCAGTTAAATTCTTTAAACCCAAATTTATTTTTATTTTATGAAATTCTTTCTAAGAGATGGGTTGGACAAAAGCATTTTTGTGGATTGTAACATTACATACTCAGCATATTTTATTATATATATTTATATTTAATATATAAGTATAATAATATAACATTTATTTAAAGTTTATGTACGCAGGAACATTACTGCAGAACAGCCAATTCTTGCAATTTTATCAAAAATCTCTTCATATGGCAAGGTGGTGGGTTTTTGTTTTGTTTTGGTTTTGGTTTGTTTTAGTGGGGGGTTTTTTGTTGGTTTTTGTTTTTGTTTTTACTGTATCTGCTTCCTGGGGTTCCTGTATTGATTTTCTTTTCTATCCAAAGAAGTTTTCTTCTTTTTTTTTTAATTTTAAGTTTCAAAATAGGAAGAAGCTTGAAAATAAAAATCTAACTTTCTCTGGTATGAAATATAAGTAAATAAATAAATAAAATTAGTAAATCTAACATTTTAAACCAATTCCTTAATTTTCAGAATCTGAATTTATGACCTTTTAATGTTTGAGCTTACTAATAATGAAATAGTTAATATTATTATGTTGACTTTCTGTAGTGACAATTCCTTTCTGAAGCCATTCACCAAGCATTCATTCAGCTATAAATTTAACTAACTGAACAGACCAAATTTTCCCAGGTATTGCCCTAGCTATTTCCAAGTAGTCTGAGAGCTTTTAATGGAAAGCCTGGTGCAACATAAGCTAGATTGCAAGCGACCTGATGAGTGGGTTTGTTTCTTCTGTTCCTATTTGACAGCACCATATATGAACTTGGACACAAGTTAAAGACATCCAATATCCAGACTGCATGGATAAAAATGTAACTACATTAACTCTATTACCATATCTGCATCCCTATGCAAGCGATACAGATACACACAAATTCCAGGAAGCTGATATATACCGGGCCAGCAGTCTTAAAAATCTATCTGTCCTACAAGTGACTTCCTTCTCTGTAGGATGACTGTCAGTCTGTAACACAGGTTTCCACACCCTTTCTCCACACCCTTTCCAGCAGATGAAAAATATAAGACTTCAGGTTGCAATTCTGGCAAGATTCATCATGAAGAATCCACCAAGACTGGATATAAAAAGACATACTTTCCCCTACTACAAAAGGTAAAAATGAACTAATAAAGCAAATCCTTCCTCTTCCATTTGCAAAAAGATTATTAAAAAATATTTACTGAAATTACTGTTACAGTAGTGGTGATGTTTCAGAATTTGACTAAAGAATAACCATAATTACACATTCTATTTCATTAGAGGATCTCAAAGCACTTCATAAACATTAATTAACAACATTCAAGTATTAATTGGGATGATTAGAACATTTTGTAAAAGCCTTGGGGGAGGAGAAAAATCAAGTTGAAGCACAAAGGACTCATGCAGCAAGTTAATATATTAGAGCCAGTAGAATAATACATATTTCCTGGCTTCAAGTTAAGTATTCAAAATGCTAGGACATGGTCAAAATGACAAGCAAATCATAGAAGATATTTCAGCACAGGAAAGAAAAGTAAATTTCTTAATTAAAATATAGGAGTTCATCTTCATTAGAATCAAAATGTACCTTGATAAGTAAAAGGGGGTTGTCTGTCTACATTCAATGCTGTCCTCTTATTGCCTAGAAGGCAACAGTAAGTGTTAATGACATTCACCCCTCCTAATAAGAGTCACTCACACTTCACTGTTATTCCTTGTTATTGCTCAGGACAGGCACGAGTACCTCATTGAAAGATCAGTGCTGCAAGGGAAAAAAGTCCCCATGAGATCCCCTGGACGTCAGGAAAAGCAGTAAATCAACTGATGCTGGACAGATGACAAGTTTGATTCTCTGTGGCTCTTCTTGATTTCTAAGTGTCTGTGGGCCTTAATTTTGTAAGTGCCTGAAGTCAAAGCTGACACACAGACAATCAAAACCGCACCTAAACTCAAAGCAAGAGGTTTCTAAACTGGGGAAAAGTCTTAAATCCATTACAGTGTCATGGTCTGGACTCCATACTCTTTAATTGAGGTAAGCTCCATTGATGTGTAGCTGAATGGTTAATATCACAATACTATCACCTCCAGGACCATGCTTTGAATTCAGCCCGAGGTTCTCTATGAAGAGAGTAGTCTGTAAAAAGCAGAACTTCTAATCTCCAAGCTGTGTTTTGTTCGAAGAATGATGTTAATTCTTCAGATTCTTGGCACAACTCACTCCGCTCCGCAGGCACACACATATTTCCCTTTGATCAATAGTTTTATGCCCTTTTGTTTTCTTTATTTTATAACAGGTCACTGCAGTTATTTCAAGAAAACTGAGGTGGACAGTAACCCCAAGATCCTGTCCTCAACTCAGTGGTCAAATTTCTTTGACATAGTACAGGATGTGTTCTGGTACAGGCTTCAACATGGCATTGTCAGCAAGAAAAGTGATTTTCCAGGCTAGGCAGAAAGCCCTTCTCTTCCCCTCCCCTCATCCAAACAGAATGTCTCAAGATCAGAAAAAAACTTTTGTCACAGACACACACTCACGTTCTATTAGAAATACAAATACAATTAGATTGTCAAAGTATGTGCGTATATATACATATGAATATACATATATACAGATACACACACATATATACATATGGAATGCATACATATATCAAGGAAAAAGTTCTGTGATCGTAAATAGTTAATAGAAATTCAACCACGTTCTGAAGCAAGAAAGCTGGAAATAGTTTCTTCCTTGGCGTACCTGCCAAGACCCAAGTTCAGGGCTCTATTTCTCCTGAAACGTTTGATGGCATCACTCACACCTAAAACAGCCTAGGGAGTGAGCTGTTTCTCCCACCTCCTTCATTCTCCACTCTGCTTTAGGTGTTTGTGATTTCTATCACAAGAGAGACACAGGACGATGAACTCAAGCCTTGGCAGGTGAGGAGATTTTCAGCTCCATTTTAAAAAGCAAGAGCAGAATGTCAGGGCACACGCATGACAGACCGTCAGTAACAGCCACTGCCATGCTCTGCAGCCTAGTAGCTGTGCCCAGCTGTGTGAAACTACATCAGTGGGATCATGGCTTCTCACCCCAAGTACTGTAAACAATCAGTATACATTCCAGGTAGGACAAACACACCTACACAAAAGTGTCCATCTCTCTGTTTTGTTTTGTTTCTTGGGTTTTTTTTTTGTTTTGTTTTGGTTTGGTTTTTTGTTTTTTTTTTACTTTGACAGTCAAAAATATTTGCCATTAAAAGGCTATATTTGCATTTCTGAGCGATGTGAAGCATTACAGCTATAAAGCCTGACTATTTCATAGTAGTCATTAAGAACTAGCATCATGTATAGCGCTGTAGATCATCAGAGGTTATACAGTCCCCTGCTTCATTACCCTTGCAAGATGCAAGACACAGAGCAGCAATAGCACAGCTCTCCAGCTGCACATATTCTGGAAAACCAAATGATCTCTGCATGTTATGGAGACATCTGTTGTTACATAAGTTTGTCCTGGTGGCATTCAGAAGTGTCATCAAACTCTCTGGACTTTATTTTTATTCTTGTCCGGTTCAAGTATGAACAGTCATGATAAATACAGTCATGTAGCACCAGTGTGATCAGTATTGTTTCTATTAGAGGCATGGCATCAAAAGCAGCAGGTAAGTCAGATGTCAGGCAAGTTGGTGAAGATACAGAGAAAATCTGAAAGCACTTCACACTGTAGAACAAGTGGCACTGACTGCTTTGCTCAAACATACAACAATGCTTCCCTCTGGTTCAGCAGTTGTGCTTTGTTTCCTATTTCCCTCTTCAGGCCCAAAGGTTTATCTGAGCTTTTTCCACCCTCTGTTTAGAGTAGACATAGGACAGTCACTCCTAGCTTAGTACAGCTAAGATAAATATAAAAGAGGAAGGGGCATAGCAGGGAATCTCTGTTCCACAGAAGTGCAGGAGAGTCACGCTATACTGACACACGTGGGTGAAGAGAAACAACTTAAAAGACTAGCATGCAGTGATGCCATAGGAGGAACAAAAAACTCAGGAGATGGACACATCATCTAACAAATCCTTTTCATCTTTTTGTGCTAAAGAGGCAAAACCAGAGAAGGAGAGGAAGTTGAAACTATGGTGAGGCTGAAGCAGGGAAGATAAGCAAGTAAAAAAGTAGTGGTGGGGGCAGGGAATGGGAGGGAATGACAACAGAATAAGCAAGTTGAAGTGGAGAGGAAGGAGGGAGCAGACAGGCAAAAAGAACAAGAAACAGGCAGAGAACACACAAAAGAAACACATGTGAAAGACTTAGGTTGCACTTTAGCTTTGTTAAAATCTTTACCAGATAAACTTTTTAACCTTTATCTGCATCAGTCTTACTATAGATAAAAAGGGCATAATACTCCCAAAGACATGGAAAGACTTAAATGACTGCTTCTTAAAATGCATGGAAATCCTCCAGTGGTCATAGCTAAACAAATGCCAAGCATTAATTAAGATATTGATAAACAGACCAATGAAGAATGAGAAGCAATATCAGCTAAATAAATACACAACCTTCACATACAAAATCAATTTTTATTTATTTATGGTGCGTAACTGTCAACAAACTTTTGCTGGGTTGCAAGTATCAACTTTTTTTTCATAATTTGATTGCCTATTTCTCTTAATTTTCTTTATCACAAATAATATAGCATACCAACCCTTTCAATATGTTCTTGCTGTGAAAGACAAAAGCAATAAATCAACTCATGGCACTTGGGAGAAAAAAAGAAACTGACAGAAACTTCACATGACTCATGATCATAGATAGCAAACTACACTGAACTTAACATACGATATCAACACTACAACAACCTGACACCGCACATCTACTCTGGAAAAGCTGTTATCAGAGCAGCTGTTTGTTTTCTTTCTAATGTTCTTTATGTTTAAGCAATGAAGGCTGTATGACAGGCTGTTTAATACAACAGTCCTTGCACTTTGGTTTAGCAAAAGTTCAAACATCTTTAAAGGCAAATGATTTCAGACAGGAAAGCTAAGACTCTAAAGTCTCTAGAGGAGGTCAGACAACAATAGAACCCATCCTTTTCTGAAATTCTCAACAGACAAGCCAATGGTGGGCAGCATTTAATTTTAGAACAGTAAAGCAATTTCCATCTCTGCATATGGCTAATATTCCACCTGCTTAGAAAGTGAGGTGCTACGGGATTACTCCAAGAGCAAACAGAAAATAAATTAATAACAGTATTATTAAAGATACTCAAATTTCTTTCTCTAGTCTCTTTCCACATCTCTTGACTTAATCTGAATGTGAGAATGGTGTGCATGAACAAATTAATTTTGGTAAATTAGGGCAGCAAACAAATTTCTTATTCCACCAAGAGCAACTATGTTTTACAAAAATTTGAGAAATTCTCAGTCAAATATAACATCAATATATGTAACCACGTAATTTGGCTATGCATATAACTAATTTTTCTTTTAAAATCTCAGAATTGAATTATTTAAACTGCACTATGAATTTCACAATTTGAATGAGTTTGGTTTAGTTAATGGGATGTTGTTTTTTGAACAAATGTTTAAATCTACACATCCTCCCTGTCCATGTATACCTTCTGAGAGTATGCCTTCTCAGCTGACTTCTTGCTCAACAGTTGTTTTAGCCCTACAGAACAAGCACAGAAATGGGAGAATAAACCAGTTTTCCCAAAGCAGAAAATGTTATCTAATAATTTTGAATTTCATCATCTTTCAGCATTGATTTTGCTATGGAAAAGACCTTCATTTAGGATTAGTGATTCCCCATGCACTGTCCAGTGTACAAATTTTTGTGAGTGAGCCTCCTTTTGGACCTATAAAATACCCATACTTCTTCTTTGTTCTGTGTTATTTATTTTTTGTAATTTCTCATAGCTGTAAATGGCACCAGAAAGTCTGGCAGCCAAGATGTTGCCTATGAGCTACTGACTATTATCTACTTTTTTCAAGGGAATGATGATAAAAATGGGAATCCTAGGTCTAGACCCTTCTCCTGATTCTGCCAATGTTCTGCTCTGTGCCTCTGCTTCCCTCTTTGCACTGTAAAGATAATATTCATTTTCCTCTTTTACACTAAGGGAGTACAAAACAGTTTTGATCACAAAACAGTTGAAAAAGTGTTGAGCTGTTACTCAGAACACTGAATATTATTTGTGAAGAGTCAGTTTATGGCCTTTAAGTTATAATCACATGTCCGTCTTCTGCAGCTGGACCAGTGTAAAAGCTGAACGCCCCAGCTGTTCACTTCTAGTGGCATAATTGCTCTCTAGCCCTTTCTATCAGAATAGTCAGGACTAACTCACACATGTTTAGGAGGAGGATTTTTCTAACCCGGTTTGTTTAGAGAGAACCTGGCTAGGGAGCAATTACAAATGTAGCTACACTAGCAAATGGGTGGGGTAAAGTATTCTCCAGTGCTGAGCAGATGAGAACAGCTGGCAAAGTTACCTCTTCACTCAGCTCAGCTGGAATTAAACCAGGACTGGAGACTCACGGTTGAGCTGTTCTTTACAGCAAAAGTAATGTCACCCAAATCAATGGAGCTACTAATCACATACGTCTCTTTGAGCAGCACGTACAGAATCTGACCCAAAACAGCTGCTGTTTTTGACAAAAATAATTTCTTGTCATGTAAAGACATGTAAAGTTGCTGTATTAGTTGTTCCCAAAAGAGAAAACTACAGGGTCACTAACAGCTCCACACCAAATACAGTAACTTAAGTGCTGAAAAAGAAGCCTAAAAATTGAAGCACTCTGAATGCCTATGGAGCACACACGGTCCAGAATGTTTCCCTATGCAGTGAAGTTTTTTTGAGAATCACTCCTAAAGATGAGAGAACAACTCCTCCTCTAAAATATTAATCCTGTGAGCAGTCTGATGGTACTGTTGACCAAACTGTCACTTAGTGACATTCCAGAGATAGGTATCTATTCACCAGAAACTAGGTTTACTGCATGGAGGTCAGAAAAGCTTCCCAGGTTTCAGCTTTTCCCAGGTTCCCAGCCTTTCAGCTGTTACTGGCAATGTTGTGACTGTGCCCAAATGTGAAAGGCGGTGTTATCAAATTACCTCTCTTGGCTTCAGGCTTCCTTGACTTCCTGTGCTCCATTAAGACATCCACTGAATGAAGCCATAAATACTGCATTTTTCTCTGCCCACTGCTTTTTAATTTGTTACTTGGAAACATTATTGGTCAAAGTGAGAGTATTATAAATAATCCCACCCACCGTGCAGCACTAATACACAACCAGAGAGAGGTGCTGTTTTCCTCTTGTTTCTCCAGTGGACCGAATAGTGAGGTTTTTCTCAAAAGCTACTGGGAAAAAGTTATGGCATTTTCAGGGGTGGGGGTTTAGGGAGGAAGAAGGGTTTCATTATGGATCTTGAACAGAACAGAAAATACTAAAGTAATTGATTTGGAGTGGATATACATGATATACATAATATACATGATTTTGTAAAGTTACAAGTGTAAAATATTATTTTTATTAGATTAGAAACAAACATGCTAGTTTACTGCTTTATGCTTCTCTAACTACACTATAATGGCAAATATTTTCCTACAGATATGTACTTCTGTATTTGATGTACAATAAGTATGTAATCATCATCATGGCTAGGCTTCGTGAATGAAGATTTGGGAAGGGCTCTATCCACATTCGCTACAAGTGCGCTGGTGGCTAAAAAGGCCAATACGAGACAGACAAGTTCGGTTGCAAAAAGCACAGCAGAAGGACTCCTTAGGTAGTATCAGCAAGACACGATTCTTTCTGCATTGTCTTTTCTCCTTGAGAGTCATCCTGCGTGTGTTCTCAAAAGAAGCAGCAGTGTTATAGATAGTGTGTCTCCAGACCTCCTGATTGGAGGCCAGAGTAGACCAGTTACGGTGATCAATACGGCCAAGGCTGAGATGTTGTTTCAGGGAGTCCTTGTATCTTCTCTTCGGGGCTCCTCTCTTACGGCAGCCGGTGGCAAGTTCACCATAAAGCAAGATCTTAAGGAGGCGGTAGTCCTGCATCCTGGAGACGTGTCCTGCCCAACGCAGCTGTGTTCTCAGCAACATGGCCTCAATACTTGTAATTGCTGCCTGTTCAAGAACAGATGTATTAGTCACATAATCTGACCAGTGGATGTTTAGGATTGTACGGAGACAGCGTTGATGGAAGTGTTCTAAGAGTCGCAGGTGGTGGCAGTAAATGACCCATGATTCAGAACCATACAAAAGAGTAGACAGCACAATGGCTTTGTAAACACTGATCTTTGTACTTTTCATCAAGTGTTTATTTCACCATACTCTTTTATGGAGTTTTCCAAAGGCACTGTATGCCTTTGCTAACCTGTTGTCTATCTCTCCATCAATCTTACCATCCAAGGAGATGAGGCTGCAGAGGTAATTAAACTTCTGGACTGATTTGAGCTCTGATTGGCCAATGGTGATGTGGGGATGATGGAGGACTTCCGGAGGTGCAGGTTGATAGAGAACTTCTGTCTTCTTTAAGCTGACTTCCAGCCCAAAGAGCTCAGCATCGTCTGCAAAGCAGGATGTTAAACACTGCAGAGCTACTTCTTTGTGGGCAACAAGGGCATTGTCATCAGGGTAAAGCAGCTCTTGGACAAGATGATTTAAGGTCTTAGTGTGGGCCTTCAGTCGCCTTAGGTTGAATAGGCTTCTATCAGTAGAATAACAAATGTAGATTCCATCCTGATCATCGAGGTCTGCCGTGGCCCTTTGGAGCATCATGCTGAAAAAGATTGTGAATAGGGTTGGTGCAAGAACGCAGCCTTGTTTCACACCATTAGTTATTAGAAAGGGCTCAGAAAGTGCATTGCCATATCTGACTTGGCCGTGCTGATCCTCATGAAGTGAGATGATCATTTTAAGGAACTTGGGGGGACAACCTAAAAGTTCCAAAATCTGCCAAAGACCTTTTCTGCTCACAGTATCAAAAGCCTTGGTGAGGTCGACAAAGGTTACATAGAGACCTTTGTTCTGTTCTCTACACTTCTCTTGCAGTTGTCTGAGAACAAACACCATATCTGTGGTGCTCCTGTTGGCTCTGAATCCGCACTGGCTTTCAGGTAGAATTCCTTCTGCTATAGCGGGTGTGAATCTGTTCAAAAGTATTCTTGCCAGGATTTTGCCAGCAATGGAGAGCAGAGTAATACCACGGTAATTTGAGCAGTCTGATTTAACTCCTTTCTTCTTATACAAAGTGATGATGACTGCATCACAAAGGTCTGATGGTAGTTCGCCTAGTTCCCAACAGCGCACCACAAACTCGTGAAATTTAGCATGGAGTGCTTGGCCCCCATGTTTCCAGACTTCAGATGGAATTCCATCAACCCCAGCTGCCTTGCCAGTTTTCACCTGCTGTATGGCTTTAAGAGTTTCTCCCATAGTAGGGGCAATATCCAATTCATTCTTCACCGGTTGTTGTGTGATGGACTGAATTGCTGAGTCTTGAACTA
Organism: Neopelma chrysocephalum; assembly: GCF_003984885.1. Classification (NCBI taxonomy): domain Eukaryota; kingdom Metazoa; phylum Chordata; class Aves; order Passeriformes; family Pipridae; genus Neopelma; species Neopelma chrysocephalum. The sequence goes on along the minus strand of NW_020925354.1, from coordinate 345,731 downwards.
CATGGCTAGTACTGAAAAGAGTCTGAAAGTGTTCAGACCATCAATTCAGAATGGAGATTTTATCTGTCAGAAGCATTTGACCATCTGCGCTGAGTAGAGGGCTTTGGACTTGGGATGTAGGCCCGTATGCTGTTTTCAGGGCCTCATAGAATCCTCTGTAATCACCTGTATCTGGGCATAATTGAGTTTTTTCAGCTAGATTGATCCACCACTTGTTCTGGATGTCACGGAGTTTCTGTTGGAGCTTGCTGCATGCAAGATGAAAGGCTGCTTTTCTTCCATGACAAGATGGCAGTGCAAGGTGTGCTTGGTGAGCAGTTCTCTTCTTCCTCAACAATACCTGGATCTCTTGATTGTTTTCATCAAACCAGGCCTTGTTCTTCTTCAAGGAGAACCCTAAGGATTCTTCAGAGGACTGCAGGATGCTGTTTTTAATATGGTGCCAAAGTGTTTCAGGAGGGGGATCTATGGAATGATCTTCAAGCCTAGTTTGAAGGTTTGCCTGGAATCTGTCTCTCACTGTGGCTGTTTGAAGATTGTTAACTTGGAGTCTTCTCCTTGGGATATCACCCCTTTTAGGTCTGAACTTAAGGGTGAAGTTAACTTTACAGTGCACAAGTCGATGGTCTGTTTGGCATTCTGCACTAGGCATCACGTGGGTATGATGGACATCACGAACATCTTTCTGTCGCACCAAGACATAATCAATGAGGTGCCAATGCTTAGACCTAGGATGCTTCCAGGTTGTCTTCAGACTATTTTTCTGCTGAAAGATAGTGTTAGTGATGGTGAGCTGTTGCTCTGCACAGAATTCTAGTAGAAGGCGTCCAATATCGTTGCAGTTTCCAACACCATGCTTGCCAAATACTCCTTTCCAGGCTTCAAAGTTCTTTCCTACTCTGGCATTGAAATCACCAAGGATAATGATCTTATCATCTGCGGGAATCTTTTGGGTAAGGCGGCGTAGGTTGGTATAAAATTTATCTTTTTCAGCAGGGTCAGCTTGGAGAGTTGCGTGTTGTGTAGTGGGAGGCGTAAGGAGATAATGCGATCAGAATGACCTGCTGGTAGATTTTCAAGTTTAGGGACAACAGAGTTTTAATCATGAAGCCAACTCCTGAGAGATGCCTTTCGGTTCTGGGTTTACCTGACCAAAAGAGTGTATAACTGGTACCATGTTCCCTAAGGCTGCCTTCCTCATGGAGACGAACTTCACTAAGAGCAGCAATGTCGATGTTGAGACATGATAGTTTGTGGGCAATTAGGGCAGAACGACGCTCAGGACATCCACTATCTGCAGTATCAAGCATGGTTCTGATGTTCCAGCATGCGATAGTCAATTTGGGCACACCTTTGAAGGCAGGTGTATGCCTTTGTCTCTTCAACTTTGTTTGACCGCATCAGAAGATGCCCGTTGGCCACGGTTAACCAACCGGGTGAAGGGTGGAGATGAGCTTTGGTTAGGTCACCTTTTCTAGACCCCTCTCTATGTGGAGCAAGGCTGCTTGGTCATTCAGGATGCTGCCAAAAGAGACTGTCATCTCCGGGGTCAGTCTCAGGCGACCAATGTCCTGAACCACCTGCATGCAGGGTTGGGTCTGTGGCTTCCAGTGCATCTTATCACCTGCCGTTTCGACCCTCGCCTGTCACTACAGGGCTTTACAAATGTGGATATCACCGTCGAGCCTGTGCAATAGATTTTTTTAGGTGAGACACAGCATGCGCAGAACTGGACCCATCCTTTAATCCTAAGGTTCATCTGCCAGGGTCGAGCGAGCTTGGACGGTGACAGTGAGGTCCTTAGGACATAGGTTTAATTAGAGTGTCCTTCTCTTAGATGGATAGCCTTACAGGGCTAAGTGAACTATATCTCCTTCTCCTAGGATGACTGCCAGAAGGCTAGTGAGCCCATCCTGCCTATGGACACATTTTATTTGACCCTTCAGTTTTGGCCTGTCTGCCACGGGAGACCCTGCCGAAGGCATGTACCGTTGCCAGCATAGCTCGCAACCTCATAGGGGCACACAAGCTACTTCCCCATTAAAATGGTTAAGGCAAGCCTTTCACTCCCTACTTTTCTCCCAGCCACCCATACTCGGACCCAGGGATATTCCCAGAGACATTCCCTTGCCCTGAGCACCCTTTCAGGATGCTATAGTTCTGAAACAAACCGAACCTGGGCAGTAGCTGCAGGTGAGCCAAAAGCAAACTCTTCTGGTCCCCTCACCCACCCAGGGCTCGGGTACCTCCCATGGCCCCAGCCCAGCCTAAACCCCTCAACCCCCCGGAAGAACCCACTATCCACCCTGACCTTACCCTCCCCCCACCGTGTTACCACCGATCTTCCTTCATGCTGCTTACCCGTGACACTCCAAACAGGACTGCCCCGCCTGCCCTCCCGCCGGTCTGGGGACCCTACGGCCTGTCCATCTCCCTCCCCCTCCCCCAAATTGGACTGGCAAACCTCTGTGCACTCCAAAGTTCCTCCTCTCCTCTCCATCGAGGGCACAATCCCCAGCACCGCTGGGAAGTGCAGTGCAGCGCGACTGCCAGGCAGCGCGGCGAAGTGTGTAATAACGTATGGTAAACTTACTAGCATTGACTGGAACTACATGATAATTTAGACAGATTTGGAGAGACAAGCTACAAAGACCTATACTTCCTGACTGAGAGTCAGATGTTCCTGAGTTCACTGCATGACAGTGTACCAACAATCCCATCACTCTGTAACATTCTGGATGATTTCTTTTGATACTTGATACTTTTGATTCTCCTGTAGCATGCTCATGACATTTCATTTGGAGCTTTTTGTGTGGAAAAGCTGAATTTGAAAGCCTTAAATAATTCCGTGAAAAGCTTCAGTCTACAATAATGAGCTTCATGGAACAACACCTTTTGCTTGAAGGAAACTTTAGCTGTAGTTCTCAGCTGTATGCAATTTTACTGTGCTAGTGTTACTACAAATTTCCTTTCAAATTTCCCTGCATGCCCCTTTTCTCCTTTTTATCAGATATTTTCAATAGAGTTACTTTTTAAACAAGACATTTTTATTATCATAGATTTGATCAATTTTCAAATGATATACATACACGTTTTTCTAAGCAGTTTCCTTTTCTGCCACATACTGAGCTTTCTAGCTTTAATGGAAACAAAACACACTTTTTGCCTAGAGATGCTGTGGAGACTACATCTGAAGATATTCAAAAGTCATCCGGACATGGTTCTGGATAACCAGTTCTAGGTGGCCCTGGTTGGTCAGAGGGGTTGGATGAGATGATCTCTCTACTGACTTCGACCAGTGTGTGATTCTTTGAAATTAGACAGCTAAACTAACAGGGAGGCTCTACTACACCTATTGTAGGTCTTCATTGGCCCATTAACACAGTCCACAGCCAAGTGCTAAAGAAGTCAGTATGTGGCAAGTCTGTAACAGCTGCCCTTAACTTTCACTGATAATTATTCTCATTTAAATGACATAATATTTAATATACTGTTGTTAAATGTAGTAATGGTAAAATTCATACCTCAAGGGCTACAATGTGACTGAGTTTTAGTCAGATACACTGAACTGTGACCTAATGATGTAATATAGGCCTTTACATCATTTAGATGCACAGGCCACAATCTCACTCTGTATAAACATCCATATGTTGCATATATTGTGATCATTCCAAAAGACAATTAAAACAAAATCAATACGAGCATGATTCTACGACCTTTAAAACAAGAAAACTACTGGACATGGAATTACATTCCATGCTTGTAATCACAGAATCATAGAATCAACCAGGTTGGAAAAGACCTCCCAGATCATCAAGTCCAACCCTTGATCCAACACCGCTGTGGTTACTAGACCATGGCACTAAGTGCCACATCCAGTCTCATCTTAAAAACCTCCAGGGATGGTGAATCCACTACCTCCAGCTCATTCCAATGTCTGATTACTCTCTCTGCAAAAAATTTCTTCCTAATATCCAACCTAAACCTCCCCTGGCACAGTTTAAAATCATGCCCTCTTGTCCTACTGCTGGTTGCCTGGGAGAAGAGACCAACCCCCATCTGGCTACAACCTCCTTTCAGGGAGTTGTAGAGAGTGATGAGGTCTCCCCTGAGCTTCCTCTTCTCCAGGCTAAACAACCCCAGCTCCCTCAGCCTCTCCTCATAGGACTTGTGCTTGAGTCCCTTCACCAGCCTCGTTGCTCTTCTCTGGACCTACTCCCAGCACCTCAATATCCTTCCTGAACTGAGGGGCCCAGAACTGGACACAGTACTCCAGGTGTGGCCTCACCAGCACTGAGTACAGGTCCACTTCCCTAGTCCTGCTGGCCACACTGTTCCTGATCCAGGTCAGGATGCCCTTGGCCTTCTTAGCCACCTGGGCACACTGCTGGCTCATGTTCAGCTTCCTGTCAATCCAAACTCCCAGGTCCCTTTCTGCCTGGCTGCTCTCCAGCCACTCTGTGCCCAGCCTGTAGCGCTGCATGGGGTTGTTGTGGCCAAAGTGCAGGACCCTCCACTTGGCCTTGTTGAACCTCAGCCCGGTTAGAATCAGACCATCTCTCCAGCTTGTCCAGGTCTCTCTGAGGAGCCCTCCTGCCTTCCAGCTGATCGATACACCCCCCAGCTTGGTGTCATCTGCAAATTTGCTAATGGTGGTCTCAACCTTCTCATCCAGATCATCAGTAAAGATATTAAATAGAACTGGGCCCAACACTGATCCCGGGGGGACACCACTTGTGACTGGTTGCCAACTGAATGCAGCACCGTTCACCACCATCCTCTGGGCCCAGCCATCCAGTCAGTTCTTAACCCAGCACAGAGTGCCCCTGTCCAAGCCATGGACTGCCAGTTTTTTCAGGAGAATGCTGTGGGAAGTGGTGTCAAAAGCTTTGCTGAAGTCCAGATAAACCACATCCACAGCCTTCCCCTCATCCACCAGGTGGGTTACCTGATCAAAAAAGGAGATCAGGTTGGTCAGACAGAACCTGCCCTTCCTAAGTCCATGCTGGCTGGGTCTGATCCTTTGTCCATCCTGTAGGTGCTGTGTGATTGCACTTAGGATGATCTGCTGCATAACCTTGCCAGGCCCTGGGGTCAGGCTGATGGGCCTGTAGTTTCCCGGGTCCTCCTTCCGACCCTTTTTGTGGATTGGTGTGACATTCGCCAACTTCCAATCATCTGGGACCTCCCCAGTGAGCCAGGACTGTTGGAAAATGATGGAGAGCGGCTTGGCGAGCTCTTTCACCAGCTCCCTCATCACCCTAGGACGGATCCCACCTGGTCCCATAGACTTGTGAGGATCCAAGTGGCTCAGTAGGTTGCTAACTGTTCCCTCTTGGATTACAGGGGGGCTATTCAGCTTCCTGTCTCTGTCTACCAGCTCTGGAGGCCAATTGTCCTGAGAACAACCTGTCTTACCATTGAAAACTGAGGCAAAGAAGGTGTTAAATACCTCAGCCTTTTCTTCATCTTTGGTGACTATGTTTCCCCCCGTCCAACAAAGAGTGGAGGTTTTCCTTGCCCTACCTTTTGCTACTGATGTATTTGTAGAAGCACTTCTGTTATCCCTAACAGATGTGGCTAGATTGAGTTCAAATTGTGCCTTTGTCTCTCTAATTTTCTTTCTGCATGACCTATATTCCTAAACTCTTCATGAGTAGCCAGCCCTTTTTTCCATAGTCAGTAAGCTCTCTTTTTTACCCTAATTTCCCTAATTTCCCCCAATTTCCTGATCTGCCAGGCTGGCTGTCTTCCCTGCCGGCTTGTCTTTTGGCAGACTGGGACAGCCTGCTCCTGTGCATTCAAGACTTCCTCCTTGAAGCACGTCCATCCCTCCTGGACCCCTTTGTTTTCAGGGGCTGTTTCCCCAGGTACCCTCTGAACCAGTCTTCTGAATAGGCCAAAATCTGCCCTACAGAAGTCCAGCATAGAGGTTTTATTGATGGCCCTCCTTGCATCCCTGAGTATTGAAATCTCTATCATTTCATGGTCACTGTGCCCCAGACCACCACATCTCCCACCAGCCCCTCTCTGTTTGTGAACAGCAGGTCTAGTGGGGCCCCATCCCTGAGAGGCTCATTTATCAGCTGGAGCAGGAAATTATCCTCTATACACTCTAGGAATCCCCTGGACTGCCTCTTCTCTGCTGTGTTGAGTTTCCAGCAGACATCCAGCAGGTTAAAGTCGCCCACAAGAACAAGGGCTGGCAATTTTGAGATATCTGCCAGCTGCTTGTAGAATAATTCATCACCCTCATCATCCTGGTTGGTTGGTCTGTAACAGACTCCCACCAGGATGTCACCTTGTTGGCCTTCCCCCGATTCTGATCCACCGACACTCAAACTTATCATTACCAACCTCATCATTACCAACCTCGAGTTCTACAGAGTCAAGAGACTCTCTAACATATAAAGCCACCCCTCCACCTCTCCTACCTTGCCTGTCCCTTCTGAAGAGCTCGTAGCCACCCATGGCAGCACTCCAGTCACGCGAGTCATCCTACCATGTTTCCATGATGGCGACTACAGCACAGCTTTCCTGCTGCACGATGGCTTCCAGTTCCTCTTGTTTGTTACCCATGCTGTGTGCATTGGTGTACATGCACTTCAGCTGGGCTGCTGATTTCACTTCTAACTCTGGCTTTCCATCCTCAGGTTCATCTCTGGAGAGCCTGGTTTCAACCTCCTCCCCCTTCAAACCTAGTTTAAAGCCCTCCTGATCAGTCCTGACAACTTATGGACTAGAGTCCTATTGCCCTTGCAAATATATAATTACGCCTAACTATTAATCACATTTAATAAACAGCAGATTTCTAATGTTATCTCTTAGATATGATGTGGTTTTTTTCCATGTATTCCTTTGCAAATCATATTTCTTCATCCCTCTTGATCAATAGCATTCAGAATCTAGAAATCTAAAATACGATGCAATATGTATGTAATGCCATTACAGTACGTATTTCTGTAGATATCCCTCATAAATCTATCTTCATTATATATACCTAATATCTATAAACACATATAAACAAATATTTCTATCATATATACATAAATATCCACTGTATGAATACCATGGATGTATACTTGCATGTAAATTTTAGACTGGTAATGGAAAAAAAGGATTCTGTTGCATTTGAACACGTGTAACCATTAACTTTTACAAAACAGATACCTGAGAGAATCCTAAAACAGTTAAAGAACTCCATTCAGTATATATCCTACCAAGAATAACAAGATCTCATTATTAAAGTAGTTCTCTTTTTAGCTCTCTTTCTCTAGGACTGTTCTATAATTTAGTGCACTTTTCTGTGAAAATCTGGGTATAGAGCATTTAAGAATATGAGCACAGAATGCAAAGACTTCCACAGAATCACATAAAGCTAATTTACTTCTTTCACACATAAGACACAAACTGAAGAGACGGAATTCCTCAGATCAGGAATAAAGAATCCCATATTTTCTATGAAGTGCCAAGTACGCTATTACTGCCTAAGAAAATCAAGGAATAAATCAGAAACTAAAATTTTCAAAGTTTTTCAAGCATGTCCACTTCAATAACTGGATGACTTCTAGACGATGCAGAGCTCCCACAAAGTCAGTAGCAATTAACAGAATTCAGAAGAGTGTAGTATTAGATTATTATACAGAAATAGTCTTACAAAATGTAATAAATCACTTTGGAACCCAAAAGATGATGAAATTCTTCAGATAAGCAACCATATATATTTATGACCATATTCATAAACCAAGCCCGTCCATTTTTTTGTTTACTTGTTTTATGTTTTATTTGTTTATCTATTTCAACCAATCTGCATAAAACACTTTATTTAAAGCTACCTTTCTAACATGGCCTTATAAACAGGATTTTTCTGCTTATACATTACACTGTACAGATACTTTCCAATACTACCATGATCACAATCCCTTTTCTTCCATACCTCGTCTTTCTAATGAAGGAATGAAAAGAGCTATTGACTTGCATCTTAGTTTCGTAAGTCAAACAGTAGCCCTTGAAACTTTGTCAACTGCCTTTGATGAGCAAATCATGCTTACAGATAGCTAAGCTCAGTATCTGCAGTATTCAAGATATTTCCTACAATAAGCATAAGCAAGTACAAATAAATACTATGGTATGAAGGAACCTGTATTTTTTTAGCTTAGGAAAAACTGAGTCTTTTATTTTGCCAACACCATCATTAGTCTTAAACACGCCAGACTGAATTTACTACACTTCCTTGTACCTCTTTGGGCACAACATCACTACATCCATACAACAACAACCAAAAAAAATCAGTTAACTGGGTTTGGAAACACGCTTTGCTTTATTTCCTACCTGAAGAATGTAGCCTCGAACATAGTCTCGAAGTGTCCAGCCTAAGCCATGTAGAATATGCAACACCTCCTCTTGCTTCAGTACACTGAAAAGTCGATCAAGCAGTATCTTCAGTCTCACAGGTACAGCCTGAGTGCCATAAAGCATCAAGCTGCTGATGTCAAACACAACATTGGACTGCACAATTTCCACTTGGGTTGGGTGGTAGAGATGCTGAGTACTAAGTTTGTCCAAGGCTGAAAGAAAAGGGTCAAGTATAAGTAAAGAGTAAAGAAAAGACAAGAAAACAACCCCAAAGCGTCATGTATACACATATTTGGCAGATGCACTTATTTTCCAGAGAAATATCACCTGGATGATCCATAGAATCACAGAATCGTTTGGGTTGGAAGGGCGCTTTAAAGGTCATCTAGTCCAAACCCCCTGCCATGGGCACGGACATCATCAACTAGACCACATTGCTCAAAGCCCCGTCCAAACTGATCTTGAATATTTCCATGGATGGGGCATCTACAACCTCATTGGGCAACCTGTTCCAGTGTCTCATCAGCCTCATTGTAAAAATTATCTCCTTTATATCTAATCTAAATCTACTCTCTTTCAGCTTCATGTCCTTGTCAGAAGTTCCTCTCCAGCTTTTTGTAGGCCTCCTTTCAGTACTGAAAGGCTGCAATAAGGTGATCCTGGAGCCGTGCCCAAGTTTCTTTTCAACTCTTCCCCAGGCTGAAGAACCCCAACTTCCTCAGCTTTTCCTCACAGGAGAGGTGCTCCATCTCTCTGATCATCTTGGTGTCCCTCCTCTGGACTTGCTCCAACAGGTCCATGTCTGGGGACTCCAGAGGTGGATGCAGTACTCTAGTGAGATGCACCCTAAACCCCCATTTTTAAACATGTTAAAAGTAAATCCCCTGATGTACCATAAATTCCATCATGAATTCACTACTACTTGAGCTGGTTAGTTTTTTTCACCTCACACAAATTTAGAGATAAGGCGAAGGGAAGTTTGCAGGATGAAGGTAGTTATGCTCTTGTGAAGTTATGTAAGATGGAACTGCATATGACATCACACATTTTACTGACTACCAGTGTTCAAATTTAATTTTATTTCTATTTTATGGACTGTGTTGCAGCACCTAAGATACTCCCTGCATTTTTAAGAAAAATTTCTGAGCATTTAAAATAATCTTATAGGGACTTCTCTTATACTTTGGTTTCTTCTTGGTTTATGGTCACTAGAGAGTTCACGTACTCTTGATAAATTGCTTTTGTACATATAGAGCACAAAAGCCCTTATCATTTACTCCCTGGCTTCATTCAACACATTTACTCCAAGGACAACATTGTCAAAGAGTTCTGGTTTCCTCATACTTCATTTCTTGCAACTGATTTTTCTAATCTTTCCTATTCTAGTGGCTAAGTCAACTTTGAATAAATAGCTTTAATATTAATTTAACATTCAAACAAGATAATGAATTGGCAAGGCTAGGGACTGCAGTCCTGTGTGTCTCCATAGGACATTTATACTGAAGAATATGAAGGCTGGGATTTTTTTCTTCCAAAAGCTCTTCTTCTGAAGTACTTTAGCTACATAGGCTTCATGATGTGGGATGATTTATTTACAAAGTCTAATGAATGAGATTTGATATTTTTCTAAGGTGTTTTTTTTGCTTATACCATACCAGATGTGTCCTCAAAGTTCTCAGTAAGAAAAGCCAAGAAAACTGATTCTGTTACTTTGCAGATTGTGCCGTATGTGTGTTGATATTTATGTATGTATGTGTACCTGGGGGACAGCACAGCCCTTAGGAAGAAGTAAAAAAAATTAATTGTTTTCTAATAGATATAACACCTTCTACCAGACTATTGAAATTATAGAGTGGATCTGGATCACCTTGAACTTTCCACCTTCAGTCTTACAGAATGAGAATAGTGTCCAAAGACGTTAACTGGCTTCTCCAAGTTTAGACAAATTCAGACCAGAGCCAAGACATGAACAGATATTTTCCGAATACTCAGTGCTTTTTAATAACTGCATCATACTATATTTCTAATATATCTAATATTTATTGTTGTTTCTCTCAACTTAACAGTAAATACTATGCCCACATAGTGAGGAAAAACAAGTTCTTCCAGCCAAAGAAGACTTGTCTTGCTGAAGGTTTTAAGGTCATTATTCCACTATGATCTAAGTCAGAATGACTAAAGGTCATCTTTATCTAAAGGCTATTGGGTGAATTACAAAACTAATAGCTAGAATGAGATTACAAAACTCTGTGGACATATACTCACTTCACGTAGTGTGACCACTCTGAGGATAATAGCTTTGGAAAGCCTGAGATGGAATAGAAGTTGAAAAGAAATAAAAAAAGTCCTTTCAAATTACTAAGCACAATATTTGACCAGTGGACAGAAATTTCTACAAGATAACCTGTACTGGTCCATTCAGCTGCAATATTTGTTTTCAAGTAGTATTATCTATAGACATCTGATTCTGAAAACACATGCATGAATAAAAATTAGTATCATGTTAGAATAACATTCCAAATGACAGTGAAATTATCTCCAATTTTGATTTGTGGCCTTATTATGTATATTATGTAATAAACAAATAAGCAGTGAAGCTTATCCTTTTGAAGTACAAGTCAGGATATGCACTGAAATGTGTAATTTATAACACAGCAAAACATATATTATTGCATGGGTGCAGAAGAACATTTGCAAGCTAGAGACAGACCTCATGTTACATGAAAAAAAGGGTTATAAATGAAAAGAAATGAAAGGAAACACAGTTGTGTTCATATGAGAAACAACAGAATCATAAGAATCTGAAATTCTTTCAAACCATTGAGTACTCATACCCCTTCAACTTGTCATGAGAATAAAAATTTTCACTCCAATTTATAATTTACAAAAATTTTCTTGTTTCTTTAAAAGACACTGCTAAGGAGAATTTGATCACTCCTCTGGTACCCTTAGTGAACTAATTTCAGTGTTCTAGGTGTATTCAAGAGGCCATTCATGTTGATAGACAGATACTTTTTCAGGTAAGACATAAGAAAACACCTTTCTCATTGTTTTTCCTATAAGAGTATTAGCTTTCTGATTCTTGCCAAATCTCAGAGTAGGTAGTTGTATTCTGCTGTCCTGAATTGCTCACATGATTTCATGTGGATAATGCATTCCTCATCATATTCTATTCTAAACTATTTAATTTATACATGCTAATGAACAATGCCCCATTTCACAAGTGAATACATTCAACAGTATCTGCAGCAGGAGGCTTCAAGATTAAATATGCTATATAAAAGAATGTGTTTTATTATACCTGGAAAATAACATAAACAGATGCATCATTATTAAGAAGTTATCAGCAACTGAACATCATAAAGCACACATTAAAAGTCCATTCCAGGTGCAACGTGAGGTATTACTCAGATTTTGTACAGTTTCAGTGGGATCAAAAGTTCACATACAAAAGTCTTAACGTGCTTGTGACATTTTGGTTGTAACCTGCACAATCTTTTCCAAAAATGTGACTATGATGGGATCAAGTATGTGCTTGAACTAAGAAAGATTCCTTTTTTTAACAGTCCAGTTTAATCTTAGCACTGCCTTGATAGTCTGGTATTCTTTAATTCAATATAAGTGGAAAGGTGTTCTCTGATAAAGGAAGAAGATATCTAAGGGATCTTAAAATCACGTACTTACTGAGCAATCAACATTTTCATGGAATGGCCTAAAAAGACCCTTGTGTTTTACTCTGACAACACTCACTCGAGTAATATTTCTGTGGTGAACTCCAAATTTCAAGTACTTGTTTCAGAAATTTGTACCATTAAAAAAAGGGAGGCCAAAAAGGATTATAAAGAAGTAGAAGACATTACAGAAGACTGCCTTCAACGCCCAAAAATTACTAACTGGATAATTAGTAAAGGAATTAGGGACCTTTCAGCAATGTTTTTCCAGTACGCACCATAATAATTTAGAATATTTCAGTTGGAAGGGACCTGTAATGATTATCTAGCCCAACTGCCTGACCACTGTAGGGCTGTTCATCATTTAAAGCATATCAAGAGGCATTTTCCAAATGCCTCTTAAGAAGAGAGAGTCTTGGGGCATCGACTACCTCTCTAGGAAGTCTGTGGTTTGACCACCCTCTTTGTAAATAAATGCTTCCTAATGTCAAGCCTGAACATCCCCATGTTGGCTTATTAATCCTTTACCTTCTGGAATAGTAAACAAAATCCCCAAGATTTTAGAGAGAATCTGCTCAGTATAATCTGAATTTTAAAGAGAACTTTGAAGTTATTTCAATATCAATCTTCGCATTACAGCCTGCCGTATTCTTATTATATAAAATTCCAGAAAAAAAAAATTTAGACCTATTTGTAATAAATCAACAAATAAACTTTAATGTTCCATTTGTAGTTTGATTTTTTTTTTAATGTAGTAAAATGGGAAGGGGAAATCTACTTCATCAATTATATTTTCTACTGGAGTTTTGGGACTCTGTGTAATTCAAAGGAAATTAAGTACAAAGGATACATTAGAATAAGGCTAAGTGCTTCTTCAATTCATCAAAAGACAGAAAACAAAGACAACATTTTTCGTTTCAGCTATACTGTGTCCCGTCCATAGGCTCAGTTCTGCACATTTACTCATTGCCCTTAGACCCCTTCCTTCCCAATGTGCAGTGAAAAAAAGTCAATCAAATTAAAAGCCATGCCTCTGAGCAGATTCCGTTTTTGTCAAGTAAAAGAAATACAAATATGCAGTGATGAATTTTGTATTTTGGAGGTCTCATATTATTTTTTGAATAACTACAATAAAAGCATAAAAGCGCACGACATTTTGCCTTTACTGAACGGAAAAGAATTTTAAATATCCTAGTTTTAAGCAACTGGAGTTGTAAACACATACCTCTTGCTAATTTCCTGATCCTAGATAAAAATTTTATTATTCTAGAGAGGGATGAAAAGGTCTAGTGAAATGCTTTCTTTCAGCTTATTTACCTGGCTGTGTATCTCAGAAAACCACAGAGAAGAGTCTATAGGTTGCAATGGGTCATTATGGATCTCATTCCATTTCAGTTTTAAATTTGGGCTGCGCAATATAACCACTATAGATTTTCCTGCATACTCCCTAGCCAGTTCCCTAACTTATCAAAGAGGAATACTGTTGGAGTATATACATGCATACACACAATGATACAAACCATCATCATCTTTCTATGATTACTAGATTCGTTCAACAGGAGGAAAATGAAAAAAGAATCGTATGTAGTTTGTGTCTAGACGATAACAGAGACATTTTTGAAACCTAAATAACTGGGCCACTTTTTGCAGCAAGAGAAACTGAAATTGGAAAACAGATTAAATATACAACACTAACATAAAATGATTCCATAATACAGTTGCAACAATAGTGCATCAAGTATGGTAAAAGAGTGACAATGCTGAGCACTGTAGTTTGCAGTTGATTTTAGAAAACATGAACAGTTTCACTTTTTAAGAGTTCAAGATTTTCTTCTTTTCCATCAATCGCAGTAAAAAAAAAGCACTAAATCCTTTCAAGAAAAGAAGGTAGCTTAGGAATGACTGAAATGCTGGAGGGACAGACAAACTACTGCAGTCATAAGAGGTGGTCTAAGCCACCTCTGCATCCTCAGGATGCAGACTTAATACCACCTTCAGCATGGTGTAATGCAGTGCATTTTGAAGGTGGAAAAAATTGCTCCTCAAAAATATCATGCTTAGAAGGTGACTAAAGACAAGAAAATTTGTCAGTTTCTACTGAACAGCTCAAGTATTTTCATTGTATAAGAAATTATCCCACTCCCAGTGCAAGCACTGAGAGCAGGGGACATTAACATTTATATGAGAGGGTGAACATCCTGAATCAGTCTGAGTATAAATTTCAGCTACAACATGGCATCCCTTGCTGTTCTCCATTTTACTTCTGTCTTCATTGCTTTTACAATTTAATCCATATAGCAGAGCAATGTTCACTGAGACTCTGTGGATTTCAAAAGATCATGGAAGGAAAGTAAGTAAAGCAAATTCTGATCCATAGGCAAAACCAACTTTTCCTTATGCCTTTTATTGTATTTAAAAGCTAATAATGGAAACCATTTGCCAAATGCATTTAGTCTCCGACAGAAGGACACATATGTGATCTTCTAATTTACAGCTTGCATGTACAGATGTTCATACCTGGTAAAAGGATACTTAATAGCATTTTAAAATTAAACATGTGTTGATAATAGGTGTTGCAAACCCAAACAACACAGCAACTAAACGGATATATGTCTTCATTCCTCACCATGCCTCATGCTCTAACAGCATTTTTATAACAGATCAAAAAAAACCAACCCAGTACTTCATTTGCATGTACACAAAATAAATGTTATTAAAAAAAGACTGAATGAAAACTTTCATTAATTTTTCTATCTATGATCTGATTCCAAGTTGAAACATTTAGAATGCTACTAGGTTTATGTAGCCAACAGCAGAACCACAGTTTGTTCACAGACATCGCTTGCTGCCTGCAATATTTTAATCCCTTTGCAAAACTTTGAACCCCATCCAGCTTTGACACACTGCCTCTTCAGTTAATAACTATCAAGTTTCCCCTTGTCTTCTGTCTGCTTTTCTTTGAGGCAATTGCGCACTCAGCACCCCGAGATAATAACGCACATCTATAAGATAAAAGCAAAGGCATTATTGTAATTGTCTGCCTTTCTCTCTTTAGCCTAATCTTTTTTTTCCCCAGTTTTGACTGCCTCTGTGACACCTGTTTTTGTCTCCTCTGATCCTACGACAGGTTTTCCGCTGACAAGGTTTTTGCCTGACAGAGATTCTGCCAGACAAGAACATAATAAAATATGAAGAACTGCTTGTCAGAGTTTCTGCCAATGCTTACATGAAATGGGGGGGAAAAATAAGAAGTCCTTTTTTTTTTTAAAGGGGCCCTTTGCTGGTTCCTTTTGGCCTGTCAGGAAAACAGCCTCCCTGGCCAACCCCTGCAAGCCAAACAGGTGTTTTCTTTTATGTTTTCTTTCTATACTAACTCCTTTTTCTTCAAGAGTGGAAAATACAAACTAAAAAAAACCAAAATGCTTTCTCCTAAAAATTAAGGTGAGACTTAACTTTATGTAGGGGTACCTCAAAAGCATGTCTTTGATTCAGAACTGGCCTTCTAAACTAATTATAAAAATAAAATGGTAGGCTTCTTCTCCCTCTTTCTTGTTCACAGCTAGTGCATTCAAAGGAACAAGCTGTAAAGGACCTTCATCCCAAGTTCTCAGAAAAATATCTGGGCTACTAGAAACTTCCTGCATAGGCAAACTGCAGGAAGGACAACACCTGACTGTGGGGACCATGGTAGGGAAGATGAGACAGAGCCTATTCTGTGGGATTTGGACCTTGTGTTCCACTCTGTCTGTGTGTGCATTTGTGCCTATGTAAAAGAGGACTTCAGCATGATTATCCAGATGATTACCCTGATGGAGAAAAACATGTAGATTAATCTTGCGAGCATCCCAACCCACAGCTGCTTTTGTGTGTGGTGGTATCCACTGTCACCTCTGCTACAGACAGCACTACGGATCAGTCCGTGGTGTCACAGTCTTTAGTGTTCCAACTGGTCTCTATTGTGCCAACAACCCTCTCTGGAGACTTCCACCCTGGATTCTGACGCCATGGGTCCAGAACCAATACTAAAGCTCAGGCCTGGACCTTCATTTCCCACCTCAGCTACATTGTAGGTGTGCCTGGCTATAGACCCGTCTCCTAGATTACCCTCAGAACCATGTTACTGGTTGTCCTCTCTAGCCCCACCTTCTTTCGTTCCTGATTGAAGCTCCTGGATGGACCCTTGACCTGACTATATTCCCCTGCATGCCAGAGATTGCCAGTGGGCATCTACGAGTATCTAGTTTAGTTTACCATGGTCAGACCTCAAGGAACTGTGCTCAGGACGCAGACATGGTCAGTGTTCCTGTTGCCTTTGACTTCTGGCTCAGACCTTTTTTGTTGGGCAGATCCACTATCACTGCTCTTTGACACAGATTAACAGTGTCATTATTGAAACCTAGAATCTGTAATGGAAGTTGCTAAATAAATACTCTCCTTTTATTACTTTGACTAGTCATTCATCTTTGAACTTTGTCTCTTGTCTCCAAAGCTGAATGTCCCCTTTCTATCAGCCATTAACACCTTCTTAAAACTATTCTCTCCATTAATAATGGTGAGATAGGGTTTAATGGTCCTAAAACCATGTGGTTGACATATTATACACAATGAGACATAAGCATATTTGGTAGTCCTGGATTGTGGTCTGGATTTGGAGGATTTCCATCTTAATCCTAATGCACCTCAATTCCATTAACTGTGATACAAAGAAATTCTAGGTTGGAAGGGATTTCTGCAGATTGTCTGGTGCATGCTTCTAATGAAAGCAGGGCCTCGGATTAGGTTATATTTTGTCCTGCCAAGATGTCTTTAGTATTTAAAGGGGGGAAAATTCCACCACTTCTCCAGGTAGCCTATTCTACCTTTAATGCATCCTTGAAAACTGTAATGAAAATGCAACAGGCACTGCCCACCTGCTAACATCATTCTGTTTGAATGGAGTATGGTGTGGCAGATGTATTTCACAAAGGCAAGCTAAGACCATGGTGGTGTTTCAGTCCAGGGTGTAACTCTGGTTCAAGCCTATGAAACTCTCTCCCACACATGTTAAGCCACCTCAGTTTTTCCAGGAAAACCCACTGTCTTAAAGTTGCTCACAGTTGAAGATGTTCAGACCCTGTGAAGACTAGTCCTACCATTCATCCATCTTTCCCATCCCAATTCAGGTACTGTGGCCATTTCACAAATCTCCTGGTAAATACACTTCAGAAAAAATGACTGTAATCAATTAGAATACAATTAGAAAAGTCTCTGAGACTCATGTTATGCATTTCTTGTATTATCTTTTCTCCTTCCAAAATCCAGATGGAAATGGGAACACTATTGTCTGCTAAATTAATCTGGGGCAAGTTTACTCATAATGATATAGCTCAAATTGAAATTCCTCCTTGTGGGTAAAAAAAAAAAGGTTTTTTTGTTCAGTTTCAGATTTGCAAAACAGAAAGTTGAGGTAAAGTTAGTCATGATATGGTTGTTACTTTGAATATCTGAAAGCAGTATGAATTTTTTATTCTTGAAGTCAAATCCCATTTTAACATTATAAAATACATGGGTAGGGATTGTTTCACTTAGAGCTCTTTCAATTTGTGTTCTGCTTAACCTAGAGAACTCTAGTTAATTAAGATGTTCCTATAAACAATTAAGTTTCTTGTAGGATTGTTAAGAAGATATAAAAATTTATGATGTAATAAAGTGCAATAAAATGATAAAGTGGTTAGCACATCACAGCAATGTGCAGCAGCGTAGGTGTTAAAAGAGACAAGCAAGCAGGTACTGTCAACTAAACATGCTGGAGTGGATGTATGTCACAGAAGTCCACCAATACGTCCTCACAAATCTGTTGGTGATTTGCACTCCCAAGTCCCACAGAATTTATCCTGCTCATCTGGGAATCAAGTAGTGAACACCAGACACTCTTTTGCTCCCATCTGAAGCTATGGCATTGTAATGACTTTCTTATCACCACTGTTAAGGGGGTAAGATCATGGGTTTCACTGACTACCTTTCCAAAAAGCAGCCTCTACTGTGACTGGACAGAGGAATTCCAAGTGCTAATTTAAAGTCTTTGTTTTTATTGCCTTTGCTCCATCTTGCACATAGCAAGTCTATTTGTTTCCTTACTGGTTTCATGCCTCAAGAAGAAAGGGTAAGATATCATTATCCAAGACATGTCCTAGAATTTTATCCTACTGTATTGGGTGTACTAAATGAGATTAAGCCTTCTCTGTAAAATGCAAATTCAATAATGATGGGCACCAAAATAACAATATCTTGCATTTTTTAAATGGCTTTAGTCTAAACCTTTATGGGCATTTTATAGCCAAACAATGGCAATCATAGTTAAAAAAGTGTATTTCAGAGTTGCAAATTAGTATCTGATGGTAATAATGCCAATTCTGTGAGACCAAAAAATGCGATTACTAAATTAAAAGTTTTTCAGACAATAAAATGTTCACAATGAGAAAGGATTTCACTTTGAGATGTGGATATAACTCAACCCAGGAGAAACAGGCACTATGCTTCTGAATGGGTCATGGTCTCTTTAGGGCTTACCAGGCACTGGAGTCGTCGTTAGCTGCATGCTTAATGTCTGGTCAGGTATAATCTCACCTGACCATGTCTGAAGGACATTGGCATATTCAAACCCGGGACTGTGAGCCAAGAAAGTTGGGAAGAGTGGGAAAGGTCTAACCTCTTCCTGACTGATTAACATGCCCTGGCAGTGGCAGGGAAGAAGAGAAGAAAATATTTTAATTCAAACAGATCCCCAGGGAAATCGGAGGAGGTATGAGTGTGAACACGTGGAAGTTAGAGACTGTGGTTTATCTCAGGGAAAAGATTACTCAACACCTGAGGATGTCAAATTTACATGAGGGTTAAACCCTTGACCATATGGTTATGTAAGTATCATCTGAATACAAGGATGGAAAAGGAAGGCATCTTATTTGATCTTGGGGCATCTAAGCATTATTTCTTTTCTGTCACTTCTGTCTCATGAACCTTTCAAACAGTATTATTTGTCTTGGATGCCCTAATACTTGGATTTGCTTTTATCTCAGCATGACTTGCATTAAGGGTCATATCAGAGTAACCCAAAGCAAACACTACATCACATCATTCCTAAGAATATGGCAGACTTTAAAAATAAGTACTAGGTCACAGTATTCACAAGACAACAGAGTGCATTTTCTCTGTGCTGCATTGGCTGCTTTGGGAAATCCTGCTGAAGGGAATCAAAAAGGAATAGCATAAGCAGAAGAGGGGCACTTCAAAAAGTGTTTACCAGTAATGAATGTTAATCTTGTAAGGTTGCTGGAAGCAACTTAGTAATGAAAAATATGCCTCAGCCTTCAGGGTCAAAAGAAAGTTGTAACAGATGGATTAAAATGATTTTGTCAGTAAAAAACAGGAAAAGCCAGACTAGATCTAAACCAATTTTACTTTAAAAGTCATGAAAACCTAGTTTTCATTATCAATGAACCATTGAGAATTACTTCACTAAAAATCTCTACTTAACAAAAAAAAAAAAAAGGAAGAAACATGTTCTCATGATTTTCTCAAGTAATTTTAAAGCATTTCAACTAATTAAATAGATTGAATGGAAGGAAACAAGTGTGTTTGATATGATAAATTGTGACTATCTTTTATATCCGAAGGAACAATATAGAAAAAAACTGATTATTTTACTACTCAACTATAATCATAGGATTAAATTTCTCTTTTTTTTTCTTTTTTTATTTACTCTCTTCATAAAAATCTCCATTTTTAAGAAAAGAACAACATGGCAGTTTTGTCAACTTTTAGAGAGACTCTAAAGATTGTTTTGTTTTATTTTGTTAGGGATTATCTCTGACTTTGCAAACCTGGATTTCTTTCACTTAACAGCTTTGGACTGAGACAAATATAGGAACTCAGCTAAATTTTATTTCGACATAGCACTCATCTTCATTCTTGTCTCATTTCCACGCAGTTCACATTTAAAATATAAACCTTATTCATGAACTAAGTCCTTCCAGAAACTTCAAGGTAAGAGAGAGAGATAGCATTACTAAAATTACCACAGCATTCTTCTGTTTCTCTTCTTATTTCTACCTGTCACTCCTTTCTTTTGTTCTTAATTTATGTTTCTTTTATCTGACAGTTTTATGACCTATCACGTGGAAATTCAGAAAACTCAACCATTCTGAATGAAGAAGTCACAGTCATGTCATGCATCTGACTTTATCACATTCTCCATTTTCTAGTGGAGGCTGTTGTTTTCATTCTTAGTCTCATTTACAGCAATCTAGCACATGCATTACATAAATATTAGCAGCAGAAAACTTCCTTCACAAGGTGTAACTCACATGGCATGTGTATTCACTGTATGGCAGCTTTTACTCCGGAAAAGAAAAAGTAATGGATGTGCCCTATGTGCCAAAACCTACTAGTTAATGTCTTTTTCATTAAAACTGAAAGGAACTTTATCTCAAAGCTACCAGAGAGAAGGCCTGGCCCAGTCTTGGATGGGGTTGTATGTGGCCTCATCATACCTCTGAGAGGTACTAAAACTTACCTGAATAAATACCCTAGCCCTGAGCTGTACTGATTGGCATGGTGCAGACGAAAAGACATCAGAGACCCCTAGAGGAGTAAGGACCAGTTTTCTCTGAGAGAGGGGAAAAAAAAAAAGAAGGGAGACAGCACAATGTTCACAGGATACTTAATTTCCTAAGGTAGATTGAACAGTGTAAAATTCAGCTAGTCCAGTATGCACAGTATACCAAAACAGCTGAAAAACATGCTGTTGCTGAGTTTTATCAGTGACCTTTTTCAGGGTAAGACAGAAAAGTGGTATTTCTAATTTTCTGAGTCTCTTTGAAACAAGGTGACAATGATTTCAGACAAATTTAGTAATACTAATATACAGTGAGAGGGTTTTTTTGTGGGGATACTGAAACTAAAATAAGTAGAATGAATGTCAGAAATAATTGCTTTAGTCTACTATGATATATGTGGCCTTGGCACACCTTTTCAGAGCAAAAGAGTTATGAGAGGGTAGACTGTATTTCCCATTGATTCTGCATTGGATCTTTTGATCTGTTGGACAAGGTATAATAAGAGTATTTCTGCTAGCAGTATGGTAGTTGTTATTCTGATATCAATGACATGCATACAAGGCAAAATGCAGAGTCAATGAAATCAACATTTTACTGCAGACCTGCCTAATTTCTTTCCTCACAGGCTAAGATACTTTTGCTAGAGGAAATGCATAGCAAATAAAGTGTTTTTTTTCTTTATTTCCAAAAAACTTTGACTAAGTGTTGTAGTCATCTTACTCCCATATGGCTTAAAAGCCACAAAATACCAATTGTCTGGGTTAAAATAAATTCTCTTTAAAAAACTATTAAGATTTTAATAAGATTTTATTTTCCACCATATGAACTATACAAAGTATCTTAACCATTGGAAAAAAAAAAGGAAGGAAAGACATCTACCTTATCTGCTTGCCTGCCTGAAGTCTAATAAGTACTTGATAATGCTGCTATGCTCTGCACAGCTTTTGGCTTTGGCCTTAAAAACACTGATTACCACAATGACACAGGGCTCAAAAACTTGATAAGCTGATCTTTTGTCAACAGAAACATTTATCTTGCCACAAAAGCACTTCTCAAATTTATCTGTTCGTATATTTACTATCCTGCTTTTGGCAACTCCAGACAGACGAACCTGAACTTGTAGGAAACCTTTCTTTTCAAGATGTGTGCAGCTTATTTCAATGGAAACAGGAAAGAAGAAAACAGGTGAGCAGCTGCTAAGTGCAATAATACAGTAGTGAATGTATGCTCTTTCCTCCTCAAACCGAGAATTCCAACATTTTAAATGGCACCTCTTAACATGAATTAACTCTGCACAGATGAGTCAAGTACATCACGAGAAGACTGCCATTCTAAGCTATTTTTTGATCTATTCAGTAATTATGATTCTAGTTTATCAGAACTGAATAAGCACAGTACTTACTGTTGGAAACACCTATTCTTTGATAATTACATTCAGTAAAGCACTACATCATGTGTCAAGGAGCTGAGCTGAAATTCATTAATAAAAATCAGAAGGAAACCCTTTAATTACAGCAGCGGGAAATACTCCTTGCATTCAAAGAAGAACTTCTGAAAGTACCATGCTAATGGTTTTAAGAAAACAATTTCTGAACAGCAACCTCATTCAGTCATTTTGAAATCCAATTGCTACTGTGCATTGAATTGATCCATCTCCCGAACACTACCCTCAAAATCCTCAAAAACAGCTAAGATCAAAAATGAAGCAGATGCATCGTCTCCAGAAAGCAACTTATACACCTATGCTTTATGTATATGAAATCTGACTTGTCTCACTCTGCCATAAAATGTAAATACTCCAAATGAATGTACACAAAGTGCACTAAAAAAAAAAAAAAAATCAGACCATCATTCACTGTGCAAAGTAGCAAAACAAACACTTTCTAATAATATGTGTGTGGTGGGGGAAAAACAAGTTTTCCCCCTAGAGTTATAAAATAGTAAACCCCCCAGGGGGCAGTTACCCTTGGGGTTGAGCCAATGAGCGCTTCTGCAAAATATAAACACATCACCCAGACCGGAAAAGAAGGTGGTAGTAGTTGTTGTTGGAGAGAGGTGGCCATGTTGTAAAGCCATGAGGAGAAGGGGCAGGAGCCCCTCTGGGGGGCCACAGCCCCCCAGCCCCCGGCTGTGGGTCATAGAAATTCGGAAACAGTGTTAAACTGGACTGAGGTCTGTGACTGAGAAGCTGAGAGTTTTTCTCCACCGTAAGCAACAGCAGGAGCAGCGGTGGCAGAAGCAGCAGTGTCCGGAGGACAGAGAGCCAAGAGATAAGAGAGAAGCAGCAAAGCCGGCATGCAGCCAAGGAAGACACAGAGATCTCTCATGGAGAGAGAGAGAGAGAGAGAGAGAGAGAGAGAGAGAGAGAGAGCAGGACTAAGCCCTGCAGAGACAGAGTCTGGGGTAAGAACTGCAACCAACCCCCCAAACTCCTTGGGGATCCCCCCCTAGAGAGGAGCGGTGGTGGACTCCCACTTGAAGAGGAGTCTTGAAATGCAGCATGCACTGCAGAGAAAGGAGCTGAGAAGCTCAAGGCTTCCCGGAGCTGGACCAGGACGGCCAGAAGAATGTGGAGGAGGGCTTCACCTCCCCGCTGCTCTGAGACAGAGCACGACAGCTCTGCAAGGGGGCTTGAATCCCCTGAAGATAAGGACCGTCACGAAGGCTCCTGTACTTCGTTGATATGATGTGGTGAAGCGACCTTTGTCCCGGTGAACACAGCCCACAGAAGAAAAAGACCCTCGCCTGGAGTCAAAGGGCCGAGAGGGGCTTGGAGGCCTCCCTCCTGTGTAATGATAATAGATCCAGCCACAGCTGCTATATGGAAGGAGAGAGACTACCACCCTAGAGAGACTGCTGCTCTGAGAGTGGAAAGGATCTCTTCCTTCTTCCCTCCTGGACTTTTATTTGGAGGAAGCAGAGATTTGATCCATTGTAAATACTGCTTTATCATAGAAAACATAATTAAGATTATGTGTGTATGTGTGTGATGTATTATAATATTTACTTGTAACGTCATTGTAATATAATCCCTTCCCCTCATTTTGAGTCTTGTGTGGTGTCTGGAAAACCCATCTCACAGTGAGTTGAGATGAGGGAGAGGGGTTTGGACTCGAGAATTGGATTTTGGGGCTCTCAAACCATTACAATATGGCTGTTTAAAGTTTTCCATTTGGAATGCTAAGCACTCAGATATGGGAGGAGGTGATGTATCCCTAATCATCACATTCGCCTTTAAACTTTCCGGATTGGTAAACAGGGACATTTCTATAATACACACTGTGGTAATCTCAGATTACTGTCGTATACTCTGACTTTGAATTCAATCACCTCATAGGGAAGAATTTATCAGGAAAATCTGACTGCACTCTTGTAAGATGTACCAATTAAAATGAAAACTCAAGATGCTCAGGTGCCAGAATCTAAGCACTAGACTCCTGATTTCTATTGCTTAACAAGAGGAGACATTGCAAAAAAGCTAGACAGTGCTTCCCTATCTGTGGATCAGCAAAATCTCGGATGCTGATTCTACACAAAACCTGAAGCAAGCCTGAACTATACAAATTCTGTGACGCTTAGCAATTCTTCCAAGAAATGTGAATCTGGTTATACTGTGACTGAAGATATTTTTCTGGGAAATACAGGGAGCAAATATTAGTCATATCCTTAGTTAATCTAGTACATAATAAATCTGCAACCAGCTACCAGGTTGGTGGTGTTCTAGGCAGGTTGTAAGCATTATTAGGCTGTGTACCTGTTTTCCTTTCCATTTCTGTGAAGGTTTTAAAAGATTCTAAGTCAGTCTGTGCTGCTGAATTTGTTGAGCATTCACACTTGTCATACGTCAGCCTGGGAATCAAGTACCTTCTACTCAAGGTCTTATCAAAATAAAATAAAATTCATAGAATAGAAGCCTCAATGCCTGATAAAAGTGGGGAATGAGGAGTGTGCTTGCTTTGGTGCCAATAGCCTAGACCATGAGAAAAAAATTACTTCAACAGTAATTTCTTCTGCAAACATAGTAATCTTTCTGTCCCCCCCCCCCAGCCCTTCTCCTTTTTTTTTTTTCATTAAACCATTTTAGGTATCCTCCTTATTTGCCTTCTAATGGTGTATATAGCGCTTTCTTTCTCTCTCATGCTAGCTTAATCATGACTGTCTGGAAAAAAACCTCCACGAAATACACAAAGTAGGAAAGGATAAATAAAATGGAATTTTCATGCCTTTATACAGGATCTGGGCATTCTAATTCCTTCTTTCTTTCTTTACTCAAACATGGGAAGAGTTGTTCAACTCATAGATCATGTATGCACAATTTCGTGGAGCCATACAAGATACACTCATCCCAACGTGAGATCTGCAAGTTTAACACCGGTATGTTTGAATTTCCATTAGATCCTGTGACTTTTTGGTTGATGCCTATTTGCAAGACAAACTCTGCTGTGCAACCATACTGTAAACTTCTTGCCTTTCTGTTAAGCCCTTCTAGAACTACATTATTTCCTGAAGGCTAGAATACTCTTTTGAGCTGTACACAAGCTGTTGAACTTTAGAAGCACTTGAAGCTATTGCCAGAATAACAGACTATTACTTTTTCATTCTACAAATTGCCGTAAAAAAAGTACATGCATGCATACATGTGTACAAACCCAGTCAGGGCACACATGCATGTGTAGACAAATAGGTATAACTACTGTCTGTATCAGTCCAGTTCTTACTATTTAGAGATACTGGTAAAGATAGACAGAATAGAAAAAACAAACCTGGAACAGACATTTCTTACCATGTGCCACCCAGCCATGTTTACACTGATCACAGGTTCTCAGGTTAATCTTCCCTGGCTGAAAACATTCACATGTGCAATTTACCAGTGTACAGCGAATAGCCTAGAAAAAGAAACAAAAAACACATATTAATGTATTTCTACCTGCTAGTAAAAATTTGTTGTGAGGGCTAGAAGGATATGAACTGCATAGCAAACCCCATTTTTCTAACATCCAAAACACTGCTCTTTAAGTAGAAATTAATTTTCTTTCAAAAACATATGTTAGTATGTCCCATGGATTTGAATACATTCCTAAAATCTTTAAAAGAATTGCTCTATTTCCTTTAGGAAAAAAAAAAGTGGTAGTATGAGGATTCTGTAGGAAAACTACAGATATATTTCCCCTTCTCCCATGGTACCCAAACTTATTTTCAGGTTTCCTTTATGTGGTTCAACTAAGAAGTAACTCCACTACAGAAAGGAGTAATGTATTTGATGGGTTCCCAAAACAGGATAAAGTGATCAAGGTACAAGAATAGGACTGGTTCATAAAACATTCTGTAACTTTCCTTTGCATTTATCATTTTCTCTAGTATCTAGGCATAGCCCTCTAGCTCCTAACATTCCTCATTTGTTAAACATATTTTTCTCTGTTTCAGAGGAGCAATTCTAAAACTCCTGTCCTATGCAGAGATCTCAAATTTGCTTAAATAATACACATTACTAATATCTCATCTTACTTTTAAAAATTATTTCAAAAATTACACAGGTTTACTTTGGCAGGGGCTAGCTACATCTACAGAAAAGTGAATATAAATTGAATGAGACTCTTTATAGTGTAACAGACATATGTTTTTAAATAGTGTAGAAGATGACCTGTGCACTTCAAACTGCTGCTAATAAATTTATGGCATGCATTTAGATGTAATTTGCATGGAGATTTCTGAGATGGGGATGCTTATTCTGATCATTCACAGATTAACAATCTACTGTAACTACCAGAGCTGCCAGGAAAAGATATCTTTATAGATTTAGATGCAATCAATGATTATGTGGGGCTAAGGTGGAGGAAGGGTGCTTGGTACCTATTGCCACAGCGATACTAAAGAATTATGAAGACACTTGCCTTTTCCAAAGAATTAACAGACACATTCACACACTTTTTCCATATCAAAAAATAATTATCTTAACTATACTGCCTTTAAAAAAATTACATTCAGCATTAGCTTGCCCAAGCTAAAATCCTTGGTTGCTGACAATGAAAAAGACTCAGAGTTATTTTAAATGTTTCATCTCTTTACTTATTTATCTGCATTAGACAGCAATTTAAAGACATTTGTAGTTCAGGGATACACTTAATATCTGTATTTCTCTGACAAATTTCGGGTACAAGTGTCCTTTATCCTATCCTATTGCTCTTTTCAATCTTTTACAAACCTACTGTGGAAAAAAAATCCTGCTCTGTTATGCCTGACACTTCAGGTCCTCAGCCCCAATGTCACCTGTCCAATTACTCATTAGCTAGGTTATAAAACACTCTTCTATGTATGCATGATTAAAAGAATTAGTAATACGAAATATAAGGGTACTAAAGAAGTGCTGACTATGCAAGAATAATATATGTGTTTGTGGGTTATGAGAAAAAATTCTCCTGAAAGGCCCTGTTTCATGTTCAATAGTTTATTGACTCAGTAATATATCAGGTCTCCACTGGTCAGTAATGGTGTTCTTTCGCTAATATGTTCACTAATTAATGAACTCAGTAATTAATTGTACTGCAAGAAGGAGGTCTTAAAAAATGGTATTCTTATTTGACCATAAAAGATTTTCTCACATTCACTACCTTTTTTAGATCTCTGCACCTATGTGGTTCATATTTGTTGTATTCGATGGTATTTTGATTTGTTCACTTGTCACTTACAGTATGTATAAGAGGTGTAATATAGTGTAGTACACGTAGCAGATGAAACTCTGACATATGGTAGAGCTGCTTTATTACGGCTCATCAGCATTTCCATTACAACCCTACCTACTTTTGGCCTAGAGGCTAACAGGTTGTCTGTAAAAATTTGATCCAGCTTGAACCTGAAATACAATGTTTCAGCTTAAGAGTAAGTTTTATTACACATGTTAAAAATGATCCATTTAGCTGTTATAGATTTAAGATGGGGGAAAAAAGTTAGATTACATGTTTCCTTTCTTCTTTCCTGAGTTAAAGAGAGTATTGATGATGTAAAGTGTTGAAGGAGATTAATTAATTAGTATAATTCCTATCTTCTATATCGCCCAAAAAGTTCATCGAAATTTTTCAGAAACGTGAAAATGTCAGCTTTTTCCCCAAGTAACTAAATCTGAAAAGTCTTCAAAAAGAGCTATGCACTTTTATAAAGGAAGGACCCAGAATGGCAGCCAGAGGTGAATGTGGCATAGATTCACCTAAGAACCCAAAGCTGTAATGCAGATCTCCATTTTCCAGTGGCAGAATTTTAACACCCAGTAGCTGGTGTGCTTGTAGATAGTAGTGTGTGTTGGGGAAACTTAGTCAGACATGTGTTACTGCTTAACTTGAAAGAGGTGGGGTCGGAAGTCTGGATAAGAAAAAGATCCTGGGTGAGTTTGTAGCCCCTAAATATTGTAACTACTGTTCAAACCTATTAAAGAGTAGGTATAAAAATCCAAGGGGGTAGCAATATTAAACTTTTGCTAGAAAGTGCTTCTGAAAGAGTATAGCTAGGCATTCTGGAAGTCATGCCCTGTAATTCTGCCTTCCTGAGATTTTGCTAAAAAGTTTAT
Organism: Neopelma chrysocephalum; assembly: GCF_003984885.1. NCBI lineage: Eukaryota > Metazoa > Chordata > Aves > Passeriformes > Pipridae > Neopelma > Neopelma chrysocephalum. The sequence continues at coordinate 317,553 of NW_020925354.1, read as the reverse complement.
GCAATGGAACTTCGCATATTAAACTATTTTGTAGGGAAAGAATCATAAATCTTCCCTGACTAAGGTCTTCCTCGAAATTTCTCTAAGAAAGACAGAGAGAGAACAGAAGGAAAGGAAAAGAAACCAATGACTTTGCCTAGTAAAAGAAAGGGTAAAATCAGCAAATACAGCCTCCCCTCTACTAGTTGGTAGGCGACCGTATATTTAGATGACAACTTCCAGGTTACATACCCTTAAGTATGTAACAAAACATGGTTTTCTGCAGCTTCTTGAGACATGCTGTTATGTTTTACCAAATCAATGGCCTTCAGCTAACAGGAGTTCTCAGACATTTTTATACATCCCTTCAAGTGAGTTCCTAACATAACTTTACTTGTATTTCTATCAAAATTATAATGAGGAGCTGTGGAGGAAATAGACTGGATTTCAGTAGAATCATCTAAAATAGCTTATACCACTGATTCCTAAAATCCTAAAATTTTATAATTGACACTGAAACAATCAGAAATATCCTGCTGCTCTCTTTGAGATCTTCTTCCTGTAAAGTATAATACAGAAAGAAGGAAACTTTGTCTAATATTAAAGGATGATTTCTAGTACACCTATGCGTTAAGTTTGTATGGATAACATTAAAAGATGTTGGACCTGACTTCTGTGGGCTTCCCCCAGACCAAGGATATTCATTTAACATTGTTTGGGTGATTTGATTATATCTAAAAAGTAAATATTATTCACATGTTAATAGCCTATAGCAGTGGTGGAAAATCAATCTGTCTATTTTGCAGAGATTCCAAGGGATAAGAGGCAATAACCTACCATGAAAGGGATTACAGTGTGGGAGAAGGAGGATAACATGTAAAAAAGAGATATGATTCTTCCTCTGGAGTTCTTACCAGTGACTACAAGAGATGAAGGGAGTTTTAAACGATATAACATTCTGCAGAGACAGGTAAGTTTTGCAATAAAAAGTCATAATATAACTTGAGTGAGGCCTCAAGAGTCCTGTGAGGTTGAATAGCATCTTACTGAAAAGAGTCCTGTGAGGTTGAATAGCATCTTACTGAAGTCTCAGCTACATCCTTCTATGCAGTGGCAGTGCTAACAGAGCTTTACTCTTCACGTCCTTGTCTCACCTTTTTCAAGTACAAAAAGGTATTTAAGAAATGTCCGCTATCCAACATCTATAATATATTACTGTGCATCGAATACACAATGGAGTAAACTATACCCACTCTCTGTACAATCTACCTGTCTAATGCATCGCCCATACATTTATCCTACAGAGCTCACAAAATCTAAATCCACTGTTACCAGATACAGGAGCATGAAGCTTGAGGATGATCTGGTCAGTGAAATCTTTTCAGCAAGACTGCAGACCAGCCAACTGGTCCATAAGTGCAGTTCTTGATAGCTGCATTAAAATCAGTAAGACTTAAGTGCATATGCATTCTGCACAAATGTATGAATTAACAAGAATGCCAAGGGTTTTAAATATACACGTATATACACATACACATACTTAAAATTTAGATTTTGTATAATGTGGCAATTCACAAGTTCTATGCGTTTTTGTAATACAGGCAAGAACTTCCCATACTTAACTGACAGAAAAAATTATCTCATTTATGATTTTAGAAACAATAAAAATGTTGGTGGTGTATATCAATAAATGAAATATTTGCATGAAATTACAAGAAGTAAAAGCAAAAGTAAAAGTAAAAGCAAAGGTTACTCGGAAAAGTAAAAATTTCCAAGTTTACTTGGAAAAGTAAAAGCAAAAAGCACTTTTTGCAACTCATCTCTCAACTTTAAGAAAAATCAGTATGTTAAATTAACATTTTCTATCTATTGTCAAAGTTTTATTCTATATTGGAAATGCCCAATACCTAATTTTGAACCAATATTTTATTGAAAGTAAGTAACACTGTCATTGGGAGAATAATTTAGAGCCATACAGTAGTTGGTCTTAAGACATGACACTACATCAAAATAATCAAAGTTGATGAGAAACATAGAGATCTACACTTGTGTTGGTTTACGTTGACTCATGACAGTAAGTTATGAAGCAGCAGACAACAGGTAAGTTCTGCAAATGTTTCAGCACTTTTTTAATAGAGAGTCTCCTCTGCCATTACTTTTTTCTTACTGTTTCTTTGTTATAAAGTGAAGAAGACAAAATCTGTCTATCTAAATTGACACAATTACTCAGCGCAGGACTGTACCATACTACTGTTTTACATTGGGAGTTTTTTCTTTCTTTTCCAAAGCACATTTTATATGGTCTGTACACAGCTCTTAGAAAATCTGTCACTTCTCTTCTTTACTATTTCATGAATCCAAATAAATATTTTTCTCCTGTCAATTAAGTACTTTTTTAAAAGACCACAGCATGGCAAAAAGATCCCAATGAAATTATACTTCTTTAATAGCTGGCAAATCAGGAGTACAATACAGTCTATTTTTAAATTAACATCAAAAGGAGGATCGTTTGTGTACTGACATTTAGGAAATGTACAGTGTCACCAGCCTATAATGAGCTTGGTATTACAGAGAACTGTTTTGGTTTAACTCCAGCTGACAACTAAGCCCCACGCAGCCACCTGGTTTGAGCGAGAGTGGGATGGGGGAGAGAATCGGAAAAGTAAAAGTGATGAAATTTGTGGGCTGAGATAAAGGAAGTTTAATAGATAGAGCAAAAAAACCCACAATCAAAGCAAAAACAAGGGATTCATTATCCCCTTTCCCACAGGCAGGTAACATTTCCAAAGTACTTTTTAACTTGTAAGAAAGAATGAAAACTGGGGTGGAAGTGCTTGCCATACTTTCTCCAGAAAGAAGCAGACACATGCAGAAATATTTCTGTGGTTACAGGGAGATCTTATGTCTCCATCACATAATTCTGGTACAAATATGACAATTTTTAAACTCAGGTAAAATGTTTACATGGGTAATTCTGCAGCCAAAACACTGGACTGGAAAAGGAGCAATGCTTTGATTCTGATCCTGGGTGTGTCACTCCCACAGATGTACCGTGTGGCACTGGTCAAGTTGCTTACTTAACAACTCAATTTCTAACTGCCCAATCTGAAAAAAATGGGCAATGATAATACTTACCATTTTCAGAGGTAAGGCTAATAAACTGCTCACACAGCATAGTAAAGTATGAGGACAAAGGTAAGGCAGAAGCATTTGGTGTCACTATTTCTCCTGCTGGCACAAAAATTTTAACAGATTTTTTTTTAATTATACAATCTTGTCACTCTTAAATGAATGATTTTAAACACAGGAATCACCTAGAGGAAATAACCTTAATTGATAGATGACCATTTCTAGCTTCAATACCTGTAGGCTAATAATGCTTTGCCTAAAACGAAAAGCAGTAAGGGGGAATATACTTTGCTTTTGAATGGTCTGAAACATTCATGTAATGCTACGATACTTTTGATCTCTCTCCCATTTAGAGATACTCAAAGATCTTCTGAGTTATTCACTGCATTGCAGTATTTTCTTAGCAATTTCACATCACATTATACTAGCATTGTTTCTTACTTGTATTTATTTTCAGTAAATACGATTCGAAAGCTAGTAATATTGTTGTATTTCTCTGTGGCATTCAAGAAAACTGTTACTAATATAATACGAAGGGAAGGATGCTAAGAAGAGAGAAAGCTGTTAATAGGATAAAACAGCTTTTCCTGGAACAGGGACAACTTAGTCTTTAAGCATTTTATAAAATTATTTCCAAGTCTTCTGGAGAAAGAGCTGGTAAGTGAATAGGTAATAAGAAGACAAGGAAAAAAAATAATTTGTAATCTTCTATTAATTTAGGAGTCACCCTTCAGTTCTACAGCAGACACTTCCGAAAGGGGAAACCTGTGTCAAGGAATGCTACCTAGACTTTTCTAGAGAAAACAAAATGCAAAATATATTTGTTATTTTTCAGTAACTTTCTGTAGACCTTTCATCCTGATTATAGACACTCAACTCACAGTGCTGTCAACAGGATATTCTTTGAAGACTGAAGGTAAAGTATTACCCTATGTTTCCGTAACTTGTAAAACTAGCCTGAGGTTCTCAGGCACCAAAGACAAAGTTGTTTAGCACTGAAAAAAAATAAGACTGACAAGTGTTCTTTGCTTCAAATTTGAAAAGAAAACACATAGGTGATTTAAGAATGAGATTCCCCGCACCTGAGAGCATGTTAGCAAACACAGACATTTGTTCTTATAGTTGAAAACCAGATTCATGTTATGAAGCCAGCACTGTCAGTCACCGGAGTTCAACCACATACTCTTCTAGAGAATAACATTGCAAGCTCCACCCAGGTCCTCATCTCAAGTAAGCACAAATTACCATCTTCTTTAGAGAGCACAGGCAGCAAGTTGCTTCCACAGGTTTTACTGCCCTGCTCACCCTGGATCAATCATTTACTCTGCTCTGGTGAGACCCACCTGGGGTACTCCATCTACCTCTGGAGTCCTCAGCAAAGGAAAGACATGGACCTGTTGGAGCGAGTCCGAAGAAGGACCATGAAGATGATCAGAGGGCTGGAATACCTATCCTATGAGAAAAGCCTGAGAGAATTGGGGTAGTTGAGCCATGGTGAGAGAAGGCTCCAGGGAGGCCTTATAACAGCCCTCCAGTACCTAAACAAGGCTACAAGAAAGCTGGAGAGGGACTTTTTCTAAGGACATGTAGTGATAGGACAAGGGGTTATAGCTTTAAACTGAAAAAGGGTAGATTTAAATTAGATATAAGGAAAAAAATTTATTTCAAGGATGGTGGTAAAACACTTGGTATAGGTTGCCCAGAAAGGTGGTAGACAGCCCATCCCTGGAAACATTCTAGTTCAGGTTGGATGGAGCTCTGGTGCTGTCCTGATCTAGTTGAATATGTCCCTGCCCATGGCAGAGGGTTGGACTAGATGACCTTTAAATGTCCCTTCCACCCCTAACCATTCCATGAGCCTACAATTCTATGGAAAGTCCAGGTGATGATTCTGTGGAAAATAAGTGCATCTGCTGGCAACTATATTGGGTAATACTGAGATACTCATACTGTAGTATCAGCCTTGTGAAAGTATGTAAACCAATAATTCAAAGCTTGTGATGTAAAAATTAAACTAAATAAAGCATGCCCCAAATGGAAATTTTCCTGCAGTATCTTAAAAAGACATAGAGCCTGTTGATGTAATATGAACATGGAAGAAATTTGTCAACATATTTTTCTCGCATTACATGGACTATTGGGTAATCCACAAAAGAAGATTTTTTTTCAGTAGATTATAAATGGTTCAAAAAGAGTTATTTAAATCTTTTAAATCAAACAACAAATCCATTAAATCTAGTATCTGTTATTTAATAATTTTATCCCCACAAATTAATCAGAAGCCTTAAAGGTGATCAGATAAATATCTCTCTCTAGACTACTTTTGATCGATCTTAGTCACAGGCTGTCCAGTAAAATTACAAGTGAAAACAACGCAAATATGCAAAAATATCACCTTTAACAGGTAAACAGAGAACCTTATAAGAAAAATGTAAACATCCACACAAAATTATGTTGGCAAAATCAGCAGTTAGATTTCTTATTTTCAACTTTTTTCTTCTATAAATCTATAAAATAAGCAACATCTGAGATAAACAAAGTAAAATGCAGCATGGGTCCTGGAATAGCTATTCCTTTCTGTCCATTTATTTAGGAATTCTCCTTTAAGAATATCACAAATACATTGTTTGCTGTCTAATCTGCTCTTCAAGAACATTTGACTTTTCAGGCTTTTCTTTTCTTCTCAGATGTTACTGCTTTCTGAATTCTAAATGATGGGTTTTCAATTTAGAAAAAAAAACGGATTTACACTGCACTGTACTGCATTCTTGCCAGTGAAGCTAAAAAATGAGTTCTAAAGAAGATACATGAAAGAGTTATAATGCAAGATTTTATTGTTTTGAAAATAATTCTAAAAAGAAAATAATCTTCTCTGTTTCATCAAGGTCAACACTCTGTATTATGTGTCCTGTTTTTAACTTATAACCTAAAGCAATAACTTCTTATTTCTGTCAAAATACTCAATCCTGCACTGTTCCTTCAGTGACCAACTCTGTCAGCCACAAAACTGACACTGTAAGCAAATAAGAACAAGCAAACCACACAACCTTTTTTTTTAACCTGGCCCCCAAAAAGCCAGATTAATAGGTGCAAAGTTTTCTCTTCATTAAAGTCATTCATTATTTAAATATGTATTTCTTTCAGTAATGTAACTTTTAAATTTTGCTTCTCCAAAACCTCCTGAAAATAGACTAATGGTTTTTTTTCATGAAGGTTCACTAAAGTATACTCTATCCCTTCATCTTATGTATGAGAGAGAAGAATTACAGTAAATAGACATGGAAATACATAAACTGTTTCTCCTTGGCCAGAACAGAACATGTATATATATATACATGTGTGTGTGTCTAACCAGAGAGAGAGAGAGAAAAAGAGAGTGAAGGACGGTGGGGGGGGATATCACTGGTTTTCTCAGAAGGATTTTCTTTTATACATAGCTTTATCCTATAATTTTGTCCCTGTTGGGCACACTGCCTAAATTTAAACACAAACAGTCAAGCAATGAAGAAACATTACCACATTTACTGTGAACAAAAACTCCCAGTTGTACAGTGAAATTTTAATACATTTCAACTTATCTCTTTTACTAATGGGGAGAGTACAAACCCTGCAGGAATTTGCTCTGCAAACTGGTAATTACAGTAGACTCACTTTTTTATAATGCATATGTATAGTCAGACACAAGAAACATAGCTGCCCTTTTGATGTAGGTTACAATAGGAATGTTTTTAAAAAATTATGAAAATCTACTGCAATTCTAAAGGAATGCATTAATTCATAGGAAGTTGTCCTTTAGCTATACTCAAGAACACAAATATATATAATAGAAAATAATAATAATTATATTTATTTGCTTTTATAAACCAAAGCACAAGCTTTAGCAGCCTGTTCTTTTTATTCAAGTAGGGGATTTTTGTTTTGGGTTTTTTTGTTGGTTTGTTGGTTATGGTTTTTTTCCTAATGTCCTTACTCGTACATTTCCATCCTACAACATCATATATGAGTTGAGAAGATTTTTGTTCTCCAATGCCTCTTCCTTTGCACAACCTTCAAATTTAAATAGTTTTGATCTTCAAATTTATGTCTCATTAAATCACTATAACACGCATTTAAAAGCACTACTGTAATTGTACAGATTTACAACAATGTCCAGCTCATCTAAGATAAGACGTGCTGTTTATGGCAAAACACGTTTGCAGCGTACACAAAGACAATCTGAGGAGGTGCAAAATCTAAGTAAGATCTACTGCCACGTCATACATAAAAACTACATTTATCTTTAATACAAGAATGATAAGACAGAGCTATTTTTAACAAAAAAATCCAAGCAAGCAAACAAACAAAAACAACGTAGAAGACAAGTAAAGGCCTACAAAAAAAGATACATATTTCTAAGTCTTTTACAGTTTGTACTGCTATTTTTTAAAGCCTACCAACCATACCACTTGGTTCTGCAAATACTCGCATCCTCACTGTTTACATATACTCATATTCATATTCTTTAAAGGTAGAAAAAACCCTCACACAATTCAATAATTAAATGACTGTGCGAGCCAAGTACAACACATAAAAAGATAATGTAACAATTCCAGCTTCTGTAAAAAGGCACATCTTCAAAACTGCCTGAAGAGCAAGTAACACTACCTAGCATCTCTTTGGGCCAAATACTGCATTTTCACTAGTTTGCAACACCCAGCTTGGTGGGAACAAGATTTGCCTTTCTCTGTTAAGCTGTTGATTGAATGGCAACATGAAATATTTGCAAGTTTCTCTTATTATGGAGTAGCATATTCACAGATCAAGACAGTCACAGGTAAAATCACTACACCCTGAGGCTTCATTCTTCAAGCAAAGAAAGTTGTTATTACAAAGAAATGGTGTAAGTTGGTGTGTAAATGATCGCTCACAGTCACCAATGAGGGAATCAATGGTCAAATAAAAATTATTTGGTGAAGGTCACTCTTGTAAGACCTTCAAAGACACTTTCCATGGAGGCATTACTAGAACCCCTGAAATATTATGTGAGTTGAAAATTTTCATTTCCCTCACTGCTGGGCAGTAGCTTTCTCACAGATGTAATCCTCTTCGCCAGAGATGGTTTCTTTTAGCAATGAAAAGTGAGTTGTTAATGACTGTGGAATCACTTAACTTTTTTTTATACAAGAAATCTGGTCTTGACTAAATATGAAGAGATTCCTTCTCATTCAGAATTAGGGAGTCTGGTACAATGTGAGCATCAGATTGACGAAGGGTGCTACACCTGAGTTGCTAACAAAAGGCACAGAACACCATAATGTGTGCATGTATGGTGTTTTACTAACTCTCATGAGAAAATAAAATCTACAAACTACTAGGAGAGTGAGAAATATGTGTGCCACCAGTTCTGTGAGCGTAAACATTCTTCACAGTAACAAAACTAATTTTCACAGAACAGAAAATACATGCTGTATCACTTGCAACTCTGGTTGATGCAAAACTTAGGTTGTGCTTAGTCAGCAAGTCTCTGTTGAAAGCATATGGGAGGTAACACAAACTCATCCTCCGAAATTACCTTTAACACTGTACATCATAATTGTCACAGTGGTTTCTGTCCATCTCAGGGTGGGCAGAGGAGATACACAGAGGCTCAGTCTGGACTTACCAATGCATATGCTGTGCAAAAACTTCTCTTAATTTCTGGATTTCAGAACCAGTGTGAGAAGAAACAAGAGACAATATATCCCAGATTATGACTCTGAGTAGAAGACAGCAGATTCAGTCACATTTCTAAATGGGAGAAGCAGTATCTTTGCAATGAATATGCAGCAACAGAGCTGCCTTCCTCTTCCTCAGTTACCACCTTCAATTAATTCCCAAGGATTCACGGAAAGGAAACTCCAATCAACTGGAAAAAGACACTGCTCCCTTGTCACATGCAAAAGTGAGCAATGCCTATGCTTAACAACTTTCCATTAAAAAAAAAAAATTACAATACTAAATGGGTGTAAAAAGACTGTATGTGAGACAATTAGAGATAAAGGCTTTACCTAATGAGAGCGTTCCACATCATTGACAGTGACCCTCATTAGTTATTTCTTGATACTTCCCAACGTTTTAGTACTCAGTTCAACTTGGGACACTATTTTGGAAAGTGTAAAGGACCTCCAATACATGCAGAGGTTCTGAGGATCTTGATGTTACATAACTTTCTTTCTCCTTCTTACTCCTCCTTTTTATAATATTATCTATAACAGTTGATGACATGAGCAGAAAAAAAAAGAAAACTAATCAGAATCAGGTGGTTGCCAATTAAGGAGATAGTCCTCAGTGTGTACACCTCCATGCTGAATGCATGTGTTACTATTAACTATCAGGATTAATAACAAGCCTTAAAAGTAAAGGAACCCAGTGGTTGCAACATATGCCTCAAACCCTGTCTTTTAAAAATAATCTCTGCTTCAAGGGCAAATGGATAGCCCTAAACTGAGGAATGAGAACTCCAAAACCCATAGAATCCAGCTGAGTACTGTGCTTTCTGGCATAACAGCAGTGCTCTGACTGTCAATCCTTCATATCTGCCCAAGAATTTGGATACGAGCAATCGTGTCTATCACAGACAGTACACTGGAATAAGCCTAAACACTTGCTCTTCAATGAGTGGCATCAGTAAGGGAGGAAGGCAGAGGGGGAGCAATGTTGGAGGGAGAACAGAAGCAGTTTATTTCTTTCTTATTTTTTAATCTGATGGCTGTCTGAAAACTCTGTATGTGCTTAAAACTTTAGAAGCAGCAAGCAGAAGAAAATAATTTTTAAGCACAACTCTGGGAAGATGACCAACAAAGTGTAGGAAGCTTACCTCCCAATAGCATTGCTTTTTACATTTGCCACCTAGTTGCATAAGTGACATTGCCTCCTCTGTTATGCCTGTATACTTATTGGTACATTTGGTAAGAAATGTGCAGCACCACTATCATTTCTAGAGGTTTACATGATGTGCATTCACTTGTACAACGTCCTGAGATTAAGGCTTCTACGTAATCAAAGTTCTAACTGTTTATACATTTATGGTAGACTGTAGCCAGCCCATTACCACAGTTTCTGTCACAGTAACTTGTTTCTGAGCACCAAATCACGTAGTCAAGAGATGCTATATTTCTTGCTCTGACCTTATGAATTTAGTATTACTGTCTTCCATAGTTCACATTAATTGTAGCTAAATTAGGCCAAATGAATATAGGGCATTTGAAAGATAAATATGCCCTCTTCTGGTTTGGCAATTAGGAAAGCATCTTCATATAAACAAATAAATTTTGCATTTAAATACAGAATCAGTTTTTCTTCTAATCTCTTATCTTATAAAAGCTTAATTTACATATATTTATTTAAAATCAGTTGAGAACTCAGATACTAGACTACACCAAAGGGAAAACCATAGTCAGCAAGATTTTGTTATATTTACATTTTCCATTGTGTTTGGTTTTATATAGTGACAGGAGTGACCAGTCTGAATTTGATAAAATCCGCTTCTCCCTCACACTAATAGGTGAATTTATCTTTGAAATGCACGTTAAAATATTATCTCTGGACTCTGAAGTCTTGTTTATCCAAAAATCTAAAACAGATTTGGCAATGGTAGTTACAGCTTTGCTGCAACAGCCTGTTCCTGTATTTCATTCCTCAGAGCTGGAATAAGGAAAGTCATACTCACGGCATACTCAAACTTTGAGAATTCTGAAGAAAGGGTAGCACACCAACTAATGAAGAAAAATTTCTATTTTTTAAAATGAAAATAAGCTATTTTACTAAATAAAACTCATCCATTCAGTTACATGTATTCAGCAGAGAAAGACAACAGCAATACTGAAGTCCTAGGAACAATCGGGCTACACTATCCCGAAGAATATATTCTAATCTGCTGCATTAAAGTAACAGCAACTTTTGCCACTTTGCAGCATACATTGCATTTGAACCCTTTTATTTTCTAGTTCATTGCAATACCAGGAGTAAACAGTGCTCACTTGTACTTTATATTTATCAGATCTTGCATGTCCATTTTGATTTGTCAGTGTTCAGTATCTTTAAAAATCAACACACAACCTCATAGACAAAGTCAACTGAGTGCATTTAGCGCATTCCCAGTTTCTTTCTCTCCCAACTGTATTCAGAGGAATACAATATTCAGTGCATGTTTAACATTTTTTTCATTTTGCCTTCTGCCACAGTGGTGTTAGATCTCACCAAGTGTAGCATCAGCTACAGTAATCCTGTTGCTACTCACTACACAAGTGCAAAGACCAGTCTGCAGGCTCTAGTCCAGCATGTATACTTATGTGAACATGTAGTGCTCATGCTAAGCACTGCATTTACTCCCATCATAGCACCCAGTTTATCATATGACAAATCTTACTTTTGTCACCATTTATTATGCAAATGCTTTGCAGTAAATACATATACATACTGTGCACATTTGTGGAAAAAGGAGACCAGGCTGGTAAAAAGTGAAATGTGTGCAACACATTTGCATGCAACACACCATCCCAGAGTCTCTTCCTATTGCAATCCATGAGAGTGTTGTCCTGCTTCACTGAAGACAGAGTAAGCCCATCAGACAGTTTTTTACAGCTTTATGAAAAAAGAGCCTAACATGGTAACCTGGAAATCTGTCAGTACCAATCTTCCTTCTCCTAGGTTATAAAATTGAGAAGATTATTATAGTTTCCTAACTATATCATCTTTCTAGCACAGTTTGAACACATCAGCTTAAGAGAGTGAAGTGCAAAGCTATCAGCCTAACTATCTAACAGACCAAATTCTGCTCTCAGCACATTGGTGCTTGTGGGACAATAGGGCTACACAGGGATATTTAAAACAGTGGTAACCACAGCAGGCACCAGGGATACTCCTTATTCACGGACACTGCTATAGCTGCTCCCCAGTGCCCTTCCTCCCCAGATAAATTCAGCAGCAGCTCTGATGAGAGCTCCCAGACAGGCTCTTGCTGCCATCCTCATCGTCACAAATGCCATTCCCTGAAGCTCCTGCTTTCATCCACCTCCACATATATGCATGTCATGAGCAGCTGTACAGTAAATATTTACACATATCACACTCAGCCCTTAACTGCAACTTTTTCTCCTGTGGGACAAAAGCACAGGCCGCATGGAATGGGTTCCTCTGTCTAGACTTGAGGGTCTACATGACAGACGACACAAGCATAAAACAAGCAGGCACATGAAGACAGAACAACATTGAGCTCTAAGAAACTCATGTGTCACCTCATTACAACCTGCAGATTTTCATGATGAAAAGTTCAAGCCACAATGAAACAAATGGGAGACTTTTTTCTCATTTTTGTGGAAGTTCCACCAGGTCATAATTAAAAGCAACATTCAGCCTAGCAAAAATTAGCAACTGGCAAAAACAAGATGCAATCACAAGCACAGGCTCTTTTCTCCGCTCTGCTTACCACCCAAACTTCTCTGGTGTGAAAACCGATCTGGAAATTGCACAAAAGCCATCCTTCTGGTGAGATTTCCAGACTTTTTGGGTAGCAACTCTGCCAGACACATCACAAAAACAGACTCTGTTACAGCATGTTGATAAGTCTGTTTCCACTCCTAGGAAAAGCCAGATGGTGCAGAGGTGTGTGATAGTAATTTCTAAACAAACAAACAAACAAAAAAATTAAAACCTTAGAATAGTTGTGGTTAGTTTGAATTTAAAGATCAAATTCACGTCAGTTCCACTTTATCTAGACTGATTCACTTTTCCCTATTATTACTTAATTGCTGACAATGTGCTTGCTGCTGTGAAATCCTCAATTAGAAAAGGAGTTTAACCTCAGGAGTTTAAACACAGACACAGAGGAAGATGTGCTAAGTAGCTAAGAAGGCAGTCAAACTCACAGAAGTACTTTTTCTTAAATTAAAAAAAAATAATAAAATTTTCAACATTCTTAATAGAAAATGTAGATTCTTTATAAATTAATCTAATTTAATTAAAGACTTAACTGCACACTGGCTTTTGGTATTTTAAAAAGCAGTATTTACATGAAGAAAGTATCATGCAAAAAACCAGGAAGTGATGCACCATTAATATTCATTACATGCCACCACACACAAAAAAAGTAAAGAAAATGTAAGCTGCCAAGTTTATTTTGGCAAAGGTGTATGACATGATTTGTATTCAAAGCAAAATCTAGAAAAATGTCTTTAAATCAATGTAAATCCCTTTCAAATTGAAAAAACCCACATAAAACAGAAGGAAAAAGCACTTCTGAGTTTTAGCCTTTTTTTTCAATGCTAGACTGTACTTAAGCAGTTTTAGTGAAGTACATTGTCACAGAGGACCTACCAGCTTAGGTTAGATGCACTTTCTCCTGTCTTTGCAACAAAGAACTTGATCTTTTCATTATCAAGAAGTTATAAATTAATGATATTTAGTTTTCCCTTTCCACACATATTTTTTAAAATATATGTATCGGCACAATTTTTAAATGTGTGAGAACACCAAGTACAAAATCTCAGTTTTCCTAAGCAAAGACCAAACTACACAAGATGGCAGTGGCCTTTAGCATGGTCTTAGCACATTTCTCAAAAATGAAAACTCTGATTCATTGCCTGGCTGGGCCAGCGGCAGGAAGGGGGCCAATGATGTGCATACTGCAGACTAGAATGAATGCCATACAGAAATTCCTAAAGCTCTTCTTCACAGCCTTGCAAAAGCAGCACTCCACACATGCTTGGTCACATTGCTTCTGGCGCTCAAGTAATTTTGTATAAAAGCAGTGCAGGTATCTCTCAGCAGTGCAGGACCAGTACACGGAGATGCCATCGTGACACACAGCACAAAAAAGTCAGTCTAGCAGGTCTGTCCTCAAAACAGAAACAGGCAGCCTCTGTTTATTCATGTTTAAATTTCACCTACCAATTGCAATGGCTAGAAAAACAAAGGCATTTCTGAAGCCAAACGGGAAGACAAGGAACAGGCCCTTCCATGACTGCATGAAGGTGTTGTTTCTAGACCAATTCCACTGACTTTCTGAGTGACTTATTGCATCTCCTCCTTACTTCCTCTACCTTTCAATCACAATTAACAGCTCAGGAAAAGAGACTGAGAATTAACTCTACAAAGCAGAAATTCTCAAATTAGGAGATGGCAGGAGAGCAGCTATGTATGCATGGAAGAGAGAAGTCCAAAAAGTACATCTAGGCTGTTGTTGTCTGTGCTCTTCTTCCATTCTTTTCCCATTTTCCCCACTCCAATTAAGTTCTGCTCTTTTCTGACGTCTTGGAAAAGCCTGGGATTTACCTTGTGCCAGCAGGCAGGCAGAGGAAAAAGAGGTGAGGGGGACCACTGCAGGCAAATGCATGGCTACATGAAGGGCACCTCCTCTTCCTCAGATGCCTCTGTTCCTGGACATTGAACCACACCCCTCCTGGTAGCCTGCCCAGAGCTGATCCCACCCTGCCTAGCGGAGCAGGGCATGCTGGGCACAACCAGGTAGTCCTAGGGCTGGTGACAGGGTGCAGGATGTGAGGTTGGGACACCTTTGAGCAGGGAGCAGAACAAGATGTATGTAGGCTTTGAAAGAGTAGGTCATTAGTCAGGGAGGGCCAGGAGAACCCTGGCTTGAAAGCTGTTTCATCTGATTTAGGGATTTCGGCTGGCTCAAAAAATAAAGATCAAGTCAAATCATTAGTAACAACTGCTAGACTTTGATTAAAGGGCAACTGAGGACCAGGGCTGAGGAAATGAAGAAACATTGGAGCATTGGAGGGGATGAGTGACAGAGGTGGGGTAAAGACGCAAGCTCAGAGCCATTTTTGACTAAACAGCAGAAAGGAGGTCTCATCTGTAAAACCATTGCTTTGAAATCTTTGGAGGCCATTATTGGTAGGTATCCATACATTCATGCGGATATATTACTTTTCAAAATTACCATTCAAGTCTGTTAGTATAGCAGTTAAAATGCACCTTTCAGTAAGCATATATGGTAATGTTCTTCACCTCATTTAAAAATTTCTTCCCTTCTCTGAAACAGTGCCCCATTGAGTAAGGACTACAAAGATGAAAAGCAGATGCTTCCTAGGAGACTGACAAAACTGGTAACTCAGAAGGCATCTTACTCTTAATTACTGAGTAGGACAGTATCTAATTGTTATTAGATAGTAATACTATTAAATGCTACTAAAAGAAACATATAACTGCAGTAGCTCTGTAAATTCTTCCTTAGTGTCAGCACCCAAATACAATACTGTTGAAGGGACTCCTGGTAGATGAGAACAGACCTCCTACATAATTCTCCCATAATAAAATTGTCATTTCTGTGATTTTTCTAATGCTTTCAGGGGGTTTTGATCAGGCCCACTTTTTAAAGTCAAATGATATTTTGGTTCTATGCCAGGTTGTTCCTTTTTTCCTAAAGCTTAAATCCTTGACAATCTTATGAGAAAGTGATGACTTTTCAAGCGTTTAGTCAATACAAGGAGAAGTTGCAAAACTATCCCACTGCCTTGTAAAACTTCAAGGGAATGAAAAATACGTGGAGAAGCAGAATACCTATCTGACGGCAGTACTGAAGGAAGTAAAGGATGAAGGAAGCACTGGGTTAGATGCAGAGAAAGAACATAGGGTAGAGAGGGGACAAAGGCAGAAGGTGGAGGGAGAGAGAGAGAAATAATCGAAAGAACTAGGGACAAAGATATAAACAGGAAAAAATGAGAAATATATTACAGAAAAATCAGGAAGAACTACTATCCTTTAAAATTTAGAAGAATTTAAATTTTTTTATATCAAAGGTTAAGTACTTCATTTTTGAGAGTAATGGGCATAATAGCAAACTGATTGATTTGCTACAGCCTTGCAAAGCTCACATGTGAAAACATGCCATTGCACATCATGTGCATCCATCCTACTGAAATGCAAACAGACATTACTCACCAAAAGAGGAAGTACGAAATTCACCTGAATGATTTCTAGACTAAAAAGACACACACACCCCCCTCCACACACACACCTTTCAAATAGCTTTTACCAGTGTCCTCGATGTACATATGTTACCTGGATGGTTAATGATTATAAACAAAACATCAGGAGCTCTGCTTAATTCAGACTATTTTGTACAGCACTTGCAATGTTCTTGAGGTTCACCTGTGCATTTCTGAACCAGAAGAGTTTAACTACTCAGAATTTATCTGTGTAGCTGATGGACAATTTGGAAAAAGGCCTGTAATCTGAAAGATCAAAAATATACCTGTAATTTGAGAAAAAATTGTATAGGCCAGAAGCGGTTCACTTTTATTCTTTATCTTAACTTCGTCGAACAGTACTCCTTTTATCTACTAAAAGACTCTAGTTTTTTGCAAGAACACAAAATATGGATGTAAAAAAAGGAGCAACATGACAGCAACTTTCTGAGGAATCACTTCTCATAGTAGGTTCTCAACAAGCAGACTGGCATTAGCAACACCCCTCAAAACTCCATGTGCATAAAAACTTTCAGCACAGGGAGCACATGGGGCAAATATACCTCATGACCCACTAGATTAAGCCAGAAGACTCTTTAGCTCTAATGTTCAGGTGAAAGGAAGTCAAACAGAGCCATACTCTCACTCCCACTTGTGTCCAGGGTATGATGAAATGTGGAAAATACTTGTCTTACTAAATGAAGTACATAATTATACTACGATTACAAAAAAAAAAGAAAAACACAGGGTTGTCAACCTACCTGACTACGTCTCCAAGGGAAATACTAGTTATGAAATTCCAGCATCCATGTGCCTATCTTTTTACCCTTCCACCACTTCTGAATCCATGAATCTACTTCCTCTATCTTTAGTATAGAAAAGTAGGCTTTGCAAATGCACTTAATGCTTTTAATACAGTTGCACCAAGCATGACCCAGAAGCTGCATGCAGTCCCAAACCCCTTTTGTTTTTGGCCTGCCAGGTACTTACAGCCAAGGCATTCCATTACATTTACTTAACAGTCAGGAGGTAGCAGACGGCTGGTCAATCAGCAGCTCCTGCCCAGCCACACCTCACCTCTCACTCAGCCAAGCAAAGGTAGCTCTGGATGACAAGTGCTGCAGATGATGGGCTGGAGAGGAAGCTTGGGGGAAGATTAGAGATCTGTAATAATTTTCAGCACTTAGACTAAAACTGTAAGAGATTTGGTTTCACTAATGCTGCTGTTTACTCAACAGTATGCCTGATATGTCTGATATAGATATTTCAAATTTCAATTTAAACTCTGGAGAAAAAAAAACAATCTCTCTACTTATGCCAAGCCTGAACAAAAAATTACTGGACACCTAAGAACTCAGAATACCCCAAATTTCATCTAAGAAAAACAGTAAAATCAGCTACCTGAGTATACAACATTGTACAGGTCCTTTGCCAGACACCAACAAGATGTGAGAGTATTCAGATGTTTTTCTGAGTACAGTGCAAAAAAGGTAAATATAACCATGGAATCAGACATGATAAAACCACATTTGAAATGGCATACTAAAACCCAGAAGATTTACGGACTTCTATAGGAGATGTTTATATAAGTTTCAAAGTTTATTTTCCAAAAGATTTGTTTAACAATATTTCACCAGGAGGCTCCTCAGTAGGAACCCCTGGTTAAACTATTTCCTTGGTATTGCAACCAGAATTCATCAATGTCACATGGTCAATCAATTTAGTTTTTCACAGATCTGTGCGCAGATCCTGAGCTGTTAGGCAAACTGATCTTTAAGGATGTGATGATCATGAATCAAGACAAATTTTCATACAGTCAACTTTTGTGAAGTGATTAACTAAATACAATTACTGTGGTTCAGTTCAGTAAGTACTGCAGTTACTTGTTATCATTTTTCCTGGCTCTCAGATGTTAACAACTACAAAACATAAATGGAATGGCCTTTTATGTTTCATGACAGTCTCACTCTTTTTTGCAGCAATTTTATTAATCTAATAAAACCCTACAGACATGTCACACCACAGACAGTAAAAAAGGGTGTTGAAAATATTGAAAACATGACTTTTGCCATAGACTTCACAACTATACCTATGTCCTAAATTTTGAGAAGATCAGTTAAAAGAATTTTTAAATCATGTTTACAGTTAAGTATTTTCACAAGACCCTTTAGGTTTTGCTCTTCTTTAGTAAACTTCACCACCCACACAGTTCCAGCCTGTGCACATTTTACAAGCCCAATGATATACCATATATGCTAGCCTTTGTTCATGCTGTTGTTCATACCAGCTAAGAGCTGAACATTTACACCTGACTGACAAGACAATGACTGAGCATGTAACTCAAAAGCAATGACCACCTATATATTATTAAACCTGATTAAAATCTGATATTTGTGGAATATTTGGGGAATGCCCCTTTGCAGTTGTGCTCATTTTAGGAGTATTAAAAGCAAAGAACTGAATACAGACCCCTGGAAAAACATAAAGAAATGCAGCGCAGATACTTAAAATACGTGCATTTTGAAAGACAATGAATGGATTTTGAATGTGTGAACATTTCTTATATAAAAAGGCGTCCCACAGCAAACAAGTGAAAAAGAGTCTTAGAAATAGGGAAGCTGGCCCCTTTGAATCTCCTGATTCAAATTCTATCACTGTCACTGATTGATTTTAATTACTCCTCACAAAAGTATTGTATGGGAAAGCTGCATTTTAATAACCACATCATTAGGAGAAAAAAAAAAACTAAAGGAAGGACTTTACATTACATACAGGGCCTGGTCAAACCCTTCCTTTTCATTGATTTCAGTGGTCTCTGGATCAAGGCCATATTGATTGCAAGCAGTGTGGTTCAATGATTAAGACAGCAAATTTAAGTTTCATTCTTAGCCTGGTCATCCACTGAGTTCTGAATCTTGGGAATGTTAATCACTTTCCCCATCCATGTTAGGGGAATAATTCTAATTCCCTTTACCACTAAAGGGAACCAACATATTCAGACAAAAGGAGATGAATAAGAGCTAAATACTCAATTTATGTGTAAGACAAACCCCCTTCTTTTTAAATTTAAACAAAATTTTTTGGAACAGTAGGAACCTCAGCTGATAATTTATAATCCCATTTATGTAGTAATTTCTATGATAAGTCTCAGTTCTAAGATACCTGTGTGCATACGTGCATGTGTGTATGAAAGTGAGAGAGACAGAGAGAGAGGCACAATATACTTTTGCTCACTATCTGGCCCTTCATGAGATATTTGATTTGTTGTAATAAAGCAAAGAAAAAGTAGCTGTCAGTTAAAATGTCATTTCTGTCACACTTTTTAATAATACTGCTCCCATAATTACATTGTGGTTCTTTATACTTAGTCAGTAAAAGCTTGCTAAGTTTTAGCATAGAAAACAATTTCTGAAATTACAGAAACAGACTGAACATAGCAGTTCATTTGCTAAGGCAATTATCCAGATCCTTGTCAAAAACCAGAAAGAATAAAGACTGTGATGTGCAAAAAATGTTTCTAATTCTATGCTATGATATATACAATATGTCCGTGGTTGTGCTGGATTATGTTAATAAACTACAGTCAAAATACATTTGTCACAACACAAAGGAAGGGTGCTATCAATTGTCTTGCCAGATATTTTAAATTAGTCACCAAAACGTCTAGCCAGGGTTTCCTCTATGACCCTCAGACAAAGGGAGAGGCTTATTGGACAGTATTTCCTATGGGATTAGACAGATATTTCTAATGCTCAATTATTTTGCATAATCTGGAAAATAACTGTAAAGGGAACTGTGTCACAGTTGCCTTTTCTAACAGACGTGTACAATTCAACCTTAAACACAAATCTTGTGTTATTTTTGGCTGGAAACTCAAATGAGTTTCCCTAAAATAGAAAACGTGGATTCTTCTTTTGGGAAGACTAAAATGTATAAGGGGTGAAATATTGCTCAGCTAAAAGAGCAAACAAATTATGACAAAAATCTAAGCACACAGTCCAGGAAAATTCAATTTTAAAAGGGACAGAAAAAAGAAATTAAATACTGAAGACAGAACACAGACTTGTTTGATAACCTATGCATATTAAGAAAGAAATCTACTGTAAGAGTGAAGTCATTTGAATAACAAGCTGGAAAGAGAGCATCTCAAAGAAAGCTAGCACTCCAGAAACACATTTACTCTTAAGTATCTTACTGAAATTCATGATTTTCATAATTTTAATATCTGTCCTTTCAAGACATTTATCATTTATACTAAAACATAATAATTTATAAAACGTAAGTGGTTTTCCAACTGCTTCTAATAAGAGAAAAATGCAAATTTTATATTATTTAAACTGAAAATGCAACAACCAGTTTCTTTTCTTCAGCTAGACACTTCATACTTCAGCAGAAGATACTGTTGTAGACTCTTTGCTATAAACTTTGTTTTCTTGGAAAAAAGCTGGGAAAAAGATGACCTAGCACACAGAAGACAAAACAAAAACAGCATCCAAACAGAGATAATGAATTGTGAGCACGCTACTGAAGTTTCATGTATTAAAATGTGGATGAAGTTTCCTCCTTTGCCACCTCCCCCAACATCTGGAGATAGTTTGGTGGAACAATTTCCAGAAACCAAACAGTATCTTTGCTTGAATAGCTCTTTTCATTCACAAATAAACAATTAACAAAATTGGCAACTAATTTCCAAAGTGTTCATATTCATTAGACTGCTTCCTGAAATTAAGTAGCTGTTCTATGTTGCAGTACCACATTAACAGTACTGTTATTCTTTTTCCAAATATAAAAGATTTTTTAAGATTGTCCATTCATGTTTAATTTATTCTAGCAACAAAAGCTGATGCAAAAACGTTACCCACTATAAATATGTAAATATACTTCTATAATCAAAGAAGGGAGGAACAACTAAAGAACTATTCCACTTGAATCATTAAAAGCCACTGTATGAATCACACTTCTTCATGGGCCAAAATCTAGGTTGTATTATTTTGTGATTGTGTCTCTGAATTACAGATGAAAATACCTGAAGTTATGAGAGGCTGTAATATATTTTAATTTGAGCATCTAAAAAAGGCTGGAAGAAAACCCTCTACTGTGCAGAGGTTTAACTTAAAAGGATGACACAATATGATTAATTTCAAAAATCAGTTGGGCAGCTTAAGTGTCTGCTAGATATCAGCTACGTAACAAATCCTTGTTACCATTTCTGACCAAAAGCTTATACTAGAAACTGCTCTTTCCACACCACCTGTTTTGTATCTGTTGCCCACTGCCAGGTAAAGAAAGCTCCTTGAAAAAGTTTTTCAGCTGGTCCTCTATTCTCCAAAATTTTTCTTGTAGATCTTCTTATTATACAGTGCTGCTTGAGCTGTACATATATCACATCATTTCCATTCTTTAAAGAGAATCATAGAATCAGAGAATCACAGAATCAGCTGGGTTGGAAAGGACCTCCAAGATCATCTAGTCCAACCCTTGATCAACTACTGTTTTACAGAACTCTGTCTCACATTCACTGTGAAAAGGCTGTGACATAACATTGCCACCATCCATCTTTTGATATCTTAACTTTGCGACCATTTACTGTCCTAGTAAAGATCTGAGGATGGAGAAACGTGTCCCAGTTTTCATGAGGACTTGAAGAGAAGTCACCAAGCAATGAGCTTGATCTCCCTCTGCCACTCAGCTGTAGTAGAAGAGGCTTCGGCAGAAGCCATTAGGACAGACAGCTGGTACTGAACCTCTATACTCATCCTCTACTGGCCATCGCTCCACTGAGAGCTGTTTTACAGGACACTTGAAGAGCAGCATGAGTCAATTGGGAATAACAACTACTGAAAAATATTTATATAAGAGAGTACACTTACTCAGTGTTTTATGAACTGAAGCCCTGATACTACAAATATGCACCTCCTGGTAAACACCACACCAAGTAATTCTGTCCCTTATAATTTTCCATTACTTCACATACACAGAAGTTTACAATCCAGGCCACCTTTGCACAAGTCACCTAAGTACCTAGCCCAGGGGATGCTCTGTTCCTTTCTCAGATAAAACACTGCTTTAAACTCACATTCTTATATAAATACACAATTCCATACACCTTAAATAAATGCTGCTATTAAAAATGCATGCATAATTTGAGCAACATAAAATGCCTAAGCTGAAAGGGGATCTCTGTCAAGCTCTTACGCAGCTGAGAAGGGCTGAGGTATGCACATGGAGGCAGAAGTGATGAAGATCCATCAACAGTCTTCTTTTGGCCAAGTGAATGAACAATGCTGAGAGATAGGAGATTTTGACTCTACATGTGAAAGGAACCAGCAAAATACTTTGCTGGCTACTCTCTTTCTCAATAAGAACATTCATACACAGTTTTATCATGTTTTAACTGAACCACTTAGCAAAATGGATTCAGATGATCTTCTGCATTTGTCCCCACACTGACAAGCTCCAGATCTAAATATTACCTCTGATCAGCACCCAGAGAAACCTGAAAGCTGTCAGTCAGTTTATTTTACTGTAGGCTTCAGAAAGTATAATGGCTGACATGGTCCACCACTATTACATTAAATAAGTCTCTTCTCTTCTTTCCCTCAATTTCCCCATCTAAAAATGAGAATACTAAAACTGACCTCATTCTTAGAGTGCTTCAGAACTGACGGACATAAAGCACAGTGCACAAGCTGTGTATTCTATATGCCCTCAGGAATCAAAACCAAGCCATGCAGTAGGTAAAACATATATTGCTATCTGGCGCAGCATAAAGAGGGGACACAGATCTGCAAGAGTAAGTAGCAATGAGATGATTCTACATTCTTTGCTTGAGGTCAGCTTTAACCTGTGGCCCTTTCAGGTATAGTCAGGACAAAAAAAAATCATAAAATAGAAATTGAAAGATCACAAATCAAATTTAACTTGACTAAATCTTCACAGTCATACACAAACTTAATTTGTGCATAAGACATGAATAATTTCCACGGAGACCTAAGAAATTTAGGTGGACATAAAACAAAATGAAAATGACATTTTAAAATTTTCAGTTTAAAATAAAAATTGAATTTTCAATTTTATAATGTAAAAGCAATTTTGTAAACATAGAAACAACTTCACGGTAACGGGCCTATGAGATTTACAGTATTCTGATAATGTATTCACATTTTCAATAAGAAACACAATCTCTCTTCTGATGATGTGTCTTTTAACTCAAAATATTCGAGACAGGTAGACATGAGCCTGTGAAACATACTATTCTGATAGGTCATAAAAAGGAAATTTTCACTGCTACATGGGTGATCATTGAAACCTTTTACAAAAGAGAGTCACATAAAACAAAATATATGCCCACTTTTTCATGTAAGACTCAGAGGGAGCACAAATTATTCCTCTTATCAACTTTTATCACCATTTGTATTGAGTCTAAACTGAATAGTCTAATTATGAAGAGTGTTAGTATCAGATTTAGCCTTCCAGGGAATAATTTGAAGCATACTGTGAAGAAGAGTGGCAGATTTTATAAAGACAAATTCAAAAATATTAAATTGTAAGGAGGTAAGCTTGAGCAACAGGATGGAATCCTGGGCTGCATCAAAAGCAGAGTGGCCAGCAGGTTGAAGAAGGTGATTATCCCACTCAACTATGCTCTTGTGAGACCTGACCTGGAGTACAGCATCTGCTCTGAGGTCCCCAATGCAAGGACAGGGACCAAGTCCAGAGCAGGGCTACAAAGTTGCTAAGAAGACTGGAGCACCTCCCCTATGACGACAGGCTGAGAAAGTTGGGACTGTTCAGCCTGGAGAAGAGATGATTCCATGTAGACCTCACAGTAACCTTCCAGTATCTGAAGGCAGCCTACAGGGAAGCCGGAGGGGGACTCTTCATCAGGCACTGCAGCAATAGGACAAGGAGTAACGGGTACAAACTGAAAGAGGAGAAATTTAGGTATGATATTAGGAAAAAATTCTTTACTGTGAGGGTGGTCAGACACCGGAAGAGATTACCCAGGGAGGTTGTGGATGCCCGAGCCCTGGCAGTGTTCAAAGCCAGGTTTGATAAGGCCTTGAGCAACTTGGGAGGTGTTGGGTCCAGATGACCTTTGGGTCTGCCCAATGTCAGGGGGGCTCAATCTAGATGATCTTTAAGGTCTCTTCCAACCCTTAACATTCTATGATTCAATGATAAAAGCTTTAGGTTACACAACCAACACAAATTTTAAAAGAAAATAAAGTATGCTAAATTCCCTCATTAGCTACAAACTTTAAAAATACCTCAGCTTTGTGCAAACATCAGTCATACATTTACAGGAAGAAAACACTACAAGTAGAGAAATCTTTCAGATAATGAACTATGCCTAATTGCTTGGTGAGAAGTAGTAAACACTGAAGTCCAATTCAGAAATAGTACACATAGGGCATATAGAATACAGCAGCAGTATTTTGTTTTTGTAAAAACTCAAATGCTTTTGTCCACCACCTAAAACTAATGAGTTACTTAGAGTTGCTATGTAGAACAAATAGAATTCTTTACTTTATGACATCATTATTTTAGTTTGAAGAACTTTCCTTCCAAATGTTTACACCATTGTGCCAGTTATTTCAGCTGAACAGCCACAATGAATTTAAAATAGTCTAATACTTTTTACTTACTAAGAGATTAGCACATGATTAGCCAGAGTAAAAGCATTATTATTACTGCTGTTAAAAGATATTAACACTTTTGGTAATGGATTCTATGGATGCTACATATATTTCCCACATTGAGAAAGCAGAATGAAGACCAAGTTTTCTTAGTTTTAGTAACCCACAAATGATCTTGCAGTGAAGTAACAGAATCCTCCTTAATTAACTTTTTTTAAACTGGAGTCTTCACCCTTATTTCCCTATGGTTCATACAAGCTGATTAGAAGTTATAATATGGGCTACAGAAACAGTCAAACAATTGCTGCATTCAGTCTTCCTCAGAACAGCAGGTTAAGAAACAACCTCAACTCATGCATGCACACATGCACACACAAACACACAGAGGCATTATGGTGAGCAGTGAGGTTCCTGTCTGAAGTAGAGAGCAGAATTAATACACTTAGCAAGACAGAACTATATTCATTGAAGCTTGACACCAGCTCTGTGAAGGCGGTTTGTATTTACAGGAGGATAGGGAAGGGAGGAGACAGAGAGAAAACACCACGGGGGAGAAGGAGTCAGAGGACAGCTGAAGTGTGAAGTGATCCAGCAGCTTTTTGATACAGTTTAGACTTCACTTTGGGAATGCAACAAAACAACAGCTACAAACTTAACCCCTTGACACTGGCAAGACTGTCAGCCTCAATGCTAAGCACCCATGCACTGAAATTCTGACTCCTATTCAACAGGTTAAAGGGTAGGAAGCTTTTTCCTCTCCTGCCAAGGGTGGCATGTTCTTGGGGCTGTATTTCTGTTTCATGCTCTTCTATATCTATTAATCTGTCACTGCACTTCTTTGTTCCCTTTTTAAATTCAAGATTAATTTTATTATTATGCTAAAGGCTGTATCGGCTAAAAATCATATACAGGGTATGGCTATACTACAAGAAAATATGAAGTGAATAAAAGTGAAGGATTTTCTCAGACTTTGTACAATGTTTCTAGTCAATTACACAGAGGTCATAACTAAAGATCAGTAGCAAGTTCTAAGAAATCATAAATAAGCTAGAAAGTAAGTTTTGTTATGAATGTGCTAACAGAGAACATACTTGGAAAAAAACTGCATTCCTTACTTTTAAAATTGTCATTATTTCATGTCTTGTATAAAGTAACATGAAAGAGAAAAGAAAGATAGTGATGTATCTCAATTTTTAAGATATTTGTTAATTTTGAGTCACGGATCAGAGCTAAGCACTGATGGCTAAGGTGGGCACAGAGGTAAAGAGATATGGCACATGCATATAAAAGACTGCCTTTGCTCCTGCATGATTATTTAAGTGCAAATACAGGTACCAAAAACTTGAGTTACAAGGCAAGATAAAATTTCAAGATGGGGAAATTCTGCTTTGCCTCCACAGCATTATCTAGTTCCCCCTGTTGTCATGCAGCCAGGGAAAAAAAGCACTTCCCAAGAGCTCACCAAAGATCAAACTGTGTCTGGTGACAGCAGTGTCTAAGCTATAAGTAATGTTCAAAGGATTCAACAATGCCTGTGACTGATCATTCTCTTTCCCTTGCCATCACCTGCTGATTTTGTCCAGGTGTTTTATGGCTATCTCAAGGCTCTGGAGAACAGACAGAAGGAAGACTTTGCCAATTTCTTTTGTCTGGGATTGTGAATTCCTTACACAGATGGTGGACAGCCACAGGCTGGCCAACTCCATGCACAATCAGAAAGAAAGCATGAGAACAATATTATATTCTCCCAAAGTACTGTCTGTAACATGTCTGTGGTTAGGGAATAGGACAAGATGTCTTTTCTTAAGGAAAAAGAGGTTCCCCCCCACCTCAATCACCCTTTCACTAAAACAGTATCAAGGAAGCAAGGGGTGAAAAAAAAAAGAAGGAAGAAAATAAATAAGTAAACTAACACTTTGACTTGTATTAGTAAATTAGGCATTCCAAAGCAATTGAAGAGGTTTGTCTAATAAGATAATCTTGTGTTAACATGCTTTTGTAGTACGTTTACAGTCTCTCAAGTATTATTCCAAACAAATCCTGCTAAATCTTACTCACTAAGCAAACCGAGTCATTTCTGGCAACAATTTTTAAAGATAGGCACCAGACATGAACTTCTTCATCATTTTTCTCTTACCCTCTTTGCCTACAAAAAAGTCCATTACTTATGCAAATTACTGTTAACTGTGCAGATACTTAATTGTGCAACTATCTGTTTAGATATGTACTTTACTCCTGCAGTGATGCAAGTGCAATTTTAAAACTGGTTATTTAAAGCAAAACTGCTCCACTCCCACTTCCAACCTCTGAGAGTCTGACTACATACCAGAGAATGGAGAGTATGTAACAAAATATTTGTGCAACACTTACGCACCTGAAGAAGCAAATTTTACAGAAAAATGTGTGACTACTTCCAGTTCTCAAAACTGGAAGGGCTTAGGAAAATATGTTATTTTGTATGCATTTGATGATGAAGAGGTCAGAATACAAATCTCATATGACAAACATATCCTGGACAGCCTCTGTGTCCTCATACTCTTTGAAAAAATATTATGTATGGAATAAATACTTGTTTAGGAAGCTTCAAAATATGTACTAGAAACTAAGTAGGTATTTAAGATTCAAATTATGGTCAGACTTCAGGAACCTAAGAGCTATACTTATCCCATATGCTAGTTCACCTATGCTGATAGGTGACATGAATGAACCCTGAGCTCAGCAGTAAGATGTAAGGCACTGCACTGCCCTTAGATCTGCAAGACAGAGATGTGCCTCTCACTCCCCACCACCCCATCCTCCAGCCTAGCAATCAATGTTAACATTTACATAGGAAGAGAAGAATAATGGACCTGACTTCTGCTTTGCAGATCTAAGAGCAAAATTATGTCCTGCTCTAAATTATTTATTTTAGTGCTAAAGGGTGTAACATTTTCATCTTTTTGGGGGAGGAAAGTATACTCAGCAATTACAAAATCTAGCATAAAAATGCTAGAGAGGACAATTATCTGCCTATCTCTTGCCAAACTGTGCTAGTTTCCTACTATTTTATCTTACACAAAACATTTCCACTAATAAAGTGTTGATATTTTAAATGCTCTGAATTACATTAATACTTAAAAAACAGTCTGATTGTAAAGGGCAAATGTAATGGTCGTAGAAGAGGGGAACAGGTAGCCTCAGAACTACAAGCTTCCTTTTTTCTACCACCATAGGTAGCAGCAGTAAAGCTTCTACACACTGTTCAGTTTACCAACATGTCATAACCCTGACCTAAGGAGGTCAATTTCATGGTTGAAAAAGTAGCTTAGTCTCCATGGCTCATTTCATCCTTCAGCCTCCTGTTGTGATTATTGACAACTTAGCCAATGTATTTATTTTTATTTCTTTACTGTACCTAAATACAGAGATTACAGGCAAATAATTTAATGGTCATATCCACAAAAAAGCTGCAGTGGGTGGCCCTACACAAACATCATCCAGAATCTTTGTGGTTATTTTTTCCACAAAGATACTGAAAAATTCTCTGTGACTTCCTGAGACTGTATAAGCGTCCAAACAGAAATATTCCCATTCCCTATAAAAACCTGTTAATTTTAACTTTACCCCACTAATCTTCTCCTTGAGATATTAACTTTACCCCTCTCATCTTTCCTGAGAGATAAGAATGACCAGAAGGGTAGCCAGCCCAGGGTCTGGCAGCCTAATGAAATTGAGTCCCATGGATGAGGCTGTCTTACTGTAAACTGAAATCCTATCAACTCCTGCACCTCTGCCAAGCATTTAATCCATAAAACCCTATGCAACACAGCTGTGTTTCAGGAGGGGGGGAAAAGGGGTGGGGGAGACTGTTTATTTTAGAGCATTTTTTCCTTTTCAGTTTTCTGAGGCAACTATCTGTCTACTCTACAGTGTCTTGAAACAGTAAAAGGGCACATCAGTGATGATGGTGATGGTAATTTCACACCCGAGTGTAACATAAAAGAAGTGACTGTGGATGAATCGTTCAGAGGTGAGGGAAAACTGGATCCAAGTGTGTATGATGGAACTCACATTTAGTAGAATGACTGCCCAACAGACGGAGTTCAACTCAGGAGAGAAAGATTGGAGAATGGAAGAAGAGAGAAAATTCCTAGTGCCTATTAGAAATTGGACTGAGAATGCCATGATGCCAAGATGTTAATAGCAGTCTGATGATGGCCTGGACTGAATTCAAACTGGTGACCTAAAGCAACAAGACTGTATCTAACTAACAATCCCTTGATCCCGGATACTTCAGTGTTTTTAATCACAAAAGAAAAATTACAGTCCCAGAGGAGAGTTCATTGTAGAGTAGCATGCTAGATAAAAAAAATTTAAAAGCTTACGAAAAAACATGCAATTTCTCCCACTTAATAATAATGCTTCTGTTTTAACTTTATCAAGGACAAAAAATAGGGGCGAAAAAGCCCAAACAAAATTATATTTTTTTATAATTCTTGAGTATTTTCCCCCACTCCAGTGATTAACGGATGAAATTTCTTCAGTTCCACTTCATGATTCAGTTTTTCTTTACATTAGTGGTCTTTTAGGACTAAAATTTTAAAAGACACTTACACAGTAAGAAAAAGGAAAAAAAGAGAGAAAGGGAAAGAGAGGAAAGAGGGAAAGAGAGAAAGACAGAAAGAAAGAAAAAGAAAGAGAAAGAAAGAGAGAGAAAGAAAGAATGAATGAAAGAAAGAAAGAAAGAGAAAGAAAAAGAAAGAGAGAGTGTATATTGTCAACCCTCCATTTAATGGAGGCTTCACAACACAGCCTCAGCAGCTTATTAACTTAAAGTGTAACAGGGAAAGTAAAATTGCCTACTTCTCTGAAATGACAGAAGTTGCATTACTATGGATAACAGTGAACTACCATGGCACGCACCTGTACTCGAGAAACTCTTAAGCTCTTAAATGATTACTAAATAACGAAAGAAAGTATGTTTTTACTGTAGATACTATTTACAAAATATGACTATATAATCTTACTGGATAGTATGCTATAAGCATGTCAAAAACGTTAAGAAATTATATGCCCAAGGGAAATTACCTTTAAGAGCAGAAAAATATTTAAAAAAAATTCTAAATTCATCTTTGCCACATTATTCCTCTTCTTTTGGGACATTATCTACAGATCATAACTATAATCATCTATCAACAGCAGTGTGTCTTAATGCAAGGTGAGTTTTTAAAAACTTCTTTTTGCATGAGTAACAAACATTATTTTTCAATGCCAGAAACACTAGACTTTTGATTTTAATTTAAGGTCACTTTGATTTTCACCAGTAAGGAGAAAGAAAGCCTTGAAATGGTAACACCAAATTTATTTTCCCTCTATTCATTGACTTAAAATACAAAAAGATAAAAGGATATGTTAAAAGACTTAGTCAAAAAATAATTCCTTCAAGGCAGATATTTCTTTATATTTCCAGTCTCATGTTTCAGCCTGGAACAAAATTTTATATACAACTTCTAACGCTGAAAAAAAATTAGGATTTATAGTTCCACTGTTACTGATACAACCTTAAGCATGGTGTGCTCCTGACACCTTAAATACAGCTTTGCAAATGGTGCTGCTGAAATAACCCATCTCATTCTTTGTTTTTTTACTGAGAGAATGCTGCAATCATTAAAGTATTCTTGCCCTCTGTATGCTTGGGAGTGGTCTGTCCATAAGGTATTAATAAACCATGGAGAGGTGCAGCAGCAGACCAACTATTCATATTAATAAATGCCTCATGAATATTCAGCTACATGTTGACTCCTACCTCACAAGACTAGGGGATCCAAAATCCAGACCCTATTCTAGCACTTAAACCTCTTCATGCTGTAATATTTTATTTTGAATAATAGCAACTGTAACTCTGTTTCTGTTGTTCCCGTAAGAGTGTGAGTGGGGGATTGCTATCAGCTTTATTTAAAAAAATCTCAACAAAATACAACAATGAGAACACACAATAGTTTAAGTCTTTATTTTAACTAGAACTACATTACCTAAAATTTAACATCCACATAGATTTAATGCTAAAATAACAGTTGCTACTGCCAGCTGCATCATGTTCTGAAACTAAAACTACCTATTTGGTAGTTCCATTCAAACACAATACAGCATGGATGGGCAAATGCATGTGTTAGAAACACACACACACACATACATCAAAACACACTGACTACTGGTTTTCCTCCTACTCAATATCTTTTGAAGACTTCCATTGACTTTTATTTCTCATTTTTCAGTATTCTAAATTGAAAACTCTTGACTACAATGTGTTCTGGCAACACCATGATGTAGAAGACTTCTAAGTACAATTTCTTAGGGGGTTGTTTACCTGAATTATTAGTAATTTCATTATTCTTTCTTAAAAACGTTTTTTTCTTTGAAGAACTGCTCTTTCATGGCTGCCGTGAATGCCCACCAGATATTGTTTCAGGGCCAGGATACACTTCTTTAACCAAATCCACCACCTCTTCAAACTGAACATAACTCCTCTAAAAGTTAGAAGGGAGCACGTTGACATGTAATAACAAGCATCTGGGAAGCCAACAGGAGCAGTTGGAACACGTATTTTAATAAGCAGCTCTTAAACATTCAATAAAGTGAGTGGTAATTGGGTACAGAGACATAAATTTTAAGAAAAATAATTTGCTTTTCAGCGTGTTACTATTGCAAAATTATTTGTAAGCTTACACTAGACATACATTTGAACAAGCAGAGATTCTTACATATTCAGTCAAATTATCTCAGAATGTATAGAGCATTAACTGTGCTTTTCTTTTGGATAAAATTAGTGTCAGCTTTCTATCCTTAAATCAGAGCCAATGGGGAAACAAAATACACTTAGCCCTGAAACAGTTGTGGTAATTCAATCCCTGCATTCTCCTTAATTTCTTGATGACAAAGAAAAACTCCCAACTTGCAAGGCCACCTGCACTGATTACTCCCCCATCCACACCCACGGACTAGGAAAATGAGACAATGATCATTAACCTTAATTTCTTCTTACATAAACCTCAGCTTTTTTTTTCTTTAGGTTTGCTTCTCTCAAAATTCACTTGAGATTAAGAAGGGGGGAGAAAAAGAAAAAAGAAAAAAGGAGAGGGGAATAGTCATAACTGGGGGAAAAAATCAAGAGAAGCAAAAGGAACTCTGTGGCTTTTTTTCTTCTGTTTCACAACTGGCTTATTATAACTTCACAGCAATCAGATAAAGGGATTTTGAGGCACTATCATGTCTCTTGATAGCAACTTCATTCCCTCCCCTGTCTCTCTCTCCAAGCAATAACGTAAATGCTAATGTGTGGGTTTTCGTGGGTTTTTTTAGATATTTTTTTTTCCCTGAAGATATTCCTGAGTAAAGGCAGTTGGCAAAAACAAAGATGGGTCTGGACGGCAGGAATGCAGGTGTGGCCCAATGTCAGGACTAAAGGGCCAAGAACAACTGGGTGGGATATTTCCAGTGTAGCAACTTCAAAATACAGTAGAGAATGCATCACCCCTCCTGGTCATCAGCATTCTGTTACTGCCAAATGGAATAAATTTTGGTTCAAGCTGCGTGGGACTAGCTCCCACTGGCATTACATCACTTTCCAATGGATGAGGCACCCAGTTTGACCACTTGAAGAGTACCATGTATATGCATTATATGTATATAAGTATATACTAATACATAAATTAATAAAATTATCATGCTGTAGAAATAATAGTTTGTATAGTACAAATGTGTACTGAAAACAAATATCCTGTTATCTTGTTAAGTGTCTGGACAAAGCTAAGTATATCTTAATCAAGATATTCAAAGGAATTACACATCTACGAAATCAGGAACTTTCCAATTCATGGAATTATGCTTGGCTATCCCCTGTTGAAGCAATATTTTTCCTGCAAATAATTTAAGAATCATTCTACAGCTAAATAAAACCAAAAGCAAAAAGATTTTAAATTTTTTTTTCATTAGGATTACCTAATGAAAAAGCATATAAAGTTCAAAGAACATAACAAAAGTGTGATTGCATTACCTCCAAATACATTACAATAAGCTGTTTGTCGCCTACCAAACACATACAGCAGGGCTTCTTTGGAGACCAGGAGGCAGACAGTAACTTTGATCACGCAGACATTCCTCATTATTTCAGACCTCAAATCAAGTACTAACAGTCAGGGGAAGAAAGGGATGAGAGACATGGGGCTGCTGGGAAGGAGAAGGGAAGCAGACTGCAATTTTGTCCTAGGTTCAGCATCCTAATTTAAGCAAAAACAGGCTGTTGGTATCTCTGTGCTTCCCTGCAGCCCCCTCCCCTTCCCCCTTTCCAGCCTCCTCGTTCACTAAAAATGACAAGCACATTTCTAGGTTCTGCTTTTTTATCAAGCTGACAAAGGTCAACAATACTAGCCAGAAGAGTGTGGAAGTATTCAGTGCCACAGGTCATCCTAATAGATACTGGAGGGACTCATTGCAACACCACTGTAAGCCAAGACAGCACAATTTTTAAGAGGCAGCACTTTGCACGTTCACAGTCTGGTTAATTTAATACAATACCGGTCTCTTGTTTGCAAAATATCTTTGGCATTTCAGAGCTGGTATCTTTCTGTGGGTGACAGTAAGGTGACTGAATTCAGGCATGTTAACAGATGCACCTTTTTATGCTCTGTTAAACCATGTCACAGACTACAGCCCCTAAGTGCATTTCTTTCTTTATGCTGCAGCAAGCTGAGCTAATTATCAGAGACAGACCTGTTCCTAGTTCTATAGTCCAGTCGCTGCATATGCATATAAAGAGGCTGGGAGGAAAAATGGGACTGGGGGGAGACTTTGTACAAGCACTTTCTAAAACACATGGAATGTAAGTCTTCATGTTATTTCACTGGTGCTATGAAGGGGGGGGACTGTATTACCAGCTTGATAATATGGTTTGGTTCAAATGAACTGTTGTTCCCCACAACCCTCTTTTTTTTTTTCCCCTTCATTTCATCAGTTCTGGTTAGGTTCAAACACCTATAAAATAAACATCAGTACAAAAACTCTCTCCAACCCTCAAAAATACTGGCAGATGTTACCCCAGGAAAAAAAATTGTAAACAAAAGATCTTATTACATCTCACCTACAATTCTGGTCTGTTTCATCACGTGTGGGCAAAGCAACACCCACTTACAGCTCTTCTTTCACCAAGTATTTCAATACACCAAGCACTCACCACAAGCCTTTATGCCACAGTTGTATTTTACCAGTAGCAACAGCTAACTCCTTTAAAAAAACCCTCAAAATACTTAGCCTCTTTGGCTGTTTTCTACCAAATTAATGTCTTTTGCTTGCATGACTTTGTCCTGTACTACAGTTTTCATTTAAAAAGTTCACAGAATATTCTGAGTTGGAAGGGACCCACAAGGATCTTCAAGTCCAACTCTTCAGAGAATGGCCCCTACAGGAATTGAACCTGCAACCTTGGCATTATTAGCACCAGACTCTAACCAGTTCAGCTGATCTCAGGGTTAATGGTACTCCACAGAAAAGATGGAAAAAAGACTTGATGTTTACAATTTCTTTTCTTTACTACATATGACTTACTGACCTAAATGAAAAAATTAAATAATTTATCTTATGAGCATCAGTTTTTTGTTGGTTTTGGTTTTTTAGGGGGTTATTTATTTATTTATTTATTAATTACAGAGAACAATTTTGCTAATATCTGATTGGAGCCAATCTTTAACAAGTCACATATTTCCATTGTCCCTTTACCCCCTGCTTATGCTTTTACCACATCCTAACAAAAACATGACCAGAACTGGTGAAAAACATACGGTTCCAACTAATGAATCACATACTTTCCCGCAAGAGCAGTAAGTACTACCAGCTGTGACAGTCTTGCTTTGGCAGTGGAACCAGCGCAGAACAAGGCCGACACATCTGAAACCAGCTGTACTGAAAAACCACAAGCAATTTAAGTCCGTCTGCCTTCTCAGGGGCTTCTTTGTCTCTGTCTGTGTGTCTGTTCTGTCCCTAAAACTTGCCAGCCATGTTGTTTTGACAGAGTTCAGAGTTTCAGAAGTTTCAAGGGGGGGAAGGGAAATCCGCTGATTCAGGAAACTGCATTTCAAGAAAATGATAAGGAGGTCTTTGTCAAGCCAGCCTGAGTCAGGAAATTTAAAGAGACAGAGTATGCATCTCCCCATCTGCTCTGCTTGTACGACAGCATAAAGTGCACAAAAAGACACGTGTATACTTAAAACACGCAACGTCCATAAATTTGTATTTGTACTTAAAAGCACAGAAAGCTCCACAGAAATGGAGGAGGAGAAATGCTGTCTCGAAATCTTGATATGTTATCACATTAAATCTGGAAAGGTCATGAAACTCACAAATTACTTCATTAGTCTCTAATTACATACACCCCCTCAACAGGAAAACGAGTAAAAGCTGTACCCCACCACACTGCCTTATGTGCTGTAAATGCCACATACTTCATTGAAGAATTTCCACCAGTGTTTCAGAGATTTTTACAAATCTTGGGGGGACAATTTTTTGATTCTTCTACACTAAAGTCTATATATGAAAATTAACATAAACATACTGTACCTGACTGAGAGGGATTGGAGAAAAAAGTAATCAATATTAAAAAAAAAAAATCCCAATTGACTTAGAGTAGCTTTTCTTTACATAAGAAATAGAAATGCTGTGACATATAGGTCTGGTGTTCCCAGTCTGTGAAGGACTAAAAGCAAGTACCGAATATCACTTTGGGAAGTCTGCTTTTCCCCTCTCACTTCCAAAAAAACCCAATTTTTTTTTCCATCCCTGCAGAAATGCAAGCATAAATCCTAATATTTAAAATTTCAAGATCCTTGTCCAGGACTGGTATTTCCTTATCTTGCAGCTCACACAGATATGCATTTTAGAGATTATCCATATAGGAAGGGGTGAAATTTCTTACAGGAATAGATTTTTCATTAATGACAATTTTTTCAGAATTTTTTAACAAATTTAGATGAAGTAATTGTCTCACGATGGATTCTTGAAAATACTGCAACCAGTACATCACACACATATTATAAGATTTTCCAGCAGACACAGACGTCCCCCCTTCAATATTTATTGGGCAAGCATGTGAAAAAGGCCAAAACCCACAGCAGTCTGTCTCCTTTTAGTGACTGGCTTTTGTACAGCGTCTACATGTGCATACAAATACAGTAAACACGTTTAGCACCATTAAGGCTTTTGTTTCGCACTGGTGATGGTCGCATTATCCCCAAGCAGTAAAGCCATTAAGTGAGCTATTCAGAGACTCCCTATCAAGAGCAAACAACACTTCAGTGCAGGGTGACATATAGTTAGTATACATATAGTTTGCAGGAAAACTACTTTACGTATAGTTTAAGATATAAATAATCTACTATGATCTCTCTCTATGCAATGCGCCTGGGATGTCATGGTGACATACTAAGAGCAACATATGCACAAGTCAAATCATACAGACCTACCTCAGTAATGAGGGAGGTAAACAAATAACAAATAAAAGTTTCAACTCAGAGTATTTAGAAATTATGAGAAACTACTTAAGTCAGCTTTGATATACCAAACAGCTTCATAATTTTCAGAACTGTTCAGAAAATTATTCATTCCTAGATGAGCCATGTATTCAACAAGGAAGCTTCCATTTTCAGAGGGCAAACCAACCTCTTTCACTGTGTTTGTATTCATCCCTTTCTGATATACGTATGCCAGCTTCTGAATCTATTTGTAGTCAAGTTATTTGGTTTCCTATACCAAACATAATCCCGATGCTGTTCTTATTCTGCAACTGAAGCTCTCACTAGCAGTGGAAAACTGGGAAGGATGGACAAAGGATGCTTAAATTCATCTCCATTCTCTCCTTCTTGATAAGATATACCGAAGACAGCTCAGACATATGCCCTCCAAAGAGCTGCACTGGATGGACTGGGATATTAAAAGGTGGTTTGAGGTGGGATAGGCATAGCAGGTTATGAAAAGAATAGACTAAGTCTTCAAGGTATCTTGTGCCTTAGCCTAACATCAGCCCCGCATCAGCAGCAATCAACTGTGCATGCTTTTAGTAAACATAAGCTAAAAGAAAATTACAAACTTGAGCTCTTTACACACTTAAAATCACCTTTTTTAACTGTAGGGCAGAAGGGGGTTTTGTTTTAATGATTTACTGGTTTACCTCAAATTAAAAAGTAATAAAATATATTTCCTCTTAAAACGAAAAAGGTATTCAGCGGGTCTTTGTAGAGTCAAATGAAGAACAGTCATAACAATAATAAGCTGCTATCACTGCATTAGCTTTCCTATTTACATTGCCTTCTAATGCAAGCATTACTTTTCTATAATGCTCATCCATTTTTCCAAAATTAAAAGAATACAAAATCAGTAAAGCAGCAAAAGAAAGAGTTGGGAGAGGACAATTAGAGATATCCAGCATCAACACAAGAGGAATACTTTTTGCATGGTGTCTTATAATTTCACATACAATTATACAGCTGATTCTAAATCCCATCTACAGTTTGCTACAGTGAGAACTGGATAACCATATGATTCACCTTTTCAGTTAATTTTTTGGCTTCCATTATTTTTCTGAAATGTATATTTTATGAAAATTAAAATTAATATAAAATTATTCTCAAAATTCCAGTGCCCTATATGTCAGCACACTTCACTACAATTTCCTGAGAAGAGCGAAATGTGTTTATGCACACTTCCCTGGGCGAGAAACTGAATCTCTGTTTGTTCTACTTCAACTAATGGTTGTTTATCAATTCACTTTCTTACAAACAGATACTTAAAAAAAAAATTATAGCAGAGGAATTGCTGAGAAAAATTAAACTGAGAAATAATTTTTTTTCTTGATAAGAAGTTTTGAAGTATTAATCCAGTCAACTATGATTTAACTACAATGTCACAGAATTAGCCACTTGCAAAATTCATCCTGTGATTTCCAGAAGTGGTCAGACTCTATGAATTGAAAACTATGGGGTTTCTTTCCCAGTAATTGGATGATTTATAAAAATTGCAGATCATTAATGCACCTTTTATAAACTGAAAGGAAGGAATAAATTTACTGTACAACTTACCAGTTTGACTCAGCCTGGGTATAATCAAGAGCTGTGACTATAAAAATGTGATAGCTGCCCTTGGTAGTTGGATAATATTCAATATTAGAAAATAATATTATTTCTTGTTAGAAAAATAAGTATAATCAACACAGATCTGAAAACAACAGTACTATTCATTATTTCTCTGAGAGGCAGATTCATATTGAAATCACCAACTAATCTACCTTCAACAACACCTTGAGTTTCTTTGGAAATAATTATCCTTCTCTCCCAGAGAAGGGAGCATCCAAGGCAGTAGAGGATGCTTTGAGGCTAGCTCTTCTTCAACACGTCAGCTGGATGACACAGAGAGAGTGCTCCAGATATGTGAGTAAAGCAACAGAATGAACAACCCAAAATAAGGCATGTAAGCAACAGCTATAGAGTACAGTGAATCTATAGTTTGAATTTTTTTTTTAATGTTTACCTGAATATACTTTGATCGTCCCTTCACAGTTACATTAAAAAACAAGAAGATTTTCTTCCTAGGTATTTATTTAAATGTAACTCCATGGGTTTTCAGCAAGAAATGTGTGCTTTTGCCCACAAACATAATGTATGAAACACACACACATATACATACATACATACATATATATATATATATGTATGTCATTAGTTTCGGGAGGGTGTTTTGGTTGTGTTGTTGTTGTTTTTTTTTAGAATCACAGACTAATTTAGACTGCAAGGAAACTCTGGAGGTGATGTGGTCCAAGTCTATCCTGAAAGCAGGGATACTTCTGAGCAGCTCACTCAGTGTCTTTTCTGGTTGAGTTCTACTAGAAATCATTTAATTATGGATTTGGTTTTTTCTTAATTTTAAAATTATACCAATAACAGAATTTTTGACCTACCTTTTAAAGTATTATTATCTACAATGAGAAAAATAAATATGGGTGTTGAAAGATTTGTCCATAAAGAGATTGCATAGGCAAAATCAGAGACCAGGAGCTTGCAGTTCAATCCATCAAGCACTGTTATCTAACCAGTGTTTATGTTGACTTTTAAATAGACTTCAACTTAATCTAATCTGCTTAGCAAACTCTGCACTCCTTTCCAAGTAAAGAATGAATATACAAAACATTGTGTGGGCTCATATTAAAGCCTGTATCATCTCAGAAGGGAATCTTTATTTCCATCTCATGCTTCGTTCTTGCAGTTTTTAATCTAAGTTGTCCAAAAGTCTCACCCAAGTCAAAAGTATATGTAAACACCTTCTGTACTGTCCTAGTTTCTTGCCTTTTAGAATGTTAGAAAAGCATAAATCTGCTGCGGAAAAGCCCTTCCAATTTTTCCTTAGGATCACCACCATTAGGTACCTCATTATAATTCTATGTAAATAATTTTGACTATGTCTTTTCTTCTAATCAAAAACCTTATTCCACTATTTCAAAAGGAAGAGTAAAACATTTGAGTACCCGTGAAGAGAACTTTTAACAGATATTTTATATGTTAGTACAGGTACAAGTCCTTAGATGAGTGTCACTGGTGATTTATTACAAATTAGTTTCTTTCACTTCCTGCCTAATCTCCAAAATCATCTTAGTCAAAGCAGGCAATGCTGCAGATGTGAGGTGTGTTAGTATATAATGGGGACAGCAAAGCAAATATTTTTCTGAAAAATCTGACCAGCCCTAGTAACACTTGCAATTTACTTATACGCAGTCTACATAAACAGTTATGCAGGATTTAGCTTGTGTTTAGCACCATTTGATAAAAACTATCACCAATGTGGTTTACATAAATTACATGTCGTCCACTCCATATGGAAACCATATTTTAGCAACAACCAGTGTTTAATAATGAACACTCCACTCTTCTCTCACACAGGCAGGCTCTTTTTTGCCTCTCTCTGGCCTGCACAATTCCTGTGATTTAATAAGATACTTAGCTCATGAAACAAGCAATTTAAATATTCACACTGCAGTTAAAAAGGGATTAATTTTATCCCATGTCATATTGGTAACAAGATGACTAGCCTCTTTGGAATGTAGTGTGTAGTTATCCTTATTCATAAGATTTTTCAAACAGCGTGATAACAACAATGCAGTGCATGAACATCTATATTTGAGTTTACTTTAGCTCCTGTCATATAAAATTAATTAACCAACAGGCTACAAAAAAATACAACCATAAAGTGGTTCAATACTTTATCATAACTTTGTGTGCTTCTGTAACATCTCAGTATGATTGTTTAATAATCATGGCATCTTCTACATTTGATTAGACATGATATAAGGTATACATTAAGCAGAAATCATGAAGGACTATACACTAGTGATAGGCATAGATGCCTTCTTGAATATTTCAGGCTTACATATATACTTTGTTTTCCCTACTAAGCTAAGGCAAAAGACATAATTTTTCTGTCAGGTCTGTAAAATTTTAGGCTGGAATTCTGATCCTTTTGAAGCTTATAGCAATTTTGTTCTTTTGCTGTGCCTAGATTTAACCCTCACATTTATAAAGTGTTTAATATATCAGTTACCAGGGAGAAAAAGCAGGCTCTAACAAAAGCACTTCCAGAAAAACAAAAGTTATTACAGCATGACCAGGCCTATCCCACTCCTCTGTTCTTTATTTAAATCTTAAAGATACAAGAAAAAAGCTTAAAGATTTTACATGAATAAGCTAGTCAGAGACCTGTAATGAAAACCATGAGCTAACACAAGAAATTAAAAAAGGAAATTAAAAAAGAAATGCTATTACGAAGTAGTGCTTATGGGCCCAGATGAGATCTTAGACAATTAGAATTTATTCAATAGAGAATGACAACGTTGCTAAAGTTTTAAACTTAATCTTTCCTTGTATAATTACCTTTATCTCTACAACATAATTCCATACAACTCAGAAAGCCTGTATTAAGGATACAATTTTTCATAGCTCATGTACAATGTAAACTTCCAAATATCTGGTGAACTTCAAGGTAGAGCCTTCCATCTCCCCATAGAGTTATCAGTTGGACTATAATGTTATCAGCTTTTGCACACTTCTAAGTGAGGTGCAATCTACTTGCCTGAGAACATGAGGAAAAGCCAGGAATTCCTGTTCCACTTCCAAATTTGTGGATTCTAAGGTATCTGGTAAGTCAAGAACTCCCAGCTGCCTCACTGTCACAGCCTCCAGAAACAGGGACATTTGCATGCCTACTTTTCAGACCAACAAGGATTAATTACTGAATTACTGACAAATATATAAATACTTTGGCAAAATTCTTTGAATGGTAGGGCTCAATTCACAGAGCCTGAACACAGTAACTTAAAAACAAAGGGAAAGGTTTTGGAGTATGAATGACAACTGACATTGATCTGTAATCAACACCTCTCCTAGGTGCAGATAAGGTGATGCTGTTCATGAAACCAAAGCAGACTTTCAGTTGCCCAGACAACAGAGTAGTGCCTTAATACAGTATAATTCATCATAATTCAGACAGCAGTCATTTCCAGACCAAATGACTCACCAAAAGCAGAATTCCAGTTAATTCAGTGTGCAGCACTGCCGATGCTCTGAATACTTTGGTGTGTTCTCCAAAGGTCAGGACAACCAGAGCTCTTTGGCTGCTTCCTGAAGAGAGGTGTTTCACAAATCTAATGAGCTACAGAGAATACCTGGAGGGTGTGGAATTTGGATACTACTCAAAACCTGACTTCTGACTTTTATCTATCAAAGACCAGCAGCTGCACCCAAACACAGTCTGTGTTATCAGCCTCATATTTAGAGGGCCATTATAAAATTTGCATCCCAACATGGAAGAAGCGAATTGGTAAATACCAACAATCGCATTTATTGTGAAAAATGTGAGAAGGAATGGTAAGAAAAGTGCTGACAGCTTGAAAACAATGAAATTATT
Organism: Neopelma chrysocephalum; assembly: GCF_003984885.1. Lineage (NCBI taxonomy): Eukaryota > Metazoa > Chordata > Aves > Passeriformes > Pipridae > Neopelma > Neopelma chrysocephalum. The sequence goes on along the minus strand of NW_020925354.1, from coordinate 275,888 downwards.
CTTTAAAGGCACTTTCCACAATTTCTCATAGAAGTGTTTTTGTAAATGAGGAATCTCATGAACAGGAAAAAATATTGTATAAGAAATTACAATTAGACAGTATGCATCACTAAAAGTTTGAAAATATTGCAAAGAACACTCATTCTGAAAAAGCAATGCATACCAAATGGAAGCTGGAAGTACTTAACAGAAGTTCCATTAAGAAAGTTCCAGTTTCATAGATTTAGAAAAATCAGAAATCAGAGATAACAGCCAGAAACCAAACTCGATACTACTCACTCTTGTAGATCCTGTCCCTGGACAAAATTTCTTTTATATGAAGGTGATGAAAAAGCATATAAACAGCACTACAATGGTTTTAAAATCTAGTATAACAAGTAGCAAATGATCTTCACACTACATAAATACAACTGGCAATCTGTATCTAAAGCTAAACTGCTCTAAATTCTTTGGTTGAGTAAATGAAATTGCCCATCTCATGAAATTTCTAAGAATTCTAGTCCCAAAATTTCAAAAATTTTTGGGTCCTGTTTTGCTATTGCTTTGAATTCCGCTATTCATAACATGCTGAGATTCCTCATATTCAGGTACAAGTACACAGAAAGCTACTTAACATGGATAGTTTATGTGGACAGTTTGGGCAAATGTCTCAAAAACCATTTAGTGCTCCAGATGAAAATCTCATGATTGATTCTGCTTCATAAAAACAAATCAGGTGTAATCACTGATAGTGATTACTGATTTTTCAGATAGCAATACCTTGCAGGTTTCTATTCACAGGGAATACATATCTAGTATCAATAAACAGTCATATTTTTCCTTGTTTAGCCATCACAAAATTCTGAATAAAATCATGTGTTGTTTTCATAGATAATTAGGTACAGTTTGGGTCAGATCTATTTAACACAGAAAAACTGGCAGACCTCTAACTGTTATTGTGAGAGTCTGTTACCATTGCCACAAAATTTAAGTATGTTCATACTTTTCTAACTCCTAATTTCAGTGTTCTGCTACTAATTACTAATGTCAAAACCAGAACAAAAGCTCACTGCTTGGCTTGTTGACTTCTGCACACAGATGTCAAACACGCAGAATTCATTAACGATTTCAAGGTGATGAAAACCAAAGAGATGGCCAAAACTGTGCTGTTGATTACTGGTTCTTTTCAGATTAGTGTCTTCATGACTGCACAAAGCACAGTTAAGACGAAAACCTGAATTTGGCATGCATTCTAAGACATTTTACACCTACATAGTATAAAGGGGAAACCCAGGACAATCTAGAATAGGCAAGAATGTAAAAAACCATGAATATAAGCCTATTTTGCTAAACTGCATGGCATCAAGTTGTTACTGTGGAATAAAGTCTAGCTCTCAAGATAGATAGACATAATACATTCTGTATGTTAATGTGAATGTGTAATCATCTTCAAAATCAGAGGATGTAGACGTCTGTCTACTTCTGTTCAAAATGTCTTATATGGTCAATTTTTAAAAATTCTAAAGGGGCAACAATGAGTAGTTATCTGCGTGAGAAACACAAAACTAGTATAGGAGATAATTTAAAATGTGCATAAGCATTTACTGAACATTACAGATGTTCAGATCAGCAACTACAATTATGATCTCCCCTTCTAGTCAGCACAACAGTTTGTTACATTAGAAAACTGTATTTTAACGACATGTCAAACCTGCAGATTTAAGTCCATTCTAATTCTAGTACTTAGTAACTCTATTGTAATGCAATTCTTCCAAGTCAATACAATAGTAATTAATATGTTCTGATTTTTACATATTCATTAACATTTGGCTGGAAAATGGGTTAAACATACAGTTGTTTTATGAAGTTCTGAATTGCACTGTTTTTGCAGAAGCTCAGATTAGTTGTTAGGGTGACAGAAATGTGAAAATCTAAACATAAGCTCAACCCATAAGAGGAAGAACCTTCACAGGCTTCCACAAGAATTTTTCCAGTCTCTCCTAACCAGTTTCGTAAGCTTACATTCGCATGTGCTGTTGTGAAGTCTTTACTCCTCATATTATAGTGCAGAAAGTCCACAGAAACAGCAGGGGAAAGCAGATACACATTCATGTCAAACTCACAATTAAAATGGGGTGGGATAGTTTTCATATCCAGAATCCTTTAGTTCCACAAATCTGTGACAGTACATGAAAGGAGAGCAGGTAAATCACTTACAGATGTATGAGGCTGTTCCCTTTACAGTAACTCTTAAAATTATTGTGGTCAATAATGAACAGTCTAATCCTCAAAGATCCAGAAGCACTAGAAAGTACTGAGAATTAATTGTTAGCTATGCTTCTCTGGAAGACATGTGAGACCTCAGAAGGTGGCTACCTAACTATGCTTCCATGTGTTTGTATACTGTAAAGGTAATTTTCCGAAATTCTCCCTATTTCTCTCCTGATTCACGTCCCCTGAACTACTTTTTACTTGACTAGAGTGAAGCTACAGCAGCTACATTCTCACCAACATCTACACAAGTTCCACTGGCAGACAGCAGCCATTTTCTGAGTTTGCTTTAGCTTTTGTCAATATTTGTCAATATTCCCACCATTAAGAGATTTATTCACAGAAGTCACTGTACAGTTTGGGAGTTAAAAGGTATGAGAAGCCCTGTAATACCTGCTATCCTATTCTGTCTGTGAAGAATCCAAAGTCAGTATGGTAACTTTCGTGTTTCAGCTGGGCTGTCTAGTTACCTATAAATCATAACCATGCCCAGCACTCCCAAGAAGGATCAACCCCATTCCATATGCACTTCACAGATGGCTTTTAGAACAATTTATCTCTCTGGGAAGCTTGCAAAAACTACTTGGCAACTTGTACACAGTTACTCTGACTTCTCAGGAAGGGTCAATGGCACAGGTGGTCTATTCACATGCACTAAGCCCAACATGTCCCACATGTAACGTCCTTCCTCACTCCTCAGAGACTGTCTGCTCAGTGCATGAGGAATAGGCCTGGCATTTCTTGGAAGCATGAGACTCATTGAGCATGTGCCGCAGAGAATGTGAAGACATTTTTATGTCCAGGAAATCCTAGGCAGAAATACAATGGGCACAGTCACACACCACATCAGCCTTTCAACAAGGTAATCAGAAATCAGCTCACTTGCTGATGGATTATTTGCCCTCATGATGAGAATTATGTATAATAAACAGGACTAGTTACAATAACTGAGTGGTTACCCACATGATAATGATACCTTTGTTTTATTGAAAAACACCTCCTTGGGAGATCTTTTGATGCAAAATAATCCAATTGCTATGAATTGTACCACTGAAAAGCAGTTTTAAATATTTTTAAACAACCTTGTTAATTTTTAGCATATTAAAAAGTATTTTCAAATAAGCAAAACTCTGAAACATTTAAACAAATACTACTACATATTTTAATCTTTGTGGTATTTTAATGTCATTAACTGATGTACTGTCAGCATCCCCTTTTATAGTTAATATCCTGTAAATCACAATAAATATTTTAAAATTGCAGCCTTTTATAAAAAAGCCACACTGCTATTCTGTAGTTAATTTTTTTGCTCCCCTGAATATAAAGAGATTCAAGACAGATGCTTACAAATTAACTTTTGAACACTCCAATAACCATGACTGCAATAATTCCCTCTATCAGTAAGCCTCTGCTTGGGCACTAGGAAGACAGGCACCCTTTTCCATCCCCCCCTGTATACAGATGACAAACTCCTTCAGCAATCTCTCCTTCAAGTGCTGCAGGCCATTCAGGAAATTCAGTGCATCTAGAGAGTGGTTCCACGGAAGACGATGACACCTCAGCCATAACAGTTCATATGCATATTCATATGCTTGAATAATACTCCTTAGCGAAGTTTAAAGACGTGGGGGAAAAAAAAGGAGAACTTGCCCATATTTGCCAAGTATTCTCCAACCGTAAGCAAACACTAAAAGCAACACGTTGCTTAGCAACATTCATCATTTGGCTTAAACCTGCTTATCACAATTAAGATTTATCTTAATTGTTTCATAAGCCAAAATAAACACTGACCCTCCACTTCCAGCACTGTTTTCACAGTCTGTTAGCAGTGCATTGATTACTTCTAGGTTGTATTACACTTTCAGCATGGCAGATTTAATTTTCCTACTTTGCTCCTCTGGTTGTTTCTATTGCAACAAGCTAACAAGTTCTGATTAAAGCAAGTGGGCACATAGACATGGATGTCAGATCCATGCACAGAAATATGTGAATCTGAAAATTGAAGAGATTAGTTACATTGTTCAGGCACTTAAATACTAAGATGAAGAAGAGAGCAAGCTGTTCCCAAATAAATGTTGTTAAAAGTCGCTAGTGATGACAATGATAGGAAGAAAATATTATGGCTTAGGTAATGTTTCCTACTATCTCCTCAGGTGCTTTAAAGAGGAAAGAAAAGGGAGTGGATTCCCTTAAGGTCCTAAGATCTCTAAACCTTTATTGAAGCGGGAACCCAGTCATTGGAATAAACACTTGGAAATTAGGCAATCAGCATGACTGAAATGTTTTCTTAACATTTCCTCCCATTTGTAAGCCATCCCTTAGGTGTCTTGCAATTTGTGAAACAAAACCAAGATGCCTCTCAGACTCTCAGTCGCAGAAATAAATGACTCAAATAAATTCTGAAATAAACGGAAAGGTAAAATAAATGACTGACTCTGCTATATTCTATGCCTCTCTGCATAATCATCACCTTCCTCACCACTTCAGTGATGAGTGCACTTCTGGACAAGAGGGTAGGGGCAGAAAGAAGACTGCACCACTATTATTCTTTAATCTGGGTAGTATCTGGGTAGTAGCAGATGCGGCAGTAAAACCTCACAGAGCCTACCCAAAGAGAGCCCTGGCCCCATATTGAGAAATACTGCATGAGCACAAAAGAAGCTCAGTCCCTTGTCCCAGTTCAGAAGAGAGAAAAACTCAGTCAAGGAAAAAGCAGAGGTTAGAAGTCTTCAGGAGCATAGGGAGAACTATGAATCCTGTCTGCTCTCTTGTGCTGATTGTCTAGATTGGGCTTGTTTTGATTTTTTTTTTCCTTTTCTTGAGATACCAAATTTGTCAGGGATTTTTGCCATAAAAGAGTGGCCAACAGGGTAACAAATAATGGTACAGCAATGGAAAGAAAAACACTTACAGCATAAGAAAGAATCAAGAATGTGTGTTTGTGTCTCCTTTGTGTTCACTTTCTGAGGACTGTTTTCTGCCAGTCTCCATAAGGGCTGGTTATTGAGAGACTTGAACCTAGTTTCCAGGTATCAACATCCTTGCTTAGATCCCATTGTTTCCAATGGGATCTTCAACACAGGGTTTGTTACAGAGCTTCAGGATTTGTCCTATTTATTTAGATCTTAAAACTACCCTTCCCCTTCACACTACCCTGTGAATGTTATAGTACTTGATGTACTGTAAACCAGACTGGATTATAAAATGTGTAATGACATTAAAACTAGAAAGCTGTTTTAAATCCAAAACAGAAATTATATGTATGGATTGGTTGTAAAAAAAGGGAGTTTACTTTTCAACCATTTTTAAAGAGGTACACAGGAGATTGATGGAGCATCTCCTTTGAATTATGTGAAGAATATGGATCCACAGTGCATAAGTCCCCAGAAAATAAGGCCCCTATAGATTGGTGGCCATTGCTCAAATGTTTAGGCTTTTCATGCAAAATACTGTTATAAATTCTGTAAAGACTAATTAAAGTGTCTTCAGAGCTTTGCCTTCTAGACTGTGTAACCACGGCTTTTTTATGCTTGGACTGCAGGAACAAAATCTCCTGCTGAACTCCTTGCTTGCCTGTCTGCTTTCACAGTAAAAAAAATTGAAAAAAAAAATCTACATCGGAGTTCTTAATTGTATGCTAGGCTGTAAACTGTTCTTAAGCCATAAAACTAGTATTTTCAAATTGTAGTCCCATTCCAAAAAATCTCCAGGACCTCTTAAACTAATAGATGACATATAATTAATTTCTCTTTTTATTTAAAAATTAAGTTTAAATACATATATTCAATTCCACAGGGAAATGTTTGTGCATCAGTTTTGAACCCTAGGAACTCCACTGAAGATTTCTTTTGTAGTCATTTTGATACAATCAGGATTTGACAACAGTGGCCAAGAGACCATGAGAAATCTAAGATAAAGGTTTAAAAAGCTGGTGTTACCTAATAATTCTAGATGGACAGAAATATTGTTAACAACAAAGAATAAACAGGAAGATGTGTAGCAAGTGAAGCTGGCCAATTTATTTATGTTTTTCTCCTTCCTCCTTCACATACAATTTTTCTACTCTTCCGTTCAACGGCATTTTCCGTACATGAAAATATGTACATGGCATGTGTGCTTCTATTCTCATAGGTTTGCTGTGAAGCAATTTTGCCCATGCATTGCATGACTACTCATTTGGTCAAAACTATTACGGTTATGAAAACAAAGTCCTGGTTTTATGTATTTCTGTAGAACTTCCTGCCACCCTACTTGGACAAAGCAGAAATCTGTAGAAAATTCAATCAGGTGGGAGTGTTTGCTAGCCATATTCAGAAAGAAAATAAAAATCACCCTTTTCATTGTTTTTCCTCCTTTTATTAATTCCTTCCCCTCCCCCTTGTTTTATGATTTTCTCAGATATGAATAGCTAGACTCCATCTATTTCACCAGAAATCTCAAAGACTTCTTTGGCAAAATTAACAAAAAAATTGATCTAGTTTATACTTTTATCAAAGTTTAAAACTTTTCCCTATATCCTCTCTCATTTCCTGATTTCTCAGATTTTACAAAATGTCATACAAAATTTTGTGATAGTATTGCATTACTATCCTGTTTAATATAGTATTCAAAAAGAAAGAAAATAGCCTCTCAAAAGAAGGGAAAGCCCTTAGAAACTTCTAAGTTTCCAGCCTTTGATTAAAGTTGAATCACTTAGTCTGTGAACTTAGTGTCCTCAGATCTCTGGCAGATTAAAACCGGTAGCTTATTGGACTGTTTTCCACATTAATTTACTGAAAAGGGTGATGTATCTATAATACAGCTTGGAATGCTATAAAATGGCTCATCAATCTGTTTTATTCATGGGAAGTCTACATAAGGCCACTAGTCTGTTACCGGCAGTAAACTTTAGGTTCATTTTCAAAAGACCTGCATATTACGCAATGATTTATAGACCCTGTCCTAATGTGATACTAACAAGGCATGGTACAACTCAGTTGATACTTCTGAAAAGCATAAGTACATCCTGTGACTATGACATACACAAAGAGAAGAATATCTTTTTCTTAAGTATAGTATGGATTTCAGAAAACCTAGTAACATCCAACACAGTACCATTTTTATATTTGCATCACTGCTGTTCCAGACAAATTAAATATAGTGCCTACTCCTTTTATCTCTATGTTGCAACACCTGAGGTATAGCATTGCCTACCTTACCCACCTTATGAATGCATACCACTATAAAGAAATTTTTTTTATCTGGGAACCATTTACATCTCTGAATACTATACCACACTCAACATTTTGCCATGGAATAAAAAAAAAACCCAGAGGTTTCTAAATATTTTTCTTTTAAACCTGACAAACAGGTTGAAAAAAAGCAAATTTAAATTATTCAATAATCTCATAAAATTATAAAGAATTTTATCTTTTTTCTATTTCAGTGAAAAAAGATTTTTAAAAAAATGTTAATTTTCAGTATGACAAAAACATATTTAATAACAAAAGTACTAGAGAGGGTATCTCTCCAGTTTAGTTATGCTTTTTGTAACAAATACAAACAGTTTAAAGAGAGGAAAGCACAGGTTCCGCTCCAATACTAACCAACTTCCTCATGACAGGAAGTGATTCAGTATAAAAGAGCTTCTGAAAATTTCCTTTAAAAGTGGATGGTTTTCAGAATGCCACATAGAGCATTGAAATGACACAATCTGCAAGACAGCTAATTTAAGAATTTCAGTTGTACCCTTCTCTCAAAAGTCTAGGCAATTTAGGTAATTTTCAGACAATTTCAAATTGTTTGCAATACCTTTCTCCTTTGCAGCTACTGAGTGAAAAAAGGGAAACTAATTATAAATGGGAAGAAGTGGCAGTCATTATACAAAAAACAATAACAGGAGCACAAAGCAAGTAATAATAAAAGAAGAAAACTATTTTCTGCCAATATATTTTCATTAATGCAATCACTACGGTTTGATCAGCCAATGAAATACTGTCAATGATGATGGGGCCCTATGTCTCTCTGAAGCAAACTTTTTGGTATGTTCTCCACAATATAGTAAGTAACACATTTTTTTAATGAACAGCCATAGTAATATGGGAATATGTTTATAAAATGTCAGACAGAAAGCATTTCCCAAAATCTGGGAGTTTTTGAATAAAGGGTTTGACATTACATAAATTTTCAAAGCACACAAGTTTCAAAAGTTATTTTATTTAGCACAGCTTAAAAAAACTGTAATGTGCTTTGATTCTTAAGGGACTTCTATTACCAATCTGCATCATTCTTTCCAACAAGACAAAACTACTCAAACCAGGTGACAGAGTGCCTCCATGTCACATAATATGGTTGACAGCCTTTTAGCAGAAATGTAGATAGATTTAGATAATTTACAGTTTATACTACAAAGCAGAATGAATCTGTTATGATGAACACTTTTCCTTGGAAAACTGCATACAGTATGGAATGTGCTTTCAAGTTAAAATAATAACTAAATAATAGCAGTAATGAAAATAAACAAATCTTTTAAAATAAAGCAATTCTCTAATATCTATCATTACAACCTCTGTACACTCCTTTCTTCATTTAAACTTTTGGATATTCTTTACCTACATTAACTAAATTAACTTTCTGTTTTAAGTAAAATACAACTAAAGTATTAAAGTAAATTTAAATAAATTACTCTTATAAATTTAAGTAAAATACTGTTATAATAAAATACACAGCACTTGTCTCTCTGTTCTATAAGCACCTTAAACATTATAGATAGTATATGCTGATCAAGTTATTAAATAATCAGAGGACCATAGATTGTGCTTTAAGATGAGTTTTTAAATAATAATAGGATTAACTAAGATATATAGAGTGAGTTTTATGCTCTATAAACTCCCACAGTAAAAAATCATTCACTGATCAAAGGATGATGGCACCTTTTGTGATGTGTGATGTCAGAACATGAAGCTGTATTAAAACTTGGCTGAAGAAATCTTTAGAGATCTGCACCTTCACAGATGCCAAAACAGGTATACTTTTGGAGGAAAATTTGTGACTCAAGTTAACCTTTTCCATAGGGATAGCATTCCTTACTACTGAGTTCTGTTCATCACGAATGAGTGAGTGTGTTAGGTCTAGGGAGGGGCACAGAAAACTATTTAAAAGGAGGGAAATAATATTATAGTAAAACAGTGAAGCCTTGAAAAAAATCACATAACTCTACTGCACTGAAATATATTGTAATAAAATGCAAAAGAATGCTTAAAGTCAACTAAACTATTTCCCAGAAATGTGGTCAATGTTTTTACATGTAAAATATGTCTGGGTCATTTTACTATACTAACACAAATAATTATAATTCTATTAAAACATTTCTGCCTGTGATTACTGCAAAGTGGGCTTGTTTCCCACTCTCTCCACTAGGCCCATAAAAAAAAAAGCTAGTGCTTTTTCTCAGTGAGAAGTAGCGGTGGGGGTTATTATTATTATTAGTTTCTGTAGACACTTCTTGAATTGTTGAATGATTAAGCAGAATTAATGTCTCTTGAATGTTGAGACACTGGAAAAAATCAAATTCTCTGTCATGGGAAATGTGGTGCAGAACTGCTACCATGGACCTCTGGAAGGAGAGACAGGAACTTGGGTTTCTCTCTGTTAATGTGAAACGGACATTGGCATATCTTGCCTGGACTTTTCCTTTGGGGTTCCTATGGTAGGCAGGGTGGGGAATAGTTGTCTGAGCCATACTGAGGTCAGCCTGCTAGAGCTGACAGTTTCTGTCTCTGTACAAAGAAAAGAATCAATACTTTTGGACTACGGCTGTGCCCTCAGTGTAAAACAACAAACATGCAGCGTCTGACATGTTTCTAGGTGATTTGTGGCAGAACCTCTTGTCTGATCTGTATCCAGGAGCTGCTGTGTTACTGCTCTGTGCTTTTCTTCTCTCTCTCGCCACCCCCCAGCTCTGTGATGTCTAATACTTTACTCAGGTACAGAGGCGTGTGTTCTACCCTACAGCTACTTGTCACTCAATAAATCACACCTACAAGCACAGTCTGCACATAGTGATCTGGGCTTTAACAAAGGATCAGAGGGACAAAGTGCAGGCAAGATAGTGTAATTATAACAAAAATAAAACATTCAGGGGGTTGTAGCAAAGGTACAGGCTCCCAGGCACTAATAAAATGTTATTAGAATTGCAGTTTTGTTTCAGTCCTTAAGCTTTCATTTTTAACAATTTTTCCATCTTGTTCATTGTCTTTCCAAGCTAAAACACAAACTTCGGGGAGATAACCTATTTATAGATATATATCTGTGTGTGTGTATATATATGTGTGTGTGTGTGTGTGTGTGTGTGTGTGTATGGTCTTGGATAACAGAATAACCCCATGTCTTACACTGTGGGCACCGTCACCTACATCAGTCCCAATACTACTTCCTCGATTTCTTTATGTCAATTTTTGTGCCAGTTCTGACAGAACTGTAAATCTGATCCAAAAGCAAAATTAGCACTAACAAATCAGCTATCTGAACATAATCTGAACACAATTATTTGAACAGTCTTGAACCAACCAAGACTTATGCAGTATGTGTTTGTTTTGTCTGACAGCATAATTTGTGTAGAAACAACTACTCAGTAAAACTTCAGCATGTATCACACAGCTATATATGCCTTGGAAGGAGTTTTACACCAGGCCTGTTCTTCTGGGTACATTACTTTGCAGCACTTAATCTGTTAGCCAACTCAGATATGAGGGCAAAGGAGAAATATCACTTACCCTGAGTATTTGAAATGCACCCACTCATGTTAATCTAGCCATTTTTGTCAAATCAAACAGCTTGTAATTCAAATCAAATACCATGTAATTCACCACCATGGAGTTTTCAAAGTACGCTGATGAAAAGATGTGAATTAGAGGAGCTTTACATTTCCTTCCTATTCAGTCTGCAAACAACTGTCCATGTTTCCTCACCCATATACTGCAACAGCAGCGGATCAATACTTGTGGTTTAACAACATGGAGCCACCAATCATGATATGAATGATTAAGATTTGTCTGGGTGCAAACTGCTTTTCAGACTGACTGGGTCACAAGATCAAAGCCTTATGCTGGATTTAATGCTGGGGAATGAAGTCTGATTGGGAAGAAGCACAGGATAAGGGGGAAGGAAAGAGAATCAAGGGTTAGGCAAACTATGGAGCAAATGCTTCCAATTCACACTGGTCTTGGAGAAGTGCGATCACCACATCTGCTCCATGCATTGCTCACCTTGGCACCTTCCCACCATTTTGAACAGTGGCAAGCTTCCACATACATCCTTTCGCTGGTCCTCATTAAATCAGCATCTCGCTATTCAAGGAAAGAACGAGCAGCTTTGTTTGCATATTTTACCGAACAAAGACTTACTTAAGCACAGTCATTACAAATGAAAGTCGTGTTGATGAGCTTGCAAAGGGTCAGCACTTTCTCGCTGGGAACAACTGACCTTCTGCCCATACCATACTTGCTGATTTCTCCCACTGAGGAAAGCAAAGGACTATCACACTTGCTTGCCCACACACAACAGAAATGATGTCACTGTCCCAAAACACCAATATTTTCTTGAAGCACCTACTATTACTGACCTTAAGACCACCCCTGAGTAAACAGAGGGGGGAAAAAAAACCCAGCAAAACAAGCCACTCCACAGAAAACAATGTTAGAAACTTAACAACAGTCCTAAATCTGCTTAACATTTATTGCTGGCCTGAATAACTCCAGATGGTCCAAAGAGAATATCGCTTTTTGATCCTTTAATGTAATACTCAAAACCACAATGAGAGCCCTGAATGTCAAACTCCTAATGACTTGCTTACTATTCAAAATTGTGGCTAACTAGCTACACACTACAACTCTTTAAACGACACATCCAGTTCTTTCCTCAAGCTTTGTGAATCTGTACACAACTGGAGCTGTCTACTGGGAAACAACCGTATTTGCAGTTGTTTATCCTCCAAATGCTTGTCCTCCAAATAAACAAACAAAAATAATCTAAAACAAGAATTCTCACATTCTTTTTCTCTAGTTATCATAAAGTCCCATGGAAGTCATAAGTATGATACTTCACAAAGAATATACCAAAATAGCCCAAATGGTGTTTTTTGTTGAAGTAGATGGAACTCACTGGTTGCCAAATAAAATCCAGTAAATTACTTTTCTCTCCTAGTCTTCCTAACTATCACTTTATTGCTTTTGATTTTAAGAAAGCAAACCACACATCAAAAATAAAAAAGGTTTTTCATGGTTTGTCTAAACCATTCATGGTCTTCCTAGGAATTAAGCCAAGTTATAGATTGAAATCATCAATTCTCCCACAGTTCAAGTCACTCAATACCAATGCTCCACCAACAAAAGTTAACTTGAGGGGAATGTGAGGTGGTAGAGACTGACAGCAGAAATGTGTATCACAAAATGTGCAATACAACTACAACAGCACTTTGTACAGTGTCTCTAAATTCAAAGATGCTTTATACTGACTTTTTAAAACATGCCACACGCCAGGTATGCTGCAAATTGAACTCATGTTTCATACAGCAGCAGACTAAACTCGTATGATTTTCAGCAATAATATGCAAAAGCACATGGAGACACCTTCAACTATTTTTAACTCATAGGCTGGAAGACCCAGTAGGCTTTAATCTGTAACTGTTTTTCATGCATGTTGTTGTTCCACAGAATATGGTTCTTCTACAACTAGTACCAGTGATCTCTGGTAGACAGTAATCCAAAACGTAACATCACTGATAACTGCAAATCTGAGTCCAGAAAATTTCCAGTCCCAACCTTATTGCCACCTTTTAATATCTGAAATCTAAAAATAAAAATAAGTAAAGTTTAACATGGTCCAATAAAGGCATATTGGTTCCATAAGTAAGGAAGTATAGGATTATGATGTCATTCTGCTCAAGTCAATTAGTTGTGAGTTACAGTTAAGTCAACTGCTCCCCCAATCTGCTTCACTTCTTTTTCCACCTTCCCAATAGCCTGAGAAAATATTTTCCCTCAACACTTTACTCCAAATGTATACTTTTATATACTTACTGGCATTGACATGTATCCCTTGATATAACTTTAAAGCTGTTCTAAGTTAGGAAGGAGCTATATGTTTAAATCAATCACGATATAAGTGCATAGTAAATTATAGTTCACAATTCTTTAACAGCATGAGTGTTGTTTTATGAGATCAATCACCATTTCACAGAATCGTAGAATATCCTGAATTGGAAGGGACCCACAAGGATCACCAAGGCCAACTCCTGGCCCTTCACAGGACAACCCCAAGTCATACCATGTGCTCGAGAGTATCGTCCAAACGCTTCTTGAACTCTGTCAGGCTTGGTGCTGTGACCACTTCCCTGGGGAGCCTGTTCCAGTGCCCAACCACCCTCTGGGTGAAGAACCTTTTCCTAATATCCAACCTAAACCTCTCCTGACACAACTTCAGGTCATTCCCTTGGGTTCTGTCACTGGTCACTACAGAGAAGAGATCAGTGCCTGCCCCACCTCTTCCGCTCATGAGGAAGTTGTGACTGCAATGAGGTCTCCCCTCAGTCTCCTCCAGGCTGGACAAACCAAGTGACCTCAGCCGCTCCTCATACAGTTTCCCCTCAAGGCCCTTCACCATCTTTGTGATGGTGAAGTTTTCCTATTTTTTTCAGAGATTTCCTGTTCTTATATGGAGTGTACAATTTCGATACAGGATACTCTGACATCATATATTTGGCAAATCTCCTATGGTGTTTTTCTTGTTTTTACATATCTAGGCCTCAAAACCATGAAGTTTTAAAAATGTATTTAACTTCATACACTAGGTAACTATGCAAATCTCTAGGTTCTATACATTCATACTATGAACGTTTGTCTACACTAAGAACCTTAGTCTTCTGTCTGAGTAATACTTCACAGAAAAACAACTATACATGTGTATTTTTAATATGCAGAAAACTTAATTGCTATAGATTAATTGTATCACTCAGTAACCTCTTAACTACTATATCTACAAAGTAGATACTGAATGTGCATTTCTTCCCAAAATCACTGGCTACCTTTCGTCCTGAACAAGACTAGTCATCTAACTAGTCATTACAGCAGGTTCCTCAAAACTATTTTCAGCAATGACTCTTTCCTCAAAATTTCACATTGTAGGTACCAATATTCACTAAACCAGATATAATGCATTTTTATAAGCTTCCATTGCTTAAATTTGTAGAGATGTTATGCATTGTTAAATGAGAAATTCTAGAGGCACTTTAGATTGAGAATTACAGTCTAAGTCATAGGTACAAACCAGGTTGACCAGGCTCACAGAGACAACGAGTCAGTCAAATCATGCACCCAGACTTCAGAGTACATACAGAAACAACTCTGAAAAGACTTCATCATGATAAAATGAGGACTTGAGCTTTGTAAAAGTTCTGACAACCAAGTCAAAACAAAATTGACATTAAAAAAAGTAGAAGTATCTGTTTCAAGCAACAAATCTTCAGAAGACTATTTTATCCAGGCTAGGCAGTTTTGCTTAAATTTGTCTAACATAGCATGATTTTCAGTTTAAGAGGTGAAAAGTGCATTATGGCTCCTTTAAGAAACATTACCTTAAACAAGGAAGCACTAGGGAGGCTAGAGAGTGAAAACATTTCTAGCAGCTATTAGTAAAAGGGCATAAAACAGACTTACCATACGATGTAATTTTAACCAAATTATGAGGTTTTACTCAATACCCAGTGATCAAAATGATCATATCCTGTTAAATTTTGCTATTGTTTTTGCTGGAAATTTGGGTTACGCTGCAATCATTATGGCTATCTTTCTGTGCGTTGCTCTGAGACAAGTCTGTGCCCTGCTGTGGAACAGACTAGAGAGGCCTATCAAAAAGGGTTTGAGTCTTTCAGTTGTTGATTTCTTGACTTATCACATTTAGTTTCAACAAGGAAAAAACTATAAAAACTGGACTTTCTATGTTTATAAATAAAATGAAAAAGTATTTGACAGTATGTCATTGGCTACAAAAATAATCTAAGTGCATCCACAAGAACTATTGTAATAGTATATACACAGATACACATACACACTTTTTTTTTTTTAAAACCAGAACATGACTGGCCTACCACTGAAGGACATAAACCTTAGATTGTTGTTTATACTGTAGCTCTGATTGGAACTTGGATAAAGCTACTGTTACTAGCTGGAATAAAATGTACACTGTAATATGGTTGATTACTCATGTTGGACAGACTGTAATGTAAATATACAGTTTGCTACAACTAGAAATACAGTTTTGATAGATTCTCAGATTTTAAACTGATTGTAATCAGAGCAGGTCTCTGCCAAAATTATTTGATATTTCACAAGCATATGAATGAAAAATATATGACAATGGACCTGACCTAGTGGTTTATGGTATTGTAATTTCTCTCTAACCTCTCCCACAATTTTCATGCAAAGGAAAATATCTCAGGCTGTGCTGAGGGGAATAGAATTAGTCATGGTACCAACACACTAAGATTTTTAAAGTTGTGCAGATAATCAGCTATTCATAAATCACATTTCTAATTTTGAGGTCATAATGTTATTATGAGGTGTACAATACTTCATATATTGACTGAATTGTCAATATATGAAGCGACAGTGAGTCAATATTACTAGATAAAGGATGACAAAGAACAAGATACAAAGCAAATATCAAGCTATAGATTTCACTTTTTCAACCACGAGAGTCAACAATTTTCAAAGTAAATATAAACTTCTATCCCATTTTCCCACAGTACACTTGAAGGTAGGAAGTGTCTTACCATTCATAAGTGCACCTCAGATTCCATTTTGCCTGCAGAAGCTGCTCTGGTTTTGCCAATAAAGTTGCACCATGAGGCTCTGATACCATTTTGTTATGCCTTCTGACCATTATTTGGTTCCACTGGCAGACTCAGTTACGTGATAAGAAACAGATCTCATAGATTTCCTAAATGTTTAATAGCTTTCAGTGAGAATAATACAAACGCTAACACCTTATATTACTATTGACCACCTAGAAAACCTCCAAAAATGTCCATAAAACTACTGCATCACCTCCTTTCAAGTTTCCTTCCTCAACATCTGCCTGGTTGGCTGTCTTTGACATGTCAAAAGAAATTTCAAAGTAATGTGCAAAGCAAACTGAAAATTGAATCAAGAACATGAAATTTTAGCTAACATTATTCCAACTCATCTTTTGTAGCCCTCTTCTTATTTCTGGATCAGTGAGTATACAGTTCCTGATACATCATCACAAACGGATGGCATGAAGATTTACAGTACTTGCTACATACCACTCTGGGATGAGTTCATTGTAAATCTAAGGGGTTTTCTATGTTTGTACAATGACCAGACTCCTGGCCCATATTGCACCACTGCAATACAAATAATGAACATGGTCATAATAATAATAATAAAAAAAATAATAACTTTTTTAAAAAGTAGTTAAGTCTTCTTACTACACTAGTGCTCCCAGTTATTCAAGCTGGTGACAGTCTCCAGCACTGACATTTGTTTCCAGTTTTGGACACTCTGGGATCCTCCTCAGTACTCCTTGTACAACACAGGAAACAGCTGTGTGGTTTCTACAGCTATGCCAGTGAATATAGCATTAAAGAATTTAGCTTCACCCTAAGGCCCTCTGCCTTAAACTTTGATCTTGTTTCATCTGCTTATCCAATGTCTCTTACCTGGTAATTCATGAAAATAAATACATTAATAAAAGTATTCTGCTATGAAATCAATAAAATAAGCAACAAAGAATAAACCGCAAAAAGATCAGGTTGCTTCACTCCCCTTATAATTCATGAGGAGTGTTTACATAATTCTATCTTCAAAGTCAGACATTTGCAAGATTTAGCAGCTATCACCCACCTCTGAAATGCAAAATCATATGCAGATCCCCTTCAGCTAGCTACTGTATGACCCTAAAAGCATACCCCAAGTAGCACATCCTGGGTTATTCACCAGTCTCCAGTACCCCTACTTGCAAAATGAGAGTTCAACTTGATGATCCCTATGGGTCTCTTCCAACTTGAGACATTTTATGATTTTATGAAGAGAAAGCCTTGTCTTCAGATAATTTTAGCTTAAATGTGTCTCTGCCCTTTCCTGATGGCAACATACAAGTCCCAGAAGGATGGAGAGATAGAACGTAGTTTTTGCCACAATGTGGCAGAATGGCAGCCACCTCTTCAGACACTGATTTTTTATACTCATCCATCTTGGTTTACCTGCTCCCTCAAACCTCCCTTCTAGGCAACAAATCACATCTACATATGTGAGAAAGTATACCTAAGGAAGCACCATACAAATTAGGGATCTACATCTACTTAACTTTGAAAACATATAAAAAAACTAAAAACCAGGTGGGAAAAGGTAGATTCAAGGTAAAGAAGTGGCTGATGTAAGCAAAGGGTAAATATTTTTCCTTCTTTTGCCACTCCTTCTTAAAGAAAATTCTTATATTCAAGATTATTTTGTCCCAGATCTAGCAGTGATATCTATCCAATTGTGTAATTTTTAATAACAAATCTAGCAAAAAACTCTGCAAAACACTTTGCCAAAACACTTTTTCTTCCCTGTTTATGCCATTCCAGTTTCCCACTATAAACCTAAGCTCCAATGGATATATTTTCATTTCAGTAAAGACAGAATAACAGTTGGCCTGGGTAACTTCTAGAAAGCAGATCAAATCTAACTCAGATTTGTCTACATGGCTCAACTGAGTGAAAAATTTGTGCTTAGTTTCACTGACATTCTTAAGGCCAAAGTCCCATTATAATGCTACTATGAATTTGTACCCTTATTGTAATGTAGTGTTATTATCCTTTTTTTTTTTATCAGGAAAACACTAAACAAATAATCGATGGATATTTTGTTCAAGAAACCACCATCACCTACTGATTCATAAACTACAGGACTGAGACAAATAAGGATGGTGCTGAGAGATTACTACTAAAAAAGTTGCTGCTAGAAGCAGATGCAACAGCTTCTATGCTTAAATCTTCCAGCAACATTTTTTTTTTACTTAGCATTAAGTTAGCAATTTTTTGTTTCTTAGTACAGAATAAATCTAAAAGAACCCTTCTCCTTGTTATATAGAGACTTCTACTGCATCAGTTCATTCTAAATTGGAATAAATCAAGTATAATTCAGGGATAGGTCTAGGAATGCCTGCCACATCAGACACTAATTACTCAATTCATACAAATAATCTTCTGAGTCTATCATATGGATTTTCTGCTACCTTTTGATTCCACAGAAGGAAGCATGTTTTGAACTAGTTCCTCAAAGGAAAATATATACACACAGTAGCAAAGCACTGGGAGGATGTAACCAGACACACAAACGACGCGTATGGTGATCAAGAAAAAAGTGATGCTACTTTTTGTCTGCTAGCTGCCACTGAAATGGCACTCAGAACAATATTATTTTTTATTTATTTAATGGGGAATAAGCCTTATTGTTCTGCTTTTCATTAAATGGTTGGTTTCCAAAATGTCACTGAAAATAGTAGAAACTGTAGGTGCCTTGTGTGTTTGGACACCCAAAGTCCATGTAGCACCTATCAACTCCAGTTCAAAGTTAGGCCCCAATCCTTCCAGTACTCCAAGCCTGTAACTCAGTAAGTGTTGGTGCAAAATGTAGAGCAGTTCTGTGGACCTGTCAATTGTTCAAATGCACGTATCTGGTTTTCTACTTATTTTTTGTTTTCCTGTAATGAAAACAACTGTCACCAACTAATGCTGCATTCAAGAGAAATTTCTTGCCTAACTTAACCAGTGATTTTATGGTTAGTTGCTAAAACCACGACTTGCCTGAACATCAAAGAACACTTCCTTGGTGTACATAAGGAATCTAATAAACTTAACATGCAAGTGAAATATTTTTTGTACCAAAGTGGCACAACACAGCCCAGCCCACAAATGGTGAGCTGCATTTATAATAAACTTTGATGTGCCTTGAGAAAGCAATGTCTGGAGGGTATTTGTATTTAATGAGGCAGGGGATAATGGGTTAAAAGAGTACAATTACCATCTTAGGAAAGAAAAAAAAGTAAACTGTAACTGGGAGTAGAGCATGTAGCTGTTATACAGAAGTCTGAGCAACTTCCTTCAGAGTTCTGTTATCAGAACTGACAAACAAAAAGACTCTATGAGATGACAAAAATATACCAAGAAAACTTGTTCCATAATCACAGTATTTGTGGTATTATATCACAAACCTCATACGACAGCTTTACAAAACAAGGTAAGTTGACTTTAAAGTGTATTTACCTTCATTGCACAAAATGGGCTCAATTGAAATCCCTGAAAATTTTTTAGCCTAATATATGATTTCAAAAGGAGGGGATAGCTTTATTCCTGTGAGAGAAAACAGGGTCCTTAAAATCATATTTTATAAATATTAAAGTAACTTGAACAGTTTGCATTACAGTGCTGCTAGCATACTAACATTTTTATCCATCTAGTACAGTCATCCTCACCTCCCATTCTCAGGGTTTATTTTCAGACTTAGTCTGCTAAGTTTTAGCAATGTCTGCAGCACTATCTGTTCATTCTGCTATTCATTTTTAGCCTTTTCACTCCTCCTCAACTCAGTCATAGTTTAACTCAATTATTTAACTCATCTAAAACAAACACAGAGAGTGTTTCACAGAAATATCTCTTGGTATATATTAGCTCAAAGAAACTAGTCTGGGGAATATGAAGCTTTTATTTATTCATTTTCTAGTGACATCACTGAAGAATTGTTTCTTCACAGCTTCCAGCAGGATAAAAACAAGCATAGTTGATGTATGATAGGGATTAGGCAGAAGGAAAGTGACAGTCTCAAAGGCCAGAACGTAAACTGTAGAGGTTGAAAAAGCCTTTAAAAAGTCAAACGTCCTCCTTTTGAATGGATGGGAGAGAATTCTCGTATCTCAGATATGTCAGAAACAACTAAAACCAAAAGTCTTCATTTTGTTTTATGCAACTACATGGCAGCAAAACTACATGCCATATATATACCGCAAAAACACTGAAAATATATTTAACTTGAGGTACAACCTATGTTACAACTATTAAAGCACTTCAGGGAAAAAATATTTAATATGCTTTTCTTTTAGAAATACTGATAGTATTTCAACTGTCCAAACCCAAACTGTTCAAATTCACTGGCCTGCAGCTCAGAACATAGAGGCATATTAAGATGCCTTAATCAGACATGCACCATTTTTCCATCTCACCTGGAATCTCAATAGGGATAGAAAGTGCTCAGCACCTCCAGGACTGAGGCTGTGGTCAGCCAGTTTCCTTACAGGGCTCAGGCATTCACTTTCCAACTCCTGTTCCCACGTGCTTTCTCAACAGCTTCCTAGTGTTCCACAGAATGCTCTGATATGAGCCTAAGTTTGCTGATAACCACAACATGACTTCTTGGTTACAGGTAGAAGGGAGGACTGATACAGAACTCACAGTTAAAAATTTTAAAATATTTTAGGTCAAATTCACATGTATATATCTTTCTGTTATTGGAAGCTTTTGCCTAATGTTTCTATACTAAAATAACCAGTTACTTCACCTACAGGGTGTATGTCAAGAGGTTTATACACTACAAACACTGGGGATCTGTATACTCTCTTTCCCTACGACCAAACATCATTTTGCACCACCTGCTGTAGAACTGCATCCTGTTTGGGCACCCCAAGACAAGACAAATGAAGTGACATACAAAATACATCTGATTTTAGTGATGAAAATAGTTTTACATTCCAAATTAAGAACCGATCTTTTTTTTAAAGGACTATTTTCTGAATACTATTTCAGGACACCAACACCTTCAAGGGAAATGGAAAAATTAATCAGGGATACTAGACCTATCTAACCAAAAAGCATCCACTGGAAATTCAAGTACACTGTCTTCAGATGTTAAAGCACCCTCAGTTCCAAACAGGGACCGAGCAAAGAAAACTGGAAGTCCACAAACAAGCAACTGGACAGTGGAACAAAAGGTTGCACAATCTTAGAAGCTGACTCTAATAAAGGCTGAAGAAATTCGATTACCCTTGCTCTCTTCTCCTCACTGGAAGAAACCCCAACAATAATTTGCTGGTAACTGATAGAATTTTAAGCAACCTTCAGCTGCACCACTGCGAGCAGCCTACCAGTACATATGCTGACGATAGCCAGTGCATAGACTGCGACCTCTGGTTGTGTGTCCTACCTGCAGCTAGAGGCTTGGAGTATTATTACAGATGCCAAAAATCTGTCTGGGATAAAGTTATAAATTTTTGAAGCTTCTTAACTTTGGAGATGCCCATGATCACTGCTTTCCACCGTTTCTGCTTACCATATGTCACCACTCAGCAAAAGTCAGTTTGTGTCTGCCCATTTTCAGAAACAAGTGCATTTGAATTTAGCAACTGTTTAAAAGAATTTAATTTTGTACAGCCATTTTCTCTGCATGTTTCTGAAGGCTGATAATTCTTTATTTGACGAATGTTCAAGCAAAAAGCAAACTGAGACCTTTTACCCAACACATCTCTCTTTTCAACCAGCTCAAGATTATGTATCTCCTTATTTCCCTGAAATCCTGTGCAGTGTAATTTTTTCATTTTATAAGACAGCTGAGGCATGGTGATGAAAATCTCATGTCAATAAATGCCCCTTCCACCTTCAACAAAATGAAACTAACAAAATTTCAAAAGGATCTCTGTGCCCAGGCGTCCCAAACACTTACTGGTAAATATCTCTGCTATGGTTCAGTTCCAAATTTATCTGACCCATAGGTATAAAATAACAGATAAGCTGTGCTAACACTTGTATGCAAAAGCTCTGTTTACAAGATAGGCTGCTTTTTTGAAACTGCAAGGTAAGTTTTGCAAATCCTGCACTAACCATCACTTGCTTTATTCATCATCATCCAGTGTGATCTTAAGCAAAACTTTATCAAAGTAATATGCCACTTTCCTGCATACTGATTTTACAAAAGTCACTCTCTGAACCACTATTCTACATGATGTCATCACACTGTAACTCACTTCATTTACAGTATCTGTTTCACTTCTACTCACAAACTAATATAACATTTCTTTTTTTTAACTGCACACAGGCTGCTAGACACATGTGCACAGCAAATGGAATCTGAACTTAGCTTAACAGCCTCATTTATTCCTGATGGTTTAAATTATTTCATCACAATTAATGACACCCCCTCAGCTTCCTGTGCAGCACTGCCAGATGTTCAGAGACCACAAAGCCACTCTCTTCTTTGACGGCTAGTGACAAGTTGTCCTCTGAAGGATGTTCCCTCAGTGCATAGGCCGGATGACACCTCCATTGCTTAGCACCTCTCTACCTCTTCGAGTAACCATGGTGAAAGAAGGAGGAAGACACGAGAAACCAGTCAGTGCATTAGTAAGGACAAATAAAGTGAAACAATCTGAACTTGAAGGATCTCATCTGCTCCTACTGGAGTTTCAAGCCTGATTGCTTTATGAAAGACAACTGTTTGCCTTGATCTTCCAGGTGTGAAGTTTTCTATGTTCTCTCAAAAATAACTTGTTCTTTCTTTAAAGAGAAAAACAAAAAAAAGGAGAAATTTAAATGGTAACCACATGGGCAATGAACTCTTACCTACAATGGTATTTCACTACCCCATCCTCTTCAAAAGCACAATGCAAAAAACTGAATCTTGTAAAGTCTCAGTCACATTCAGCTTGGTTTTTGCGTTCTGTTTTCTGTGTGAGCGGACAATTTACCCTTACAGTTTTGCCCTCAAAAGCTTCAGGTATTTTTCTCTACAGGAGGTACCTAGACATCTTACGCGGGGGAAAGAATCTGGATATGCTGAAAATGAGGTTATAGCATCATCTCTTAACAGGCATGGGCAGAAATGGTGACAACTGTACAACTACAACCTTGGAATAACAAAACAGCAAGTGTCTTGCATTTTTAAGTTTAAAAAACAGGCATATCTCTTCTTGAAATTCCATCCACTATTTTGAGCACATACGGCAGACATTCTATTGCCTTTTTTTTTAAATTAAAAAATACAAAACCAAACAAAAACACACATAAAAAACCCCAACCTGATCTGTGGCAGGGACCAAAGGGCTGCTCAGTTTGCCAAAAGTGTAGTATTAAAACAGAAAGGCCACCTGTGTTAGCCCACCCAATAGGAAGGTCAGGAGCTGGAAAATCTGTCCCTCTGTCTCTCTCTCTCTCTGTGTTTTGTTTTTTGAGGGGGTTGTTTGGGTTTTTTGTTTGTTTGGGTTTTTTTTCTTTTTTTAAACATACTTAAAGGCAAACTTGGAAGGGAAAAATAATCCCCATCAATACAAACTCTAGACAGCAGTGCCAGAAAAGTTTTGTACATAAGACCGATTATGTGTGTGGTCACTCCAGAGTTATTTATGTTAAAATAAAAATTAGTTCATCCCTTAGGTTGCTTAAAGTTACTTTGAAGGAAAGGCTCTTCAGAATTTTCTTAAAAATCCAGTAGCAAAACTGGAAGAAAGTGAGGTAACACATCCTCTACAATCTGTAACAGGCGTGGTTTTTCTCATCAATTTTTTAAAAAATGTTTTAAAATCTTCACAGCAGAGAGGTCATCACTGAGGTTCTTTGAGTTGCTCATTTCAATCAGTTTATCAGACAATCCTGTAAAATGTTATGCTTGGTCTTCAGCTTCAGGAGGAGGAGAAATTCACATAATGTGACAGTGACAGGAACTCCTGAGTAGTCTCAAGCTAACATTACCTTTTCCATATACGCATGTATATATATGTGTGTGTGTGTGTGTGTATAAGTTTATATATAAAATATATGCCAACATATAAACCAAACTTGCCTGGACATCTACAAATAAAAAAACCCCCAATCTACTCTGAAATGCATTGAGATTTATGGAGAGTCACATGGACTTCATTCTGTTGTCTCTGAATGTTTTATTTGGGAGAGTGGAGGAGCTGAATAAACTTTAAACTCATGTAGGGATGTATAGCCTGTGTGTCTCTGGCAGATGTGGAAAGGAGATGAAATGGGCAAGGGAGAATCAAATATCCCATCACTGCAGGTTTGTGAAGGGGAAGAGCACTGCAAAAATCTCGCATCTGGCAATCATTTGTCAATAGCTGGAAAGAGAACGGCAGGAAACTTTCTGGCTCTTGTGGAAGATGAAAAGACAAAAAACATGTGTCACACATGCACAGTACTAGTACAATGACTACTACATTTTTTTCACCCCACCACCTTTTTTTTTTCTTATTTAATGATCTTCAGATATACTTTAATCCATGGTCAAAATCATGCAGTCGCTTGTTAAAACTGCAGCATATGTACATTTTTCAAATAAACCCCAGGGCTGATGTTAGAAAATCAAAATCATTCAAGCATAGGCTGCCTGGTACTTTGGGCAGGAATCCTTGTGGTTTAGTCAATAAACAGAACCAAAATGAAAGACAGTTCTCACAAAAAGAGAAAGACAGAGAAACAGAGGCTGACCAAGTGTCCAGATGCAATGCTACCAAGTCCACAGACATCACTCTACTGCATTCAGCATCTGTATTTGAGCAGAGGTCACCTGCTGTTTCTAAAAGAAAAAGTATTTTTATTTAGGGCTATTTTTATGGTTCTTCTGTAGTTCTGGGTTTGGTTTTGTTTGTGCTTCCTCCCTCCCCCCCTTTATTTTTTTCCATAGAGATTCTATTTCCCCTGCAGAAATATCTGCTAAATAAAACATAAAAGGGTCACTTTGCCTTTTCTGAGCCACAATGCAAGATTTTACTAATTCACAAGTATCACATAGTACAATATTGCAAACACTGCTAGGGAAAGTGTCATTACAAACTACAAAAAACTGAAGAGGTACTGGTACAACGGATGGCCCTTCACACCTAGCTATCAATTTATTCTTCTGCTCTTAAGAAGAAGCTGCTATAGCAGAAGCACATGTTATCCCTGTGACTCTGCAAGTAAAGCTGAAGGTTGTTTAAGCTGGCAAAATCACAGTAGCCTGTCAAATTATAACAGGAGCAATATCTCCCCCAAACAAGTCTGATCATGGTTAATTACAATGCAGAGAGCAGCCACAATTATTCATTATTACAGGAAGCACCTTATTTAAATTTTATGGAAATTTGCACTTGTATTTCAGTATGCCTGGGAAAAGAACCTCACTTACACATGGAAGGACCTCAAAGATATGAAACATCACTAGATACTACATATAAACTGGGAAAAAAATGTTGGTCTGATATTTACATCAAGAGATTGCAGTGGTGGTATTTACTGAGTCCAACCAGCATGCAAAACTGTTTTCAAGTAACTCTTTTTAGTTTACTCTTAGGAGTTGTAAACACCAGCAAAATGCAATGAAGTGTATTTTAACTGAAAAAGAAAAAACCCAAACCTCTTCCTAAAGACATAGGGAGACAAAAAGATAGACAGACAGATGGACAGACATAAATATATATCTATGTCTACACACACGTACATATATGTCTTTGTGAGCAGTGTTGCACAAATTGCATCCATCCTTTGATTGACAACCGTTCTCCTTTAGGCGCTCCACAGTGCAATACAGTGTCGGGTTCCAAACTTGCAGACAGGGAGAAAGGAAGGGTAGAGAGGTGGATGTGCTTTAGGGTAGTCCATCAGTACCACCCTATCAGTAAGACCAGCATATCAATAAGAATCATTAAGATTCATTGGCATAAGCAAGTACAGCAGGGCACCAGGATAGAAAATGCTTCCATATATGTGGGTGAGAAAACAACAGTTTACTATGCACTGGGGCACACCGGTTCTTTTTTTTTCCTTTTTTTTTTTTTCATTCCATATGTGTAACTAAACAATTCTGCTGATTTAACTTTTGTTCAGTATTCCTTTACCAATTAGCTATATATCAGATGGTGGTTTTACCCATCCCATTTATGCTTTGAGCTATCATCTCACTCTCACTACAATTGCAAATATAGGCCTCAGAGTGTAAATTTATATGAATCATTATTCTTGGTAATATGGGAGCTTCAGAAACCAGTTTAACTTTGTTCTAATACTTCAATATCACAAAATATGACAAGAGAGAACTCCAGGGATGAGTTAGCCCTGAAAATGATTTCCAAAACCGTCATATTTTACCTCAGATCATTTCACAATCGAATTTACAGCAGAGCTCAATCAACAGTTAATTTTTTGTCCAAAAATTAACAAAAAACTGCTCTACCACATATATACTGTATATATATCCCTGTGGTATTATATGTATTATATATATAAAATATATTATATAAATACATATATAAAATATATATATGCTGTAAAGATAGCAGGGTTACTATTTAAGCTGGAAGTGAACTTCAATGACTGTTGCAAGTTTGCCATTCTGCTTGCACTTCAGGATTCTGCTTGCTTTTATACATTAATAAACCAATACAGACGCACACACTGACATACTAAGATACACACACACTTTTTCAAAATTCTTAATTGTGAGGGTGGTTAGGCACCGAAACAGGTTGCCCAGTGAAGTGGTGGATGCCTCATTCCTGGAAGTGTTCATAGCCAGGTTGGATGGGATTCTGAGCAACATGTTCTAGTGGAAGATGTCCCTGCCCATGGAAGGGAGTTGGGAACTAGATGATCTTTAAGGTAGCTTCCAGCCCAAATCATTCTATGATTCTATGATTCTCAATGTGCACCCTGGTCTTTGCTGTCCTGTGTAGTACTCCAAGGAGGGAGAAACACAATTGGCTACCATTATATCATCTCCAAACTCTCCTTAGACAAGGAAAACAAATAAGGCCTGGAGTGCACTCTCTAAATACACACACACACACACACACACGTATATATTAATAAGCATGGACTCTTCAGGGCGTGTCTCAGGTCCAGTATGAACATACTCTTGGACAACAGGGAGAGGGCACTCTCTTATCTGAGGAGGTTCACAAAATCAAATACATTCCAGTTAACTAAATACGTGACCATTAGTTGTTGTGGTGTTCATTTTTTTGCTTTCTTGATTTGTGTTGGGTTTTTTTCTTTAGAAAATATTAAATAGGGCAAAAAGAGGGCTGGACAAAACCTAGCCTTTAAAATATGATGAATTTTGGATCAAGAGAAACATTCATTTGTCTTTCAATGCTAGAAATATCTTGTTATTTTTAGTGCAAACAATGTCAGCTTCCAACAATTGCAGCTCCAACTTACAATGGTCTCTAGGCAACACCAATATAGACACTGAGAGAATAAGGTTCTAGCCCACTTCTCTCCCTTCTCACCGACTCAGCACTACCAGCTCTGATTCTGCTTGAAAGAACCTTCTAAATGTCCCCTGTAAATCCTCTCTATTGAATGAAATAACGAAACATACAGACTCCGCCAAAATTCAAACTATGAGTGTCTCCAGTGGTACTTTCCTTATCATCTTGAGTGCTATTTAAAGTTGTTGCTGGAGTTCTCTATGCTTCAGGTTGCCACACAGGGATAGTAGAGCTAAGACAGAAATGAACCTGGGCAAAGAAAACGTCTTGAATGGCTTTGGAGCAGTGAGTTCTGCCTTCCAATGGCAGAATAAGTTCCTTTATTTTGCTCTTAAGAAAAGCAGCCCAGTTTGTGAATTGCAGTTGGGTTGCTCTTTGGGATGCAAGCTATTTTGAATCACTCCACTACAAGGCACACTATTACAACACAGACAAACTGAAACAACACGCATTATTTGAGCTGCTTTCAAACAAACAAACAAACAAACAAAAAGCCAATGATCAAGAGCTCCTGGCTGCTAACACAAAACTGAAGGCTGTATCCATTTTTCCATTATTTACCCATTCCAGTTCTGGGCATAAAACTACACAGGAAGCACATCATATTCCCAAGGCCAGTGTATTGCACACTTTTTCACCTCACACAATCAATGCTATGTGGGTCTGTTTCTTCACTGCAAACTCTGGCTCAACATTACTGTACAGGTATGCTTTTGCCATAAAAGCAGTGCTTAACAAAAGATGGCTACTAACTGAACTGCAGTTTGATTGTCAAATTAATATTTCTTACCTATAGACCATTTTGTTCATACTCTTTTTTTCTCTCTCTCTCTTAAATGCCTCAGCTTTGTAAGTATGCTTCCTATTAATGTAGCATGAAACTTGTAATATAAGGGGTTTCTCACCTATTGCCTGGATCATGTCACTCCCCTCTTTGATGTAGAAGGTAAAGGAAACTGATTCAAGTCCAGACCCTTCATCCTAAAAAAATCAAGGCTCTGAACAACTCCTGCTTCTGGCTATGTTTCTGTTCTCCATCGTATTTCTTTTATTCTGCTCCCTGAAGCCCATAGCCTTCCTCCTCCCTTGTCTATTTAGTCACCACTTGTCTTCCATGTCCTTTTTCACACCCGTCCGGTTCTTTTCACTTGTTCTTTAAGACAACTAGTTTCTTATGTGAAGTACAAAAACTTTAAGTCACCTAGAAAATTCATCTCTATGTTACCATTAAATGTCAATTGTAAAGCTCAGAGAGACAGTCATCCTAGGGCCACTATGAGTGTTTCACAACTGGAACACCTGTTTAGGTTTTGAGTGTTTACAGGAGGGGGCCATTTACTATTGATTCTTTGTGTAGTGCGAGGTATACTAACTACCCTTAAATAAAACACACTTTTAATGTCATCATTAACAGTTTAAAATCTTTTCCTATAAACAAATCTTTCTGTCACTGGCTGTTATTGTATATATATGCCTTTTTTTGGCAATAGTTTAAATAATTTTGAATGTAAAGGATGTCTTCACAGGATTTATGCTAAAGCATTCTCAAGAACTGCAAATTGGGATGTTGAGGATATTCAAGAGATTTAGAATCAAATCTATGAGCAAGATAGAACAATCTTCTACCTTCACCAGCAGGATTATTGAGCAGATGTCATGAGAGAAAAATGTGATAGTCTGAACATAATCTTAGTCCCAGCTGGAAGGATAAAGTTTAAATAAAAACTGATGGATTGGGAAGTCCTTACTCTGGAAAACAAAGTTGGAACAGACTTTTGTTGAGATGTTATACCTTAAGAAGAAAAACGAAAAAATATTGAAGACAAAAAATCGTTTTTCTCACTGGCATTTTTTGTGAAATATCATCTGTGTAAGACACTTTTCATGTCCAAAGAATGTAAAAGTCTGGAAGAATAATACCAAAACACAATTTACACTGTGAAACTAAAGGAAGAATTTTTTTAGGCGACTTTTCTTCTGCACTCCTACGTAGTGATAATTTTATTTTTTTAATTTTTTTTTTTTAGCTTGTAGGCCTAGAAAAATTAGTATGTCATTAGGAAGGCACCTGCACAAGGATAACATGACTCAATCAGATTAGGAGATTTCCTCTGCCAGAGACACAGACACTGAACTACATAGAGATGGCAAGGACATAAAGGCATTCCAGAGCTATCACAACAAAATGAAAGCAGAAATGCAATTTGATAAGAAGGCTAAACCAGGTCTATCTGAATGTTTATGCTTTCTCTACATAAACCATTAGTTTACATTGAACTCTTAACCTCAGAAGGACTAAAAAGCAGTAGTGACCTGTTACACAGTTGCAGTATCACAGCCTTGCAAGTCAGCTTCCTTTGTGATGGACTGAAGGTTACAACACACAAAGGGCGAGTGTTAAACAACTGGCCTCTCCATCATTTATTCTATTTCACAGCTCTCAAAAAAAAAAAAAAAGGCATTTCAGAGCTTATTTAAATACATAGACAACCCATCCTTCACATGAAGGTCTGTTCATTTTGGATAGCAACTGAAATCCAAGAATGTATCAGAATGGAGTCACAGTGTTTGAAACATTATGTGGTATCTCACCATTAAGTGCAATGTAGCAACTACAACTGACCGCTTTAATCTAGAACAAGTATTCACTTTCTCGAAAATTCCTGAACAGACAAAATTCTGTGTCTGAAATGAAGCATTTGTAGAACTTAAAATTTCCATACAGAACATTAAAAAAAAAAATCTTTTCCAAGACTTCAGAAAGATTTTAGACATACTATTAACAAAATTTAGAGTTGGGTTGTTTTTTTTCTTTAAATCAGCAACAGACTTTTATATGATGTTATTTTTCTTGTCTGGTCAACTCCCACAACCTCAGAGTCACAAGTTATGTTCTCTTCATAACAAGACCATTGTGTTTTTTATGATCACTAGCTCCTTTATCTTTTCATTTCTTGGTCACTTCAATCTGTGATAAGACAAAAGTCTATTTCTGTGTCTTAAATCTCAGGTTATCTTAGTTACAATCACACTCACTTTTACAGTCACTGTCTAGCTCAATGCATTCTGAATTAAAGGGACCAAACCGCTGAATCCAAGAACACTCAATTTCTCCAGACTAATATCGTATTATTGATCTCATTTTTAAAATTTTGACCTGTATCTAATTCAAAATTACCATCCTAGTTTTCAAATTTCTTCATGAAGGCAGAAAGACTTATCAAAGTACCTACACATCTGAATTTCCAGGGGATCTGAATGCACTCCAGTGACTCATTTTCATGAAGTATTTTAACACACTGCAAATACCAAATAACGTAGCCTTAGTCTTCACTTCTCTTATCGGTCCTTTTTCTTTCCACTTTCCATGTGTATGGGACTGCCTCCCTCATCCTTTTTCAAGCCATTAAGTCAGCTTTCTCCAGATCTCAGCTTTTTCCTATTCAGGGTGGCCAGCTCAACCCCAGTGACTTTTTATTTTCCATTTCTGCATCTTTCTCTTCTTCCATAACTACAGTACCCTACACAAGCTGGTTCTGCATTTATATTCCAGCTTTCCTTTCTCCTCTACTTCAAGGATTCTCATGATGCTTAAGAACTTGGACAACATCTTAAGAGACAAACCGCTGTGTGGGAGCACTTTTCCTCCCATTTGTGGTCACGTGGAGCACCTCTCCTCCCACTTTAACATCCCATGGTGGTTGTATACATGGAAACATACAGGAAGATGTTCAGTGCAATTCAGCAGCAGAAAACAAAGAAGAAACCCAGCACAACATGACTAGTCAGCTCTCCGTAAGCCAACAGCAAGTGCTTCATAGACCATCAAAAATGAATGACTATATAAACTGTCCTTCATCCCATTAATCCATCTTGCTTTTCTACTCATGATCATCACTGTAACTGTTCAAATCAATATGAACAGCAATATAGCACAAAGTAATTTCTAGATCTCTTCTGCACCTTAGCTCCTCAGAGTCCATGGACTCCCTTCGCTCCTGATTGCTGCATCCAATGATCCACTATATTAAGGTTCAAACTAGACATGAATTTTCCAAAAAGGCACTTGGAATCTGCAGGACTCCAGGGTAGCAGATGGTCAGTTTTGCATCAGTGTGAAATATATAAAAGTTGAGGACTTTGATTTTAAACTATAAGAGTTAATAATTCAACCAGCATCATGTTTCAAGAACAAGGAAGACGAGAAGATGGGGACAGTATTCTGAATGTTAGCAAATAGATACCTGTACACAAAAAAGCTCCCTTAACACATTTTAAGTCACACAAAAAGCTGTCAGATGAAGTTTATCTCCCAGGAATTAAAAACTACTCTCCAATAAATTTAATACAGAAATGTACACTACAATCTGTTTTGTCATCTATATTCCCAAGTGGTAAAAATATTAAAATCAGGTTGAGAACAAGGATAATTACCTAAGCATTTAATATCTTTCATTTTACAAATTCTAATATTATCCAGATCTGTGAACTCATTTGACTGATGGGTGAATAAATGGAATCAAACCCCACTATAACTCCTAAAAAAAATTGTATCTCAGTTGGTTTTTTTCCTTTGGTTCTTTTTATTTGTGTGCTATGGTGTACATGGCAGGCAGTGTATGAAGATTCAAACACTTTGGATTCTGTATGTCATGCAAATTCATAGTTTGACATTGTTTGATACTGTGCTGACTGCTACTAAAAATTTTGAAATAATGTTCAACCTTTAATGATTGGATGGCATTTGTCTGATAAAAAGCTAAATTTTTTCCTGTCAAAAATGCACAAGTGAATGAAAAGGTCTTTAAAGTGTCCCTCTCTGATCCCTGGGGCATAGCAGTGCTGAGAGCACTACTACTGTGCAGAATCTCTTTCAAAGGAATAAGCACTCTAGATGAAGAAGCTATTTACAACTTGCTGTGTGTCTCATCAGCAAAAACAAAAGATATAACAACAAGCATAAAGGCTTTTCCCCCCATCTATCCCTCCTGACCTCTATCCCTTCCATTCACCCTGAAAACAAGGGGAGAGGGAAGCAGGGGCACAGCTTTTTAGATAAACAGGGGGTTTTGAGGTAATAGTTACTTTGAGCTATGGGAAAAATATCTGCCCCCCTTCACTCCTCCCCTCCTCGCATAGACATGAATATACATGTACACACTGTATTTCCATACCTAGGCTGTCCAGGGGCAAATAAGGACATGGAATAAAACAGAAGTGATGCTCTTCTGACCAGGAGTTGAAAAGATAGGCCAAAGAGAGAAAAGAAGTGACAAGGTAAAACTGAAAGACACTTCAAGGACTGGTGCAGCTAATAGAAAATGCCCAGAGCCAGATGCCTCTTGTAAATAACAGTGAGACTCAGAATGGCTTTTGAGGTCAACGCCAGTGACTGTCAAGGAAAAGCTAAGAATTAGTGAATTTTAACAGGTTGTAGGGAAAACTTGCAACAGGCAGCATATATATCAAAGACATGCCACCAATGGGGAATGTGACTGCCCCTGTGGAAATTTTTCTGCAGTTCAGAAGGACTTGAGGACTGCCAGGAGGCACCTTTGAAACCCTGGGGAAACATTAGCATGTTCTGCAGTCTCACAGATGGTGGCAGGAGTATGGATACTGAGACCAAAATGCAAGTTCAGGAAAAGGGAGAAGTATAGTCTTCCTTTAATTGAGGCAATTTCTGACCTTTTCCTCTAACAATTTTTATTCTTTACCTAAAAGCATGCTGGACTGTAGGCTGATGCTTTTAGCTTTTTTTCCCTCATTGAAAGGTTCTGCTGTGGCCCACTGGCACAAACAGAACCCTTGATAGACAAGCATGCCTTCAGAAATGCAGAGCAAATGCAAAGATGAATCAGCAGACGGTCCATACACTCACATGGGCAGCACAAAAAAGTTCAAGAAGAGGATTTCTGAAGCAGAAGGCAAAGCTTGTAGCACTTACTTCAGTTCCAACATTTAAGACATACAGTCAGAGAAGGCACCTGTGCAAATCAAGGAACTCAGGTACAACTACCTGTCAGGCTTAAGGACTTTGGCAGAAATACCACTTTAGTCAGCAGTGTAATGACGCTTTGCATATCCATATACGAATGACTGAGATGGAGAGATTTTGAATATAGTATACAATGTTTTTACCACTACCAGAAAACTGCAACAGAATATGCTGCTTTGAGGAAGAAAAAATCCCACAAAAGAAACTATGGAGGCAAAACCCAAATCTCTGATTCAAGAGATACTGTTGTGAGAAATGCATTGGTGAAGGCCACACTTACAGCTGGTTCAAAATTTACAACTATTTTACATCTTACTGTCATATAAAATGTTTTCCCATCAACAATTTAAAGTATATTTTGTAAGAAAATTCAATAGAGGATTACCTGGCTTTTTTCCTAATGCAGATTTCTTAGAAATGGGCAGCATATCAGTAAAATCCTAACATTAGATCAACAAGTTATTTGTGACAGAATATTATTAACATAGTCTTTAAAGGTAGGTTTCTTTATAGGCATAAGGCATGAATTTGGTTGTGGATAATGGAGGAGGAAAAGAAAGTGAATATGATTTGCTCCATGAGATATAAGAACATTGCCAATACACATATCTGTTACAGAGTTGAGTTATTAATTTAAAAACTCTTCCCTATCTGTAATACAAAGTTCTCAAAGCCTCAAAAGAGAACTATTTTACTTATGCTTTGCAATTAGATTTTTTCTAAAATTTTCACAATGCTCTTGGTCACAATTTAGTGAGACACCTCAAAAGGCTGAGGAGGCGATATACTCTTGAACGGATCAGAAGTGCAGTAAAATTCCCCAATGGGCAGCATGTCCCACATCCAGCAGCTCTCTTTTTATTGTTTGTGGTTTTGTTTGGGGTTTTTTTGGTTGGTTGGTTGGTTTTGTTTTTTGTTTTGTTTTTTTTTTTTTTGGAGGATGATGCAGAATCTTCACTTTAGATCTAAGATTAGATTTCTCTTCCCTTCCTATATTTCTATCCTTCTAAGCTCTACACATAAGCCTTTTCAATTAAAATTCTTGACAGTTGATGAAATGTTTTGAAAGAAAAGTACTGAGGAGAGGAGAGAGAGAGGACAGGGGAGGGAGGACAGGGGAGGGCAGGGAAGAGGAGGGGGGGGAGGCTCTTGCTAAATAAATAAACTAAATATTAATCCCCTAAGTCTTTTAACACGGAATTTGTTCCCTTAGATAACTCTAGACATGTAAAAGGGAGGAGTATCCATTACTCTGCGAATCAGCACAACCTGGCATATGTTTTATTGTCCTTATCTCTGCTCATCTCACCACAGGTGAGATGTCACTAATCAAGTGGCAGTATTTATGCAGCATTTTTACAGCGAAAAAGCATCTCACATGCAAGATCAAAACAAGAACTACATTAATTTATTTCTAAGTATTTTATCACGCTTCTTCAATTTCCCTGTGAGGAAGGAGGAACCTGTTTGTTTGCTTGACTGTCTTTGTTAAGGATGGTCTACTCCCTGGAGAACGTTGTTTATTTTATGTTAAACATATTTTTACAGGCCTGTTAATAAAACGGGTGTGGGGGGCTAGGGGGTATGCAGATAAAAAGTAGTGCCTGGAAAAGTAGGGCTTTAATAGTTTGCCAGCTGCAGTGGCAAGGAAGTTCAAGCTTAGTCCACATCCAGAAGATGCAGAGGTGTGTGTTTCTGCCTTCCACTTAATATCTCAGTCTAAGAAAGCAGAGAAGCAATCTGCTGAAAACATACTGCCCAAATGAAAGGATACCACTAAGTCTATCCATGTGTCCACACTGTCCTGTCCTGTGTAGTTCTGAAAATCCTTGATTTGGTTGAGGTTATGCATTTATCTAAAAATCCAAAAAAGCAGATAGAAACAGTCCAAAAATAACTATGTAAGTTACCAGTAAACAGTCTACATTCTAAGGTAATTTTGAAAAAAATTCTACAAGACAAGAATAGAAAATTTCAAAAACTACTGTGGGAATTTTATCTTCAGAAGACTCTAAATACCTCATCCCCACAAATAATCCTCTTTCTGTTTTGGAATGAGTAATGAATAAAAAGAGCAAGAAGAAACTGAAGCATATGTGCTTTCTCCAGTTTAGATTTTATTTCTGGGCCT
The DNA here is from genome assembly GCF_003984885.1 of Neopelma chrysocephalum. Classification (NCBI taxonomy): domain Eukaryota; kingdom Metazoa; phylum Chordata; class Aves; order Passeriformes; family Pipridae; genus Neopelma; species Neopelma chrysocephalum. The sequence goes on along the minus strand of NW_020925354.1, from coordinate 240,231 downwards.
TACAACTGACTGATTTTGCGAATGATTTTTGTGGGTACAGTCAGACAGTAAGTTATTTTCATTAGTAAAGCTAACAAACTAGCAACATCACTAAAAAGTCAACATGAAACAACAAATCATTTATGTACCTTTCTGTCAAAGTTTTCCTGCAGATACATGTACATACTGCTTTGTTTATGTCTGATATTCCAGTCTTTCCTAATGCAGTCTCCGCTTCCACTGCGCGCCGCAGCCAGGGCACGGGGTCTCTCCCCCCCCACACCGCCTGCCGCGGCCTGGCGCATGGCCCCCCCCCGGCGTGTGCCGCAGGTGCGTGCCCCAGGGTGGCCCCCAGGCACCCACTGGGGGCTGCCCGGCGGGGAGTAAGGAGAGGGGGAGCTTCGCCAGCTTCGCAGTGAGGACTGCGCCCTCGTGGGAGAGGAGAGGGAGAACCTCGGAGCACAGAGAGGTTTGGTGGTCCGGTTTGGGGGAGGGGTGGGATGTCGGGTGGGCCGTGGGAGTCCTCGGGCTGGTGGGAGGCCAGGCGGGGCAGTCCCGTATGGAGTGTATGGTGTGTCGTGACTGAGCAGTGCGTGGGAAGATCTATGGTAACACGGTGGGGGGAGGATAAGGTCAGGGTGGATAGAGGGCTCATCTGGGGGATTGAGGGTCTCGGTTGGACTGGGGCCTTGGGAAGTACCCGAGCCCCAGGTGGGTGCAGGGGCTGGAACGGTTTGTTTTTTTGGCTCACCTGTGGCTACTGCCCAGGTTCGGTATGTTTTGGATGTATTCACTGCATACTGAATGGATGATCAGGACAAAGGGATGTTCCTGGGTATTTCCCTGAGATTGAGCACAGATGGGTGTCAGAAAAGTAGGGGGTGAATGGCTTGCCCCAATCCGCTTTAGTGGAAAGAAGCCTGTGTACCCCTTTGCGGTTGTGAGCTATGCTGGTGATGGTACATGCCTTCAGCAGGGTCTCCCATACCAGACAGGTCAAAACCACAGGGTCAGATACAATATATCCATGGGCAGGATGGGCCCGCTAGCCTTCCAGCAGTCATCCTAGGAGAAGGACAACTCTAACTCCAAACCCAAGCAGATGGAGCTCATTTAGCCCTGTAAGGCCATCCTTCTAAGAGAAGGACACTCTAATCAAACCTACATCCTGAGGACCTCGCTGCCACCGTCCAAGCTCGCTCGGCCCTGGCAGATGAACCTTAGGATTAAAGGGTGGGTCCAGTTCCGCACATACTGTGTCTCACCTAAAAAAAAATCCACTGTGCAGGCTCAAAGGCTTTACCCACATTCACAAAGCCCTGTAGCGACGGGCAAGGGTCGAAACGGCAGGTGAAAGGTGCACTGGAAGCCGCAGACCCAACCCTGCATGCAGGCAGTTCAGGATATTGGTCATTTGAGACTGACTGGGGATGACAGTCTCCTGGGGCAGCACCCTGAACGACCAAGCAGCCTTTTCAAGGAGAGCACTGCTTGCTCCACTCAAAGAGGGGCCTAGAAAAGGTGGCCTAAACAAAGCTCATCTCCTCCTTCACCCGGTTGGTTAACCGCAGCCAACGGGCATCTTCTTACAATGCGGTCGCACAAAGATCAAAAGACAAAGGCATGCACCTGCTTCCAAAGGTGTAACCAAATTGACTCTTGCATGCTGGAACATCAGAACCATGCTTGATTCTGCAAATAGTGGACACCCTGAGCATTGCTCTGCCCTAATCGCCCATGAATTATCATGTCTCAATATCGACATAGCTGCTCTCAGTGAAGTCCGCCTCCACAAGGAAGGCAGCCTCAGAGAACATGGTGCCGGTTACACACTCTTTTGGTCAGGTAAGTCCAGAACCAAAAGGCATCTATCTCTCAGGAGTTGGTTTCATGATCAAAAACTCTATTGTCCCTAAACTAAAAAATATGCCGACAGGTCACTCTGACCACATTATCTCCCTACACCTTCCACTACACAACAAGCAACACGTTGTCCTCTTTAGTATATATGCCCCAACTCTCCAAGCTGACCCTGCTGAAAAAGATAAATTCTACACTGACCTGCGCCGCCTTACCCAAAAGGTTCCTGCAGATGATAAGATCATTATCCTTGGTGATTTCAATGCCAAAGTAGGAAAGAACTTTGAAGCCTGGAAAGGAGTATTAGGCAAGCATGGTGTTGGAAACTGCAACGATAATGGTCAATTTCTGCTAGAATTCTGTGCAGAGCAACAGCTCACCATCATTAATACTATCTTTCAACAGAAAAATAGTCTGAAGACAACATGGATGCATCCTAGATCTAAACATTGGCATTTCATTGACTATGTCTTGGTGCAATGGAGAGATGTTCGCGATGTCCATCACACTTGCGTGATGCCTAGTGCAGAATGCCAAACAGACCATAGACTTGTGCGCTGCAAACTTAACCTCAATCTTAAGTTCAAACCTAAAAGGGGCAGTATCCCAAGGAGGAGACTCCAAGTTAACAATCTCCAATCAGCCACAGTGAGAGACAGATTCCAAGCAAATGTTCAAACTAGGCTCGAAACTCATTCTATAGATTCTATAGGTCCCTCTCCTGAAACACTTTGGCACCATATTAAAACCAGCATCCTGCAGTCCTCTGAAGAATCCTTAGGGTTCTCCTTGAAGAAGAACAAGGCCTGGTTTGATGAAAACAATCAAGAGATCCAGGTATTGTTGTAGAAGAAGAGAACTGCTCATCAAGCACACCTTGCACTGCCATCCTGTCACGCAAGAAAAGCAGTCTTTCGTCTTGCATGCAGCAAGCTCCAACAGAAACTTCATGACATCCAGAACAAGTGGTAGATCAATCTAGCTGAAAAAACTCAATTATGCCCAGATACAGGTGATTACAGAGGATTCTATGAGGCCCTGAAAACAGCATATGGGCCTACATGCCAAGTCCAAAGCCCTTTACTCAGCGCAGATGGTCAAATGCTTCTGACAGATAAAACCTCCATTCTGAATCGATGGTCTGAACATTTTCAGACTCTTTTCAGTACTAGTCGTGTAGTTCAAGACTCAGCAATTCAGTCCATCACACAACAAACGGTGAAGAATGAATTGGATACTGCCCCTACTATGGGAGAAACTCGTAAGGCCATACAGCAGGTGAAAACTGGCAAGGCAGCAGGGGTTGATGGAATTCCATCTGAAGTCTGGAAACATGGGGGCCAAGCACTCCATGCTAAATTTCACGAGTTTGTGGTGCGCTGTTGGGAACTAGGCAAACTACCATCAGACCTTCGTGATGCAGTCATCATCACCTTGTATAAGAAGAAAGGAGATAAATCAGACTGTTCAAATCACTGAGGTATTACTCTGCTCTCCATTGCTGGCAAAATCCTGGCAAGAATACTTTTGAACAGATTAATACCTGCTACAGCAGAAGGAATTCTACCTGAAAGCCAATGTGGTTTCAGAGCCAACAGGAGCACCACAGACATGGTATTTGGTCTCAGACAACTGCAAGAGAAGTGTAGGGAACAGAATGAAGGACTCTATGTAACCTTTGTTGACCTCACCAAGGCTTTCGATACTGTGAGCAGAAAAGGTCTTTGGCAGATTTTAGAACGTTTAGGATGTCCCCCCAAGTTCCTTAAAATCATCATCTCACTTCATGAGGATCAGCACGGCCAAGTCAGATATGGCAATGCACTTTCTGAGCCCTTTCTAATAAAGAATGGTGTGAAACAAGGTTGCGTTCTTGCACCAACTGTATTCACAATCTTCTTCAGCATGATGCTCCAAAGGGCCATGGCAGACCTCGATGATCAGGATGGTATCTACATTCGATACCGTACTGATGGAAGCCTATTCAACCTAAGGCGACTGAAGACCTTAAATCATCTTGTCCGGGAGCTGCTTTATGCTGATGATGCCATCCTTGTTGCCCACACAGAAGCATCTCTGCAGTGTTTAACATCCTGCTTTGCAGACGATGCTGAGCTCTTTGGGCTGGAAGTCAGCTTAAAGAAGACAGAAGTTCTCTATCAACCTGCACCTCAGGAAGTCTTCCATCATCCTCATATCACCATTGGTGAATCAGAGCTCAAATCAGTCCAGAAGTTTAATTACCTATGCAACCTCATCTCCTTGGATGGTAAGACTGATGGAGAGATAGACAACAGGTTAGCAAAGGCATATAGTGCTTTCAGAAAACTCCATAAAAGAGTTTGGTGAAATAAACAGCTGAAGGTCAGTGTTTACAAAGCCATTGTGCTGTCTACTCTTTTATATGGTTCTGAATCATGGGTCATCTACTGCCACCACCTGCGTCTCCTAGAATACTTCCATCAGCGCTGTCTCCGTACAATCCTAAACATCCACTGGTCAGATTATGTGACCAATACATCTGTTCTAGAACAAGCAGCAGTCACAAGTATTGAGGCCGTGTTGCTGAGAACACAGCTGCATTGGGCAGGACACGTCTCCAGGATGAAGGACCACCGCCTCCCTAAGATCTTGCTTTATGGTGAACTTGCCACTGGCTACCACAAGAGAGGAGCTCCGAAGAAAAGATACAAGGACTCCCTGAAATAACATCTCAGCCTTGGCTATATTGATCATCATAACTGGTCTACTCTGGCCTCCAATCGGGAGGCCTGGAGACACACCATCTGTAATGCTGCTGCTTCCTTTGAGAATGCACGCAGGATCACTCTCGAGGAAAAAAGACAATGCAGAAAGAATCATGTCTTGCCGATACCACCTAAGGAGTCTTTCTGCTGTGCCTTTTGCAATCGGACATGTCTATCTCGTATTGGCCTTATTAGCCACCAGCGTGCTTGTAACAAATGTGGATAGAGCCCTTCCCAAATCTTCGTTCGCGAAGCCTAGCCATGATGATGATGAATGCAGTCTCCATATAGAAGTAAAGTACCTAGCTCTAAGCACATGAAACATCACTCCATAACTAAATGCTTTGCCTATTCATAGCCCAAATATCCAAATATTTTTTTTTCAAATTTGGCCTTGAAAGAACTTATTAACAGAATTATTTACACAACGGTGTTCAAAGCTATAGATTGTTGGGATGGTTTTAAGCTACCCCCCCCAAAAAAAGTTGCAATTCTAAAACGGTTTGGAAGATTTTTGACCAAAGTGTAAAAGATTATACTGAAAACACTAAAAAAAACCCCAACCCACAACTCTAACAGAGATGCAATCATGAAAAAAAAATCTTACTAAGAGATAAGAAGTCACTGATTTTTTAAAATTCAGTTAGTAATGACTGTCATGTGAGAGCATGGTATATGAAGACTGGACTTGAAGCCCTATGTAAAGAACTGTACAACTAGTAATAGTTCTGTGTCATCAAGACTTTTTTCTTTTGATTAACTTTACTTGATGTGGTATGCACACTACCAACATGAGAGATAAAAATTCATCCTTAAATGATATCTCAAGACCTTTTAAGAAAGAATTCTCAAATTCACAATTTAAACTTTCTTATCATTATAAATAAGAATCTTTCCAAGGAAGATAAATACTAGTTATCACCTCTCAAGATCTGTCTTTATTAGAAAGGTTGCATCAAAATACATGAAAAGCCATGTAAAAATGGATCATTATAGTAGTCCAAAACCCTAATGTAGACATATTTATAAAGTTCTACCCATGTTCACATAAATCCAGTTCTGAGTTCAAATACACAATCGAATTACCATGGTTTAAAAAATTGTTGCATCCCAGCTTAACCATGGTACCCAAATGCATGTGCATTTATCACCCACTGTAAACCTGAGATAAAATGCGGACAATTAAAGCTCTGTGAAAGAGGGGTTTTGCTCACATGTTTTAACCTCACATTTATTATGGTAAGTGGATGGAGTTAATTTGTGTAGCTCAGCAGACTTATAAGACCAGATCATATTCTGAATCATCATTCATTGAATTACTGGTTTAGTTCAATGAGTTACAGAAAAATTTAAACTGGTTTAAACAAGTCTACATTAGAGCTTATAGTACCATAATTAGATGAGTATGTATGTGAATGTATATATAGATGTCTTACAGATGTGTATATAGATATATGCATACATATGGGTGTATATATACGTATGCTCCTCAAATTACCTTTTTTTGGGGGGGGAAAGGGGAGTGAGGATCAAACTACTGGAAGCATTAGAGTAAAATACAGGTAAATTTCTGCTTTATATATGCAAACTAAAGTATAAAAGTCTGAAGTCAGCGTATCAAAAGGCAAAAATATTCATGTTAAATGTATTACTTTTAATCTCTTCACCTCTACAGCAGTATCACTGTTCTGTGAAATCCAAAAGACACTTAGTAATTAATGCTTAGCATTCTCTGGAATTCCCAGCCATTGTGTAGTGCACATTATTCTCTTTATAAAATAACAGTAAAATCAAAATGGTTCTCTACCTTTTTGCACCTTGAGACAAGGGACTGCAAAATGTTTGTAAAGCTAGACTTGATTTGAGTGGAAAAGTCAGAGTTAGTTGTACCTCCATATTACTATGCATACAGATAATTTGCATCTTCTGTTTTAAAAATAATTACTTTATTATGACACCAGATTTGCAGCAATGTAAAATAAGACCTTCTGTCAAATTATGTCTTTTTGGAATGATATGTGAAATCTATTTGCAGGGAATTTCCAAAATTTTCTTAATTTCAATTAAGAAAGAGTTATAATTTACTGAAATTTAATTGGAAAATTATTTTTAGCAGTTTCAAATGGTAGTATATTTACATATATTACATGATCATATATAATGGGCCACTTATCTTCAATAAATGTCATTTTTGAATTTTCATTTGCAGACCATCATAAGTAAAGTTGTAGTGAGTTTGTACGCAATATATTTCAAAACTGCTAACACATACTCAAAGTGAATATTGTTTAGAATTTATGAAAGATGTTAATGAGGGTTTCTGAAATTTGAAGTAATGATTCAGTCTATAAATCATTCTTGTCCTTTATGGCTGACTGCTTGTTGGGTTTATAACTCTCTATAAGCCTTGTCAATTTAATTATTGTAAACCACCATGACTAAACCTTCAGAAATGGTTTAGTCTTAACCTGAAAAATCTTCTTAACCTGACAAAATTATTGCATTTTATGCAAGCAAAAGAATAAAGCATACAGCCAAATGTAGATGTCCCAACAGCTCTTATGCAATAGATAATACAAGATATGGTTTATTTTAGGTTATTTGGAGATTTTTATTCTTTCCTAGAGCTACATTCTTTAAAGGAAAAAATGTCAAATATAACTGGATTTTCCTGCAGATATATGGACAAAAGAGAAATCAGAGTGTGTGCATCTGCCCTATAATGTAAAAGATTTCAAACAAATCAAGTATTTGTCTTTGCTGCTAAGGTATACTACACTAATTTTTAACTTCAGAATTCAGAAAGAGTGAATTGTACACATCAATTAAAAATTACATATGTAAACATACCCATACATGTACAGACAAGATCTTTTATCTACTTACATAAGATGAAAGAAGTTTATCTTAATGTATTTATTGTGTTTTTTCTTATTTTAAGTACAGTCAGCTTACTTTTGCTACTTTCTGTGCTAACCTGGCAGTATTAAGCATCATTAGTTTTTATGACCTCTTGCGGATACAAATCCTTGCATATAGAGTTTGATATCACTGATACCATATCATTCAGAAATCAAAGAGAAATAAATAAATAAATAAATAAATAAATAAATAAATAAATAAATAACATGGCCAGATGAACCCTTGCAAGAAAGCAAACCATTAAGAATGCTAACATGAGCAAAAATAAACTTAAATCCATACATAACCTTTGAAGTGACACAATTATTGCAGATGACTGCAAGACACTAAATCTTCTCTATAATCTGTGATCATTTCTCACCTGCAAAACCAAAAACCTGTCACATCACTCTTAAGTGTCATATATTCTGTAAACATAAATATGCATACAGCAGCATTTTTGCACCCTGACTCAGATGTTTAGATAAAGATATAACACATAAAGATCTAGAGCATTTTGCCCCATGAGAGACCAAATCTGTCTTCGTTTACATCCATGTTGCTTCTTTGATTTCAGTGACTTCACAAGAGTACATGCATGAAGCACAAGTGAGTTGGCCTATGTGTTTACATGTGTGAACAACATACAAATTCCATGACAAACTTGTCCAAACACAGGTATCTAAATTTTGTAAAAAGTCTGATTTTTAGAGATCAAATGTCACTAGGGCCCAGTTAGACTTCCATATACATATCCACACAGGATATTTTTGCACTAATCACTAGCAGTATGTATATACAAACAATTATAGTATAAGATATACTATAATTTGATGCCACAAAGAGCTCTGAACTGAAGACTTCACAGTAATTTATTCTTAAAAAATCACTTAAAAATCACACATGGCACATGACTTGAGTAGCCTGAGACCATATAAAAACACAGAGACACTGAAAAAATCTAGTATGACTCAAAACAAAGTTTCTTTCCAAGCACTGTATCTGCACGACTCTTGTGCCAAACTGCCTATTCTTGCTCTACTGAAACAATCCTGTTCAAACTTTGCTCGAAGTTATTACTTAAAACTAAAGCTAGTTGGATGGGTAAGTTTATTCCCTTAAAGAAATAAAATCTCACAAACACACAGCATTGTTATGTTTTGTTATTAAGTCCTTTTGCAGTCTAAAATTATATCCTCCTGGGTCATGTCAATCATTAATACAAAGAGATGTTTAAAAAATGTAAAAAGGAATGAGGGAGTAGTAATGGTAACATACAGTACCATGAGCTCCTTTGGCCTCCCAGCCAGTGGCGTACAGTTAACAGATCATTCCTGGCCATCAGTAGAGACGGGGGGAAAACCTCCCCCCCTGCCCGGGGCCCTGGGTTGGGGCAGCAAAGCAGGAGGGGGGCGGGGGAGAGGTCTGGCAGTTTACAGAAGGCAACCCAGCTCCCTCCCGGTGCATTCTTTCCCCTCTACCTCCCAACCTCTTTGCGTGTGTCTTGTCATATTTTCTTCAACTGCTAATTGTCTGGACTGAGAGATTTTAAACAGCCGCAGCTTAGGAAAAGCGAAACCCGTCTAAGTGACTATTGCAGCCCATCAGCTTTGTGCTGCTGGGTAAAATTTTCCAGGGGAAGTGCTCTTCTGATAGTTTTCGAGTCAGTAAGTCACCCTCCCTCCTCCTTTCCCCACCACACACACTCCCCTTGAGGCCTGAATGCACTTGTGGCAATAAAACATTCATGCGACTTGGAATTTTAACACAATGCCATTTCCCTAGTTTAACCTGAAAGGAATGCACTAGTCACAACAGACTACATCATCCTGCCATTAAGCCTTGCCAAGGAATGGCTTTTTTGGCTGTTCTGGTCCAGCGTTGACGGGAAAGGAGTACACAGACCCACACACAGAGCACACAGGGGCCACCTCTGCTTCCTCAGCGTTATCCAGCAACACCCTGCTCTTAACCATGACCCCTGGCCTGTGTCACTGCTGTGACAGCCCTGTGATGCACGTGTCACTTCAGGACTTCTGCAGAGTCAGAACACTGAGCAGGCAACTCCAGCATTTCACTGACTTGCTGCTCTGTCTCAACAGGCACTTGATCATTTGCCAGAGAGTGGTTGGGCGCTTTTTTTTCCCTTTTTTCTTTTGTTTTCACATTTTCCAGAAGTATGGGGGTTTTTAACATATACACTACTGTTACTGTTAAAATCCAAAGCCCTTTCATCAACCTACATAGCCTACCTCATCCAAGTGGGTGTAGAGGGGAACAAAAAACCAAAACCAACCAAACAAAAAACAACACCCCCCCCCCAAAAACAAAACAAAAAAACCCAACCAAAAAAAAAACCAAAAAAACCCACCAAAAAAACCCCAAACCAAACCAAACAAAAAACCAATAAAAACCCAACAACAGCCCAAACCCAATCTTTCCAATTGCCTGTGGTAATTAGGTTATGATTACTGACAGAACAGTTTGCTTATGGGACTAGTTAGCAAAGCTATCAGAACTCTGTTATTCTAGTGGTATTTTTTTTCCTTTATAACTAAAGAAAAGGGGAAGAAAAGGCAGAAGCATGATGATTTACATAGAATGAAACTTAATGTTTTACAAAGAATGCTGATGGCAAAAGGAAAACATTGTGTCTCATTTTCTCTCTGTCAACCCTTTCATGTAATGTCAGGATTGCTGAAAAAACAAGTTAGAACCATAATGCAGTGGAGCAATATACAAGCAGTATTTACTTGTAATTTTGATTGTTGAAACTATGAGCACAGATTTATAAGACCTGAATTTACTTACTTTGTTTTGTTCTGAGTGACAAGCAGCACAGCCAACTTCACCAAAAAGCATTTTGGTGCTCCCTGCCCTTCTTTACTACCCACTTTAATTCTTCTGCAGTTGAAATACCTCTGATTTAAGTGAACAGAGAGCACTGAAAGAACAGGCAAGGTAACACTTCAAAAAAAACTGGAACTGTACCTTTAGCTATTTCGGCACTTGCATTAAAAAGGGAACTGATACCAACTGCCCATGTGTCCTTGTTCTGTCCCTTATGCAGGTGCCTGCTCCTTATTACAGATGTCCGTAAACCAAATTAGGACATAAAAGCATTCCTAGTTCTGCAGTACACAACACTGATTGTAACTCATGAGAGTTGACTAGCACTCCCTCATGACTGATTATAGTGTTATCATAATTATCAACACGCCACTGTGGTTCCACAGATGCTTTACAGAAAGACCCCAAGAGGACAGGACCTCTGCCCAAGGAGTTTACCAAGGCAATGAGATATTACCATGTGTGCACAAAATACAGGGTACAAACAGATGAGGAGGAGGAGAAAGAGGTTACCACATACAAAAGCTCAGGAGATATGCTTTAGTTAGATAGCATCTCACTCCTACGTCATAACATCTGGAACCATATCTCCACATGTAATCACCAAGAGGTCAGTGGAAATAAGCACAGGTTAGAAAGGTATTCCATCAATACACAATATCCAAATGCTGAATTTCAAAATGCACAACAGATAAACAGACCTGTTAATGAAGAATGCCTTGTGGTATCGTCACTGAAAAAAATTCTTCTGTGGTTTTTCCATTGAGAATCGCGTTTCCAGAATGCAAAAGAAAGCAGAAGTACCTCTGGACTTCATGTTTGTCTGACTAGTGTGTACGTTTTTAGGAAATTCAATTGTCTTTTTTTCTAGAACATTAAGAGATTTTATATATGCCAAAGCAACCTCTGTGAACAGTGGTTCCTATCACATACTTCACAGAAAGAAATCCAGCGTTGGATAAATATGGGCTAGGTTCCCCACAGAACAGACTTTTTATAATCTCCATCCTGTTACAGTTTCGTTTATGGCATGACGTGAAGATGTAGATAATTTGAGGAGGAAAGCTGCAGCTTTGCAAATGCTCTTCTGGTGTCTGCAAAATTTCCTTCTGGTTACAGAAAACAATCTTGACTTTTCATTTAAATTACAATTAGTACTTGTGTTAGGCAATAGAGAAGCTAAGAAGTGCTTCCTCACACATACAAAATATTTTTCAACATGCTTGCCTATACAGAGTCAAGTTAACTTTATCTTTACCATGAATATGTAACACAATGTTGTAAACGTTCAGCATGAAGAACTGCATTTGGAGTAAAGACAAAAGTTAAGTAGGTATATATGCAATCAAAGCTCTTCCATTGCTGAAGGCAAATAACACTTTAAATTTAGTCTGCGGATGATAATATAGAGACTCAGAACACAACGTTCCTAGAAACGGTTTTTCTGTTCTGAAAAATCTGGTTTTGCTGTTAGAAATCAATAATTGTTCTTTTAGAGGTACATTTTTGCATTTCAGAAAATTTTTAGTAGCTAAATGACTCAAATCCATGAACTGCAAAAGACCTACCATATTTTTAAAGGGCGTAGTTTACCTTTGCCTAGAATAAATGTGAGTGTATTCAGCATTTATACAGAAGGCTATAGAGTCAATGAATCTATGCCTGCAACCTCAAATATATGTACGTAGTCTGGGCTTTCTAGTGGTCAATATGATCTACCTGTGCTTATAATTACTTCTTCTCATTTTCTTTTTCTTATTCTTCTTATTCTTCTGCTTCTGATAATGAGCACCTACTAATTTCTACTAAATTCTGCTTTATTCAGCTCCATTGAGTCTTTCCTAATGGTCTTTCACCTAAAAGAAAAATGCCTGGTCTCCCTTCCCTGAAAATATTCTATTAACAGTTCCTCATAGCACAGACTAGTCAGGTATAGGGGCTGCCTTATTGTATTATTTCAGAAAAAGGAGGATAATGATTGGATTTACCTCTGTTTCATACAGTTCTGTTGTATTATATCCATTCAAAAAAGCAGGAAAACAACCAATGCTTACAGGATACTTTGGAGTAAAATTTACTTGAGAGGTAGTACAGTTTAGACTTCTCTTGTGACAAAACTCTCTCTGACACTTGGTTGTAATATATACCCATGCAATCTAGAGTACCAGTACGGAACTTTTTTTTTTTTCTATGGATGCCTAAAATTTTTATATGGTGAAATGGGCACCTTTGCAAAACAAACAGATACACACTACTCTTTGGATATATCATCTGCCTCTCTTAATTACCTTTCAAAGGCAGGTTAGATAAAAATCTCAAGGAGCATGTAGACTACAGATGGAGGGAACATAGCTATACTGCAGAGGGATCAAGAGGTCTTTCAGGGCTGCAGGGTTGAAGAATACAATCTGAGTAAAGATGCAGCAATGGTCTGTTTGCAGCTCCTGAAGCAAGACCTTTTTTGGTACTATCATCACTGCAACAAGAAATAAAAAACATAAACACAGCACAGGCTGATGGCTCTCCAGGGCATAGATAAGAACATCTATGGGTGGTAATACACCTTATTGTTTCAGTAATATTTTCTTGCCTTCACTTCAGACAGATGCTCTCATGGACTGACTTAAATGCAACTTAAATATAGTTCCAGAATTAGTTCATTTTTCTATCTAAAGAATGGTTTATTTATCTTAGACACCATGACCTCTTAGACACCATGAAGTAATCCAAGGAAGTTCCAAGAAGCCACTAGGCTTGCCTGAACAAAATTGAATGCTTAGAAAGATACTAATGAGGCACCATATCTATTTATTTAGGTCCTCAGTGGTCTCAAGGCATTAAAACTAACAAGTTGCAGAATAGGAAGAAAAGTGACATCCTTGGTCTTCACTGCTCTACCTATTTCTGACAGCTGACAAAGCGTCCATCTGGGAAACATGAAATATCTCCACTCAAGCTTCTCTCTATATGTAGTGGTTTGAGCCAGGTTTTCCCCCTGAAACTAGGAAAGTGGTAACCCCCAGGGGGTGGTGACCCTTGGGGCTTGACCCAATCAGTGCTCCTGCAAAATATAAACATATCTCTGGAGACCGGAAAAGAAGCAGTGATACTTGTTGTTAGAAAAAAGAGGTGGCCATGTTGTAGAGGCCATGAGGAGAAGGGGCTCCGGCCCCTTGGGGGCCTCTGCCCCCCCCAGCCCCCGGTTGGGGGGCTGCAGGGACTCAGAACTGAACTAAGTGCCTGTGTCTGAGATGCCGAAGGAGTTTTCTCCACTGCGAGTGGGTGACGGAGCAGCAGGGACAGCAGCGTCTGAAGAGCAGTGGCAAAGAGCCAACTGATAAGGACCAGAAGGAAGAACATAAGCCAGTATGCTGCATGGAAGACACAGAGATGTCTGAGGAGAAAGGAAAGCAGAAAGGCAGCACCTGAAAGAGGACTGAGCCAGCAGCAGGAACAGAGTTTCGGGGTAAGAATTGGATAACCCAAACCCCCAAACTCACTGGAGATTCCTCTGAGAGAGAGGAGGATGATTGGACTCACTTGGAAGAGTCTTGGAGTGCAGTATGCACTACAGAGAGGAGCAAGAAGCTCAGACTGTCCTGAGAGCTAAAGCCAGGACGGCCAAAGGAATGTGTGTGGAGGGGGTGACCTTGGGCTTCCCCCCCACTCCTTACTGCAGCTTCAGAGAAGCTGGCAGCCATCTTTGAGTCAGAGCATGGGAGCTCTGCACAGGGGCTTGATTTCCCCTGAGGATACCAGACTGTCACGAAGACCCCCGTGCTTTGTGATATGACCGTGGTGATGCGACCTTGTCTGGGGTTACGTAGTCCACGGAAAGACCCCCGTTTGAGGACGGAGGGCCGAGGGGCTTGGAGACCCCCTCGTGTGTGCTGGCAGAGAGCCAGCAACTACTACTGCTGCCTGGAAGAGAAGAAGAGAACCTGCTGCCTAGAGAGAGACCTACTGCTGACAGACTGGAAGGGGTCTTTTCTTCTTCTTCTCTCCTGGACTTTTATTTGGAGGGAGAAGAGATTGGGCCCATTGTAAATATTATTGTCATGGTAAAGATAGATATAGAGTTAAGATTGTATGCAGTGTATTATAGTATTTATTTATGTGTATAGTCTTTGTAATATATTCCTTCCCCCATATTGAGTCTCGTGTTTTTGTCTGGAAAACCCATCTCACATGGGGTTGAGATGTGGGTGGGGGGCTAGGAATCAAAATTGGATTTTGGGCCTGCTCAAACCATGACACTATAGAAAGACTATCAATGGTATCCATCGTGTACACACTTTCCCAGCATACCAGGAACCTTACCATTTCCTAAAATTATCACAGCTTGATTCAAGTTGTTCCAAGTAATCCTCAATCCCTTCCAACAAGAAAGGAAACAGTCTGCCATCCTGCCACATTCTTTAAGCTCAGATCAGGAACAGTGGCCTTGCATGTTATTAACTACATTTTCTTTAGGTTAATCAGTGAATCCTTGGATGACAAAATGGGTGAAGGTAGCAAGCAGGTTCTAAATGTCTAAAAATATCTGTGCTCCATTAACCTTTAATCTGCTGACAGGGTAGAAAGTAGATATTAGAATCTACCCTGTCCATCAGAATTCTGCCCATATAGAACATGTTGGAAGAAGAAAAAAAACATTCTCAGTCAAACATTTTTCTGAGGGAGGATGCCTGGGGCACTGGGGATTTGACACAAGCCCAGAGATGGTAAGATAGTGGTCTGAAGAAAGAAAACGGACTGTTCAGAAGTGAAAAGTCAAGGTAGTATCTCTGAGAAATATAAATCATATTAATTCCTTTACGAAGGATGTACATTCAGCAAAAACACAGTGGAAGTTGCAAGAAAATTAACATCTGGGTGCCTGTCTGACTCCGGCTCCACAACAATAAGAATCTTTTGCTATTTTGCTAGGATTTGGAATCAATGCAGGGGCTAGCGCCAGAGGAGACAGCTGCAAAGTCCTGTGAAGGCAGTGAGTGAATTCACATCTTCAGTTTTCTGGCTGTTTGTTCAAGTTCCTCTGTCTCTGGAGAAGCATCCCAAATGACAGTCCTCCACTAAGTTCATGGGGCTTGCATGCTGAGATATCAAACTAGTATAACCCTTCTATTCCTCCAAAAACCTGGAATGTGCAGCTTATTTGGCTGCCAGGGCCTTCCCAAGGGGTTGAATACAGACTTCTTCCAAGGCAAAATTAGTGGACACGTGTACTTTCATAAAAAAGCATAATTCTGGGAGAAACTCACCTATACTTGACACGGTAGCAAATGGCTGCCTGCACTGGGTAGGGAAATCGGGCATAGAAAGAAATACCACTACCTGAACTCTGCTATTTCCATCAAATACTCCTTGACTCCCATACAGAGATTCACTTTTCAGGTAATTAGACAGTTCATATGAAAGACTCTTCATCTGAAGCCTGCTGACCACCAGCACTACTTTCCTTTGTCCTTCCACCATGACACTAAAGCAAGGTCTCACTCTCAAAGCTTGGTCAATACACATGCCTACATCTATTTCAAATCACTAAGGGTGGAACCAGATCATGATCTGACATTATTGACAGTCATTTCGGAACAAAAGAGCAGAATTGTTGATACTGAAATGAGGTTTGCAAGGTGCAATGACTAAAATGTGTCAATCATGATTTTTTCTTATTGAGCAGCCACAGTTATGAGCTAATGTCTACAAATTGTTCACCTTACTGTGAACTCATAGTACTCCTGGCATCTTTGGCAAAAAAACCCAGTGCACAAAAATATAAAATAACAGAAGAATATAACTGTGGAACACTAGCAATACCTCATATCAAATTCTCCACAGAGACAAATCAGTCCCTGCGGTTAGAAACAGGTGAGGCATTCAGAAATTCAGTTTCTGCACTGCCATAGTACTCAAGGTAGTAACTTAATTCTCTATTTGAGTGCCAACTTCTGCAAGACATAAAGTACTAACCCACGGAATTTATGTAACATAATTTGAAAATGGGGCAGAAGAGGTTCATGATATTGGGGTTTTTACTCCCATACATGTGGAATATATACATACAGATATGAACCTCCAGTTGAATGCATATATCTGACTCATTCTACATTAAGTCTGACTTCTATTTTGTCTTTTATAAAAAAATAATAAAACTGAATGAAAGGCTTTGTTATAAAGTGCAATTATTTTTTATTTATTTAAATGGAACGACTACTCTGTCTATGTTTATTGTCAGGTTAGCTACAGTGATAGTCTGCTCTCCACATTTTCTTGTTCCTTTACTGTGTTCCCATTAAATTTTAAAGTTGGACAAGACTGTGTTGATTTCTTACATAACAACAGAAGGCTGAGCACAGCATCAACAGAGGCTTCACTTCAACCAGTGCCAGGAATAATTGTAATGAAGATAGGGAACTGCAGTCAGGACACTGCTCCACAGCCTCATGAAAGAGACTGCTTAAAATGTGTGGTTGGTACAAATGCCAAATAGTTTCCTTTTTTTGTTGTTTTTAATAGCAAGATGGCATATGTACTTCTAGCAGCTTTAATATAATCCATGTTATTAGACATTTCAGATATGAAAGAATAGATGTAACAGATTTGAACTGATTTTGGGACAATGAAGGAAAGACTGATCTTTTTCAACTTTCATTATCAGTATTGTGAGTATCTTTGTTTTCTAGCTGGTCACCTCTTCGTTAGTTCTTCTGCAGATCCTTAATCTTATATCATTTCCTTCTCAAACGGGATCCAGAAGCTTCTGCCAAAACCACCACAAATTATAGGTTAGGTGACACTACGTGCTCTGAGAGCATTTATGCAGCATTAATTTTTGCTGGGCCCCTAAGCTGAGAGTACCACTTGCACAATTAAACAGTCTCCAATGGTTCAGAGCCCCTCTTTGCCCAAAATAATAGAAATAGATCTATCTGCATACAATGTATCAGATGCACTACAGCATGGCATCTAACATTTAGGTAACATTAACACAGCAGGGCACATTTGGTTTGTCTCTGCACGCTGCACAAAGTTACAGTGGCAACGCCAGTGCTGTACTTTACTCTGAAGAAAGTAATAACACACCATGGAGAAAACATAGGAAGACCTAGTGTCTTCTGTTTACTCTCACTGGTGGTTTCAATTTGCCCCTGACAGTCCAGTTATAAGACAACAGCTTTTTGATCCCCTCACCTCTATGAAGCCATAATTCTTATCCCATTATCTACCAAAAGTAACTCTATGGAATTTGGTCTGATTACTCAGATAGGGCAGTATGTTAATCTGTGCCTGTTGCATTTAGATTTCGAATGTAAGCATCTCAAGGCAAAGAACACTTTTCACTTTACATTTGAAAACTGATATAAATTTCACAAATAGTAAATACTCTGGTTTGACTGTGTTGGAAATTTAGTAGGTGCATAACCTTTGAAAAGATAAAATCTAAACAGGCAAGAAATCTAATCCACACTTTCATGCAGTTGAAATGTCTCACTGTGTTAATGGCAACTAAGATTTACAAAATATGTCCCCTAATTAGTGCAAATATTACACAATTATTAGAAGATTAGGCTAGAAGATATAAACAAAACAGGGGAACAGTGTGGATCTTGCTCAGTTTATCTGAGATTTCAAAGCCCGCTCATATTCTGCTTCGGATACCCAGAAAAATGTATCCCTTTAGTCACCTGCAAGAAGAAAAGGTTTCCCAGAAGCACTGTATCCCAAACAACAGAATTTGTCATGCTAAAAAAGACAGAAAAGATCTGTTGACAGAAAATCTGTTGACAGAAAATCTGTTGATTTTCCTGAAATTTCCATTATCAGAAGCATAGCCATGGGAAGGAAATTACTTTAAACTCTCACAGGAAACAATGGTAAGGAAAAGATAATCAAAATAGTGCAGGAATAATGAATGTGCAGTATAAAAGAATGTCATTTCACTACTCAACTCTAGCTCTAAAAGTCTCGTTCATCTATGCCAAGGAACCACAGATAAAAATAGGAGCATTTTATTAGCCACCTTCAATGAAAATGTTAAAAGTGAATAGTAAGACAGCAGTAATAGGGACAAGCTGAGAGAGCAAAGAAAAGGTGGGACAACGAAAGTCTTAAAACCAGATAACAACAATAAAAAACCCCACAGTTATAAACAATATATTTCAATACAGACATGTAAGCATAAACTACCTTTAGATCTGTGCAGGCATTCACTAATGATTAACTAGACAAAGTATTAGAAACTCCTAAATTGAAACCCAAGTTATGCAGTTTAATATTGCATTTCTATAGCTTTTCTGACTTGACATATATTACTTCTCTCTTTTCCCTTTGACTCAGCTGCTGAATGGTGGACCTCGTCTCAACACAAATTAAATAAGAGAACAATGTTTAACTTCAATAGAGAATGAGGCTGGTAAGCACAGCCATTCATCCTTGCAGCCTTTTCCCCTCCCGCCCTCTGTTTATTCCTTCCCCAGTCCAATCAAAAATATTACGCGCACACACACACATGAATATATACATATGTGCATATTATGAGCTTTATGCAATAAGAGATATGTTAATTTACTCAGCTCGGCAAGGCACATTTGGTGAGTGTGGATTAGCAAAAACAACAGAGGGGAAAAGCTGGGGTAAGCAGGCTGAAGCCCTGTGTGTGGCCAAGGCAGCGGGAAGCAAGGCAGAGAGAAAGAGAATGAACCCAACAACACAACAGTGGAACAGGCAGCTGGCCTGAGATGCTAATTCAGCGCTTTAACAAATCAATGCCACTTGAAAAGTACAATGCGAGCCCTCCCTGGGTAGATGTCAGGGGACCTAGAAAATGCATTCTCAAGTATTTCACATTAAGAGGGAATAATGTGTTAATTTATAACTCTTCACCCTATACACTTGGATTATCCATCTGTGTCAGTGATTTGACTTCTTAAATTTATCAAAAACATGCGTAAAGGGAGGCATCTTCTGCTAAAACATTGGGAAACAGCAATTCAGAAGCAGCCTGCCCTACTTCGTTGTTGGGTGGACGGCTGGAGGGTTTTTTTTCCTTTTTCTCTTTTTTTTTTTCCTTTGGACCCTTTGGTCAAATGAAGGCCTTGCCTTAGTGGTGGCTGATTGCATTAGGTACCATCCGTCAAAAGTGACACCACAAAGCAGCAAAATCTTGAATCAGCAACCTGAGATGGCATCATTGGAATTTAGTTTAAGGAAACTTAGCAAAATCCCTTTGCACACCTAGCAGAAGAAAAGCTGCCATGATTAAAATGCTGTTCTAAATGCCAGCTGAGATCTACAGATGCTACCTACCAAAATACAAAGGAGAGGAGGCTGGGGAGGAAGAATTAAGTTGGGTTTATTTTGAGATGACGTGTATGTATAAGGCATCTCTACTCAAACTTCAAGTGGAACTGTAGTAAGAAAAGCATTACGGACCATTTTGAGGTCAGATTCTTGAAACTATTTCTTGACAAAAACTGTGTTTGTTTTCATTATATAGACAGCATCATTTCATATGCATAGAGAATGGAATGTCATTCCAGAAAATACTAATCAAACCTAAATTGCTTTTGTTTGGCAAATATGTCTGTTTCACAATTTAACCCTTAATAATTAACTTTGCACTCATTTAAAGTGTCACGTTACCTGCATGAGAATGATGTCTATTGAACATACACATCCATCATGGACAGTGGCAGTGCACCTTACCACCTAAATATCTTTGTCATAATGCAGAGAAGCAAAATCCAAAGGAGCAATAGGGATAATGTATACTAATTAGGATCAGCTCAGTGAATTTAAATCAAACATAGAGTGCTTACTGATCTGCTTCAAACAGTTACCCATCTATTGGTTAGGTATCAAGAAATGAAACAAAATTCAGGAAGAGAAAATAATTTCTAAAAATTCCTGGAAAGTGTAAGTGGCTTTTACCATTTCAGATTAGATAGGCAGGGACAACTTTCTAGGTACTTGCATAATTGCCATTTCTATTTCATTGTATTTGTACTACACAACGTCTGCATTGTTATATGAAATTTTTTCAGTCAATCATACAAGTGCAATAGAAACAGACACTGTCTTATTTTCAGAACATTCATATGTAAATAATATGCTGATGAATGGAAATTAGATGCTATAGATGATACATAAGTATCCACATGTAGTAAAAGTAAATGCTACTTCACTTAAATGGACTTCAGTCCTACTTCTTTTGCCATCCCCCACTTCCTTAGTACAGGCAGGTACAACATAAGCTGAGGGTAGGTGGTGTTTCAGGGGGTTTCTGATGGCTGTGAAATTAACCTGGAGAAACACACACACAAGCTGGAAAATAAATCTGGTTTTGACAGGAAAATGTTTTGTAATTTCATGCTCTCACATGGGTGCTTTGTCTTTTCTTTCTGGTCATCTTTTTAAAAACAAAGACCTTGGAAATACATATTTTCTTTTCCATGAAGAATGCAAAATGATTTTCTTTCAAAACAGAAACCCCTTAAGGAGCACTTCATATTTTTGGCACTGTGCACCTCTTTTCCTTCTCTTCACATGAAACCTTATGAAGGATATAACATTCATGCTTCATAGGTGTGTTTAAAACTCTAAAGAATCCTGAGGGGGCCTTTAGGTCTGTTTATTAATTATAACCCAGAAAGGTACCACATATGCGCACTGATTGCAGAAAGTCTGCACCTTAGTCTCTCGCATAAATGTCTATTCCTGCTTGTCCCATCCAGACTTATCCCTAATATAAGCTATCTATTCTTATCATTACAATACATTTAATCCCCCTCTCCTACTTCCCTCCCCCTCCTTTCTGGACTCACCTAAGGGGTTAAAAGACTAGAGTACATTTGTGACTTGTCAGTGACATATAATACCCAGGTCCTTCATGCAATCAACTTTTACTTGACATGTATTTGCTCATCACAGGACCTGCATTACTACTGGGAAAATGAAGAAAAACCTAAATTAACACTTGACATTCAATATGGTCAAGTCCTTAATTGGCTGGGCTTCCTGAGAAAGCAATTTTCTATTCCCCAAACTGTTCGTGTGTCATGTGTGGAGTGCAGCTCTTGGCCATCACTGCTGTCCCTCGCTCACTCTAATGAGAGCAGATGAATTAGAGCTACGTGACACGATTTTAGCAGGGCTCCCTCATTCCCTCCCCCCAGTCCTTATCCTCTGTTAGTGACAGCTGTGTGGCGGGGGTGGGGACAAGGACAGTAAGCAATGCCAATTCAAATAGTTCTGTGAAGACCGAATATTTGAAATATGAAATGTTTTCATGATATTCCTGGAACCTTGGAATTTAGAAGTAATAGGAATGGAAAAGGAGATACAGCAGTATAAAGATATAAGAAAGTAGCTGTTTGCCTGGATACGAATTAACTTTTAGCATCTCTCCCATCCATCTACTAACCTGTAGCAATCAAATTAAAATGGAAATTTCCTACACTAGAAAAGTAGTTTAAAAATGTTTACAGAGTTTCAAGCTAGATGAATTTGCAATTTTTTTTCATTTATATTTCATGTAAATAAAAAATTGCTTCCACAGCACACTTCCCTGTGTGACAAAGATCATGTACTACAAAAGAACGTTTGTGTGTCCTGTTTGGAAACGACAACCATGACACTCAGTTTATTTTTAATGTACAGGAAATTTCTTTCATCCAGGATGGGACTGCTCACTTTGCAATATAATGTTAAATTCTAATAATGGCTTAACTATTTGAACACCAATGGAAATCCTATAAAGAGTTCAAGTCATTCTTGAGTGTTTTATGACTGATGAGAGAACAAAATTTCTATCACTAACATAAAAATAAAATAAAACAATGTACAAAAACTGGAGTTTCAGCTGGTATCAAAGATAATAAATCAAGAACAGAGACTAAGGAAACAGGACATTCAAAATATTTAAATTAAATTGCCCACCAAAAAAAGTGAACTGGCATACATATCTGGACATTTATTATTGAAAACGGGCAAATGACTACAAAATATTTCAAGTGGACAGCTCACACTTTCACTTGATTTCTTAAATGTATCAGAAAAAGCAACATGTATGTCATGTATTAGGAATGAACTTTAAGAAAGCCTGGTATTGTACAATCAGTTTAAGCACAAAATTCTAAGTTATATTAACAGTATAGATTCACTCGCCTCAGGAAGTGTCCTTGTCTCAGATTAAAAAAAAAGCAGCTGTGCAATTTGCAAGTTCTCTCTCCAAATCTGAGCCTGGCCTTGTAAAGTTACATTACTGCAGCAATATAAGAAACAAGTGCAGACTGTTAGCTACAAGGCAAAAGTAAATATAGCATTTTTACTGTAAAATACATTCATAAACATGCATTACTCAAAACAGAAACAAGATTTTCCACTGTATGTTTCTGCACCTATGACAACGGTGTGCCGATTTTTCTGGTTATGGTTGTAAATATTTCAATGAACCAACAACAATGGTGTTTAAAGCCTCACTTTTTCATATTTGCTTTTAAAACATCATTAAGTTATTACAGTGTTTTCAAACTACACAAAAGGAATATATACTGCTTTGGACATGAGAATTTCTAGAAGGCTGTTAATGTTCCTCTTTGTCAGGTGCTGATATAAGCCTCAAAACATAATAAAAGCTCCAAAAGGCAACTATGATAAAAAATTAAAATATCAGTCATACTCAGTATTACATCTTCACACAAAAGAACCCCACCAAATTGACTTAGAGCCGATCATACCTGTATGAGCAGAACGCTAAACTCCAGAGCACTTCATTGACAACAAACAACTCCACATTTGAAGCACTTGTTGGTGAAGAGAGAAGTGGTTAAGGTTTTCTTTCAGAACAAACCCCAAAGTTTACTCCTATAATATTTTTTAAGTAACAAGTACTGTAGCAGAAGCATCCTCATGAAACAAAGGGCATAGTGATCTCGCTAATAGTGTTGTGGTGACCTTTGAGACACTGACTAGTCTGTCAAGCACCATCTGTGATATGTACAGTGTAGTTAAGAGGAGGATTATTAGCTGGCCTAGAAAGTGAAGAGCCATTTCAGTGTTAAAAAGAATATGAACTGAATTCACTTGACTTGTACAGCTTGAGCATCTGAGTGCCGCAGATTAAGGAAGCCTTCTACTTCACAGGATAGGATCCAAGGATTATGTTGAATATATGGCACCTCTCATCTTAAATTCATTCTGAGTTTTGGAAAACTAAAATCAAAGAAGCACTGTATCACAAATCACCTTTACTATTGGCAATATAATCTCTGCTGTTGAAAGATATCACAGATGTAGTAAAGGTCCTAGGAAACACAGGAGTACTGCTTAATGGAATGGAATGTATTAAAACCAGCTCAGATTTCCCCTAAAAATATTAATTCTACTTGGTGTGGGATATGCAGCACCAGCATCCTGATTCACCATGCTCAGATTTTAATCATGCAATCCCCTTCACATTGCTGGATGAGAAGCAGAAATGACAGCAAATAATGGGTCAGAGGAACTACTTGCTGCTAAACTGGAAAGCTCCTTTCCTTACTGCCTACAGTAAAAGAGGCCATTAAGAGTTGCTTTTTGATTAAAAACAAGTAAGCAATTTCAACTATGCCAAAGTGACATGTTTTAACTTGACATTTTGTTAAGGATGAGTACCCTGTGAAGCTCATGAAAGAGTGAAGAGATTCAGTGGAACATTAAGATTTACCATATATACTCAATGCCACTGTCGCTCCTGTGCAAAAACACGTCAACCAGGAAATATCTGACTCAACAGCCCTAAGGTTATTTAGAATAGAAAGTGAGATTTTTACATGTTTCACTTTGATGCCATGAAAGCAGCTGCATTAAGTTCTCTCAGTGGTTTTAAAAACCAAAATAAAATGCTTGCTCTGTGTTTTAAAAGTTTCTGTGCAAATGTGTGCCGCCCACCCAGCCAGTAATAGCTTACATTCACCATTTTCAGAGAGAATAAACACAGCAGAGAAGAAAATGATAATATAAAAACAGCCTGGCATGTGAAATGAGGAAAAGCATTGTAGAGTATCTGGCAAGACAAAGCACACAAATGTTATTTTATGAAAATTAATAGCATCTGAAATTATACTCCCGTCCCAGTACTCTCACCCAACCTTTTGCCCAAATTAAAGGTATTTTATCTAATTCCCAGTTAAGAGACTGCTAGAAGTGGTAAGTCACAGCTGTGTTGACACTGAACTTCTTGAACACAGAATACCGTCACACTGACACCCTTTGCAGATGCTTCTTTACAAGCAGCACCAGTCATTTGATTTGAAATACCTATCTGTAAAATAAACTGGTAATCTCCAGCCTCTTCTCCAGTTAAAGACTTTACAGTTTTGGAAACACACCAACACTTCATTATGCCAAATTTACCTGCATTTTGATTAGAATTTGACAGTGAACTCAGTTCAACTCAGTAGTATCTCAGACACTGCCGAGAACAGACCCCACTTACTCATCTTTTTAAGTACATACTCTCTCCTTTTTTCCCCACAGAAATCTATAACACAGACACCTTCAATTTAAAATACAAACTAATTAACTATTCATTCTGCTGAAAAATGTTGGTATAATGTTGATATCTGACTTGTCTGGAGAATTTAAATTATGAATAGAACTATCTTTCCTTGAAAGGACAAGAGACAAAAAAAGCACTGGACACCAAATTCTGCACACAGCTAAACAATGCTTCTTTATAGTAGATATCAGTATTTGCTTTGATACACCTTGTTTCAGAAAATTGTACTCTTACAGCACTTTTCGTCAGTCAACAAAATCATGACTACCTATGAAGATAGTTGACTGTATATGTAATTGATAGTATACTGTCATTGACTGTAGGGAAATTACAGCACTGCTACAACATCTGCACAGTAACTTCACTTCTGAAGACTGCAAACATTTCATCCAGTTCCTAACATGCCATTTTAAATTTTTGCTGGAGCTAGAAGCATTGACTTCAACAATGTGCAAAAACCAATGACCACTAGTACAATTATCATGACTTTTAACAATTGCAGCAACCACTGAAATTTTACCTTCACAAAGACAGTGAAGGTAGACTTTCTAGACCACAGCTGTCTAACACAATAATGCTGACTTCTGCCTCATGTTTTGAGTGGCTTTATGATAATCAATGACTATAGTAAGTAAAACTTAGTGTAAAGCTCTTGCAGCACTATGTTTCTTACAGAGCTGACAAGCAGCCATATATCACTCCAGTTAGGAGTCAGGGACCACACCTCTCCTAACTATATTACAAGAAGCTAACTCAAAAGGTTAGACTGCAATTTAGCTAGTGTTTTTTTAAATCCTTACTTTGTTTTTAAATATTTTAAACTATAGGAGTTTGTATGCTTTTGGGGCCATGGATGCCTAAATTTCCAGATGTCAATTTCCATAACTACATTATGGTAGCAGAAGAAGAAATATTCTGAATTTCAATCTAAAGAATATAATTAATAAGATTAGTATTTTTAAAAATAATGAATTAACGTATTTTATTTGGTACCATGCAACTACGCAGTTCTTTTCAGTGAGTCTCAGAGAGTATAAATGGTTAACAATGGATATTATTCATAATTCAAAATGAGATTTCTTATGAATCAATTACATGCTTAAAAAATACAGAGAGGTTATGTACATAAGTTACCTGAAACGATTACAGAAAATATCAGAAAAATGCACTTAGAGTAAATAAAGTAAGATACTTTGATGAAATTATTTAGGACTTGGATCTTTTTACGGACTGCAGTTAGGTCCAAGAGAAATATTTTCCAAATGGACTACTGTGATTTTCTAGATATGTCCAATCTCTGTGTTATGGTGATTACATAGATACATTATTTATATACTTGATTCATTAAAAAATTATTTACAAGGATGCTGTATGATTGTAATGTGGATTTTTCGCATGGAAGCTGGGGTATTATAACTCTAATTCAAAGGAAAAAGAGAGAAAGGGCAGAATTCACAAAAAGCATATAGACAAGATTCAGACTGGCACACAGTGTGTGATAAAAATCAAATATGGAACATAATGGGACATATGGAAACATATCTTCTGTGCAGGGAAGGATGAATCACAAGTTCACAGCTGGAATTTATGTGGATCCTTATTTAGTGGAGCATCTGTAGCCACTGTTTAGCTACATTCCCACATCAACAACAAAACAGTGCCACAGCAGAGAATACATGCATCAAGCTCCAGCTGGTATCTGCGCCCACCACTCCTTTCTTTTCCCTGAAGCCACATTTAGTCAGTTTTCTTTTTACAGTTTGTAGATGTATAAACATGCATATGCAAGTCAGTGGATAGAAACAAAATGCCACACCTGACCATTGCTGAATTTTGGAAGGGATAGGGATGTGGTATAGAAGGGATAGGTTCAGGAAAAAAACCCCAGTCATTTAAAATCAGTCTCATGTCTATAGTGCTACTTTATGCATTTACATATTTAGTTACTTTACGAACTTCACATGCTAGAAAAGTTTTTTTTCAGTTCGGTATCATAAAATGGCCTTTAAAAAATGTAAGTTGAAAAATCATAGGAAACATTATTTATATCAGTTTGTTTCTAGAACACCAAATTTCAACTTCCTATTTATTAAGTTGCATACAGATTAAATTGCTTTAACATTTTCATACCTGACTTTCAGCTCCTCAGCATTAGCAAAAAGAAAAATAACGATGTAGAGAAAGACATAATTTCCAGTCTAAGCAACTTCCATGCAAAAAATACATAAATACCAACAAGATGTTTAAAGTGGGGTTAGTTTTGTTTTGGGG
Organism: Neopelma chrysocephalum; assembly: GCF_003984885.1. Classification (NCBI taxonomy): domain Eukaryota; kingdom Metazoa; phylum Chordata; class Aves; order Passeriformes; family Pipridae; genus Neopelma; species Neopelma chrysocephalum. Next base: position 213,081 of record NW_020925354.1, on the reverse strand, counting down.
ATTTGTGTTGGTTTACTTTTTAACACCATTGCTGTCTACGTTGAGTTAAATAATTTCCTTCTACTGTCTTCTGAAAGATTTCATAAAATGAAGAGACAGATTATGAAAACATAAAATTTTATGCAAAATTAAACTTGCATTTTAAAGTTAAAAAATTCCCAGCACTGAATTATCAGAAGATTACTTTTTTAAACAGCTAGCATATGGCACTCAGTTTCTCTTAAGTGTATATTTAAATATCTTAAGTGTATAATTAAAATTTTGAATAACCTAGACTTCAAAGATCATGCTTCTACAAATATTGCATTATTTGAGACTTGTCACTTCCCCAAATTTTACTTCTACAATTATTTCTTAATTTAACATTTGATGTGCTCCATCACAGAAAAAGCAAAACACAAATTCTCTCTTCCTGAGGAAAGACTGTAGGAAAAGCCCTCACACCACTGTTGTGATTATAGACTCTACTTGTATTAATTTCAGTGAGAAAAGGACCATAGACTTAAAACTATAATTTTCTAGTACTGTAAAGTATTGTTCTTCCACAGAACCGTAGCAAGACACTTTGGGTTTTACCTGTAATAGTGTACTGCCAGGCTGACTACCTGAAATCAGCTTTCACCACAGAAAAAATACACAGAAATTATTTTAAATAATTTGTCAGATAAGTCTGATAACATAGGAAAATTACTAACCATTTTTATTATTGTCTGAGCATTTTCTGTGGTTTTGCTCATGTTCTAAAATCCAGCTTTTACATCTCTCCTTAGACAATCAGACTGAGAAGCCACTAATGAAACTATTGTCATTAACAAGAAAATACACCAGAATGTACCTATTTCAGTTTTTTTCTCAATTTTTAAGGAAAAGAAAACAAAAAATGTCATTTTACAACTATTGCTATTCCAAAACTGGAGAAGTAGCATTTCCCTTTGAATGAAAATTCATGTATCATCAGAGAGATTCTACATTTTTCAAGTTCTTCTAAATAACATCTCTGGATTCCTAAATACTGATTTAATACTGCAGCCTATGCAACAAATTTTTCTTTTTAAATATTTAAGGGAAGACAATGTCTTCAGAATGCTGTATCAAAAGGTTAAAAAATACACATTTCCAACTAAATTTAAATGTTTTATCCTCCCAGAGAAAAATCAGCATCTCAGTAGATTCCAGAGCAGTATTTTAGGAGGTCTTTCAAAATGGTATAATAATATTCTATTTAGACTACTTTGTCTTCTGTGATTAATATTATTTTATATTCTAGGAGGAGAAAAGCCAAGTAAGAAGAAACTGGAAATTATATGCTGGAAACAAACACGGCCAGTCACATATATTTTATAATTTAAAACAGTGTTTACTATTCAGCTATCCCTATTCTAGTAGAAATAAAACATTTTTTAGGAGTAGAACAATTACAAGAATATGTAATAAGTAAAATCTATGATAATGAGATCCCATGTCATACCTTATTTCTATACATGAACAAAAACATATATGGTGAGTTGAGGGGTTTTTTCCTAGCAGAAAGGAAGTGACTGATAGACCCCAAATTAAAATTTATTTTCCTTTAACAATCTGATCATTCATTATCATTCCCTTTCTCACTCTTCCCTCCTCCACCCTGAACTGAACTTCAGCATTGCATTAAAAATGGACTACTGGATAGGAGGATCTATTAAAATCAGTAACTCACTGCATAAGGTACTTCCTTCGCAGTAGGTTCCATCTGCATGAAGCCAATGTTTTGGTGTGCTGCCTGCTGCTGTAACCACTTCTCTCACAGATATCAGTGAAGCTGTGCATACATTCTATTTTTTTAATGCAATTTATGGCTTTGGAGAGGTCATGTCTCAACAACACTGAATTAATAAGCAGCCAATCTGCGATATCAATGACATATTTAAAATCATTAATCACCTCTCAGGTTATTATACTGTTTGCAAACATAATTAAAACTGTTAAGTACTGGGCATTTCTTTATGGCATTCTGCAAAAAGATGCAGCAAAGTATATGAATAAATCTCTTTTGGGGGAAGTTGGTATAAAAAGTACTTTTTCTGCTATTTTTAAGGACACCAGCAATCAAAGAGCAAGCTCTTTCAAAAAACTGTTTGTACACCAATGTTCAAGTTACAGTTGAGTAACACGGTAATTCAGAAAACATATTTCTGTTTAAGGCTTTAAATGCTAAAAACCCCCCACCCTACCCTACACCCTGAAAAAACTCTAAGCCACATTATTTAATCTTGAACACAACATAGAATCCCTAAAATTTGCAACGCAAAAGATAAAGTTCTTACATAGCTGTTATGTTTTTCCTGGTTTAGTAACCCAGAAGCTGGTTTTGCTTTTCATACCTGCTTTCCATAACCCCTTCTTCTGTGCATTCTAATTTAAAAGAAAAACTAATAATAGATAAAGCAACACATAATTTGACAGCCTACCAGTTAAATTCTGACAGGGTCAATAAAATGAGAGCTTGCAGGAGTCCCAGATGAGGAACACTTTCATGAATGCCTCCATTGTGTAAACTCTCCGTATATCCTGCCTGCAAATGACAGTCATATGCCACCAGCTGCAGGAGGCATTCCAGCAATGTCAACTGCTGTGGGGCATTAAGGCAGGGTAGATGAGTTGGTACTTCTTTATGTTATTCCCTGGCTAGTGCGAGAGCTGTCACACTTTACTCATTTAACTGTTATTTTTCTAAAGACTATGTTGTTTATTTAGAAATATAAGAAAATACATAAATAAAGCCTTACTAATGGAGCTCCTCATTTTAATAGTAGTTTTATTATATAATGCCAGCTGGAAGTAATTATTTTTTTCCTTGCACACTCTTCATTAGTTTTTACCTCCCTCCTCTCCAAAATATCTATTTCAGATGTTCTTATCAAATTTATGTATTTTAAAAAGCAAACTGTTCAGGGAACGAACAACTATCAAACATTATGATAGGAAGTGCAAAAACACATCCACTACTCAGAAAAACTGTTGCTACCACTTCTGAGGAGACTGTTTTTCCTAAGAATTCCATTTTACAGATTGCCACAAAATTTTTTTAAAGAATTCCTGCAAGAAAAATGGCACATTTTTAATTAAGAACTAAGTCTGAACACAGTGATACGTTTGTGATTTTAATTGCTTTTAAATAACTCACTGAAGTCCAAGCTGACTTAATTTTTGCCTACTAAGTCTGTGTAGAAAAAAAAAATTCAAATGTTCTATCACTTTAATTTTCCCATTTTTCTATATATTTATTAAGTCAAATAAACACATATTTGACATTTGGGAATACAAATATAATTAGGGGTTCTTTTTAAATATTAGCAACACCTTGGTTAAGAAATTGTAGAAAGAAGAGATCAAACTGAGATGCTTTTCAGCACCTTCAGTGTGATAATCCAGGACATGAGACATTTTTATCATTCTTTTTGCATACAAGCACACTAAATACAAAACACTGAACTCGCCATGTCAGCACTTACATTCGGCCTTCCTTGAAGGGGATGCTTCTCCTCTCTGCCTCTCATCTCTGCCTATAGTCCCTTATAATCAAGATTGCTTTAATTATTCAATTACTACCAAGAAGAGTTTTTCTTTTAATACATGTTCAGATATATACCCTTAGAAAGAAAAACTGCAGTGAAAGAAACATGAGGAAAGACATTAATAAATAAAGGATATCAATAATGATCTATCTTAAACGACATTTTGCCGTCGTACTTCCGTAGGAGCTGTAACATCTCACAAGACATCCCTCTGAAAGCAGCAATAAAACTGCAGTACAGTACACAAGGTTTTGTATTCTGTGCAGGCAAAGGGCAATGAATATGCTAAAAGGAAATCAATCTGCATAAAAGGATCTGACAGTAGCATCTTCAGGTTTGTTTGGTTTTTTATACACATATTTCTAATGAGAAAACAGAGAAGACAGAACAGTTTGGGAAGCCAAATTTTTATTTAAACAAAAATAATTCCTTTCAAAATACTATTTTATTGATTAAATCACCTTTTATTCTATTGTGTTGCTACTTTTTCTTTAGAAAAGTTGGCAATTCCAGTTAGCAAAGAGTCTTGTAAACATTTCTTCTCCAATTTATTTCATGTTGAATTACCCTGCCCAAATTCCATTCTGAGATTTCTTGCTAAAAAGATTCAAAACTTCAGAGGCAAACTGAAAGCAACCATAATTTTGCACTGGCTTCTAAGGTAACCCATGAAAGACTGAGCTTTCAGTAACTGATACATAAAATCATACAGAGGCCGATAATGTCTAAAAGCTCACACCTGACCAGAAACTTTAACAGAAAACCTCGTTTAATTTCTGGATTTTGATAACCCAGGAATCCAGGTTTAGATTTCTTTAAGAAAGTGCAATAGCTAATTTTATTTTTAAATTATGTTCATCTTCTTGATGTCTAAATAATAGAAAAGACTGGAATACACAAGAGCAAGTTTCTTTACCACCGCATAATCTTGTCTTGCAAAATACTTGCACATTTAGCTTCATAAAAGTTACATACACACAGAAGGCTTACAGAATTGAGCTCCTGGTTACAGCTCACTCTGAAGGCTAGTACACTGCTATCTGTGATTCTGTACCTAAACTATATGCTGTCCTTGATGCATGACAGGGCCTCCAATGACATGAATGGAAAACACATGCTCGGATCACAGTAAGGATGTGGTCTTTTATATTCTATTTTCCTCTCACTGGTACACCAAATGTTGAATTGTTCAGATGAAAAGAACTACATAGTATGACATTTTCATTTAAACTGTTCAAAGCCAGAAGTATTGCATTTTAAAGCTACTGATCTTTAAGAAATACACTATGGAATGCATTGAGAAAATACATAGGCAGAGACTTGGGTAATCTATCTCCTTCCCTGGAATTCTGATGAAATAAAGTTTAAAAACAACCACCACAAATAAACAAATATTGTTCATCAGGTGTCCCTTGCTGTTCTTCAACTTGCTAAAAATTACTGAGAAAAAAGAAGAACAAGTAAAACTCTCTTTTCAACATTTGTTGCAGTAGGTATCACAAAAAAAAAGAGAGACATATACCATGTCACTCAATTTCTTTTATAAGGTACATATTCCAAGATGCACAGGTAGCCAGACTGCAGAGCCCATCTCTACTGGCATATTTGTGTTGTGGTCTATTTCCAAATATCACATTATTCAAATATCACAGCAGGTTTACCTGCCAGTGATAGTACATTTCAGCTTTAATGACAAACCCAGTATAAATTTTCTCACTTTCCATAAAGCTTCTTAAAGTATCACCTATTATTCACTTTGCAAAAAAGATTGCTGACTTCTGTGTGGTACACAAGGAGGAATGGCAGGATCATAATCATGACGTTTTCTCTTCTGAACTCCCATGTTCTCTAAGTGGCGGATGACACTCTCCTTTCCTTTGCAGAAGTGCACAGATACGCATCATCAGTAGAGGATAGGGATGCAATGGCTTCCCGCGAGGGTCAGAGTAGCATCAATGGTACACTGTCGGCAAGTTCACACCGATCAATGCAATTCTGAGATGCTCACTCCCCGCCCTTCAAAGACATGCCCTCTCTATGACAAAATATTGTTTGACTCAAGTGGCACTGTTTTCTCTGTCAGTGAAGGAAAATAATTTAGAAAGCAGTTGTCAAGTATTTCAGTAAGGGAAAGGAGGCATTAGGGCATCACAATAATGAGTGGGGTAAGCAGTAAAGCAGCACATGCCTGTCCATTGGCTGATGTACAGTCTCTTATTTTGGACATTTGTTAAACAGACTGATGTTAAGCTAAAGAATGCATTTTGCCTCTTTGAAAAAGTCAAACATTCATTTAATAAAAATACTTTTAAAGTTTACTCCTTTCTACAGGCGAACTGGGCAAAAAACAAACTCCTTAATTACAGTTTATCTAGAAGCTGAAATTTTGTCATTACACTCTCAGAATTATAGCAAAAACCTGCATTACTGATTCTCTTTCTGATACAGTAACAATGGAATTCTCCCTTTCTCCTCTGTTTCAGCCTTTTCTTTCTTGAGTCAGTATGATTCATTATCTCCTGGGTATACTAGGAGCCCCAAGTTTGGAAATTCTTCTAAACTGTGAAGAACCATTAGTCTGCAAGGCAAATCTTTTAATAAAAGCACAAGCACTATTGTTTGAGAAAAATAACTGAGCAAAGAAAGCTAGAAGGCTATGCACAGCATATGTTTTGAGCATTTCTAGTAAAAAGTAAAAGCTCTTTAAAGCTTTTGTTTCAGATTCTACTTTATGACAGCAGTTCTGTATCAGGGAACAGAGTGTTCCTTTGCAATCAGCACAGTGTCACAATGACCTGGCACATGCAAATGCTTTCACTATCACTACAGTCCTTGCAATCTTGCCTCAGCTGTGACCCATTCACTTTTGCCCCAGCTTCACTAAGATGCCTTACTCAGCATCTAATTAGTTAGGGAAGATTTGCCTTGGCTCTTAACCCTGACATAAGAGCAGAAGACTCTTACTGCTGTTTTATACCAGATCTGTTCTGTCATTACATTAATCAAATCCCTATAAAACTATACTTATGAATATGTAACTATTAAAATACAAAAATAAAAAATAGAAAAAATATACATTTTAAAATATTAAACACTACAGTTTATTGCACAATATAATTGAGCATGTTTCAATGCTTCAAGCAGGTTTTACAATTTTGTGCATACATATCTCCACATTAAGCAAAGCTCTGACAAGCACATCATTAACAGAAATACAGAATGGCATAAATATGTTCAAACACTGTATGTGTATATGTGCAAGATAATTATGTATAGAGAGGAATGGGAAACAATTTGCTATGTTGTAGTTTTCTTGTAAATCCTGAACACAGTAAGAGAAGCTATTGGGAGGGATTTTTTACTTATAATCATGTATCATGCACATAGCCATGTATCTATCATTGCATGTACTTGTATGTCTAGTTGTATACATCCTGCATTTTTGTCATGTACAGTATTTTCCATGCCTCTATTCTGAGGCAACTCAGAAGCAGCAAAAAAATCTCGATGCAAATATTTTTAATTTGCTAAAAGGACCAGTACACATTTAAACCATGCTTTACCAAAATACCCAACAAAATTTAAGCATCTGAAATAAGACAACATAACCTGATAAAGCTTCTAAATTCATACTACCACATAAACTTATTAATGAACAACAACAAAAAAATCCCACCCCACCTGTGTCCGCTATTCTATAAATTGGTGTAATAAAAATATATATAGTTATATTATGTTTGCTGATGATTAGTCACAAACGTGATTGTTAACCACCTTAAATTACAAAATGCATTTTACCAATGTTAATCTTCCTCACAAAAATGTTCATAGTAAATCAATGTATGGTATTACAGCCCGTTGCCAAATTAAGTTTCAACTTTTTACATCTACACCCATAGTAAAAGAATAGTTATATATTACAATAAAACAGTTAATTACTTAATATATGTTAAAATTTCATAGAACCTCTACAATCAGCAGCCCAGAAACATTTAAAAAGCTTTCACCTTCACTCTATTAGACACTACACTACGCTCCTATTTTTTTTAATACTGGTTCAATAAACAGTTTATGTGCCTATGTCTACATCAATGTTAGGAACTATCAGATGGAAGAATACAAGTGCAGCTCAAAACAGGCAGTGTGCTTTGTATGCAGTTTAGTATTTCTAGCAATATTCATGCATACTCCATGCATTTTAAAGATTATTTAGTTTTCCTTGGAATAATCATGCATTTATGCAAGGAAAAAAGTTGAATTTACTGTACCATATCTCTCATGAACAGATGTGTCTATATTAATATACATCATTGATTTAATTTTTACTTTTCTTGGCTTCTCGCTCACCTATCTAGAAGTGATTTCTCTGGTGATAACTAACACATCATGCTAATGAGAGAATCTAATGTACAATAGAGAAATGTCACTACTAATAATATTTGTATGAAGTTAAATAAAGCAACTGTAAGAGAATGTCAGTCAGTTGTTCTTTAATAAGATACAGTTACACAATGAAATTATGTTGTTAATTTTGTTACATCATTGAGTGAATCCTAAATTACTATATAATGATGCACAGATCCATTTATAATTCTGTATACTGCTTTTTCACTCTCATGTTGAAAATAGCTTCTGGAAAGGCTATTACCTTTTTATCTGAAATAGATTAAACATACTTCTTTCTCAGCAAAAAGGCATATGGCTCTGGCATTTTGTGTCACTGTGGGTTACAGCCATTTCTCTTATGGTCTCATTTCTGAAATGACTTTAAAGTATTTTAGAACATTACGGCCCTTAAGGTAACTAGATGAAGAAAAATGACATTTCTTATTCTAATAAATACACAAAACATTTATGAAAGCAAACAATCACAAAAGCCTGCTTCTTTTTTTTTTTTAATCAATCAAATCCAGACCTTCTTTTCTGTTGTTAACAACTCCTTGCCAGAACTAGAATGGGCAGTGCGTGCCCTGGACTTAGCCAGATGAGCATGGAAGAGAAGCCAAGGGTTTCTGCTCATTCTCGACCTGTCACTGATCAAAGTGACCCAAAGTAACACTCCTTTTTAAAAGCTAAGATTTATGCCCTTTGAGGTTATCAGACATTCTTCTGTATACAGAATGGGATGACCCCTTTCAAGCGAATCACACACTTTTACATGGACAAAAGGTGCATAGGTAAAACAATGCAGTCAAGTGGCCATTCTCACAGGTAATTTGGGAGACTATTTCGCTTCTCCTCTCACCCCACCAAAATCTAAATTTGTTCTGGAATGTGGAGATACCATTTTCTTGTGTTCCCATTCTCAAAAGAAAATAGTCCCCAAATAAGTACCATTATACTTGCTATTAATAGCCCAAACTTGTACAATTAATCCTAATTTTTCTAAGACACATGTCACAATGAAGTTGATTTTCCTTTTATTCTGAGGAAAGTTATTCACTTCTATATTATGCAAAGAGCAGTGCAGTGTGAGTTGAGAGGTAAGAGGAGGGAGAGATTGCAAGGTTTTGTTTTGTTCTAAATAGTTCTTCTTGCCATGCTTCAATCTTTCCACTAAAAACCTCCTGAGATTAAGTTAGAGCTCCCAGGAAAAGTGATGGGGATCAGAATTTGTTTTCTTCTAAAAAACACATGGAAAAACAGCATCACACTTAGAAATTTAAAAAAGACGTCTCTAGCATTACTACGTATAGCTGGAAAAGTTTCATTAAACAGTTCTTTCAAACCATGCCAAACTTTGCTGCAAATTATGCACATTTCATAACTTCATGTTATTTGTACTCGTGAACACAATTTTTTGTAAAGCATAGGAGAAATTGTAAAAATACTTACATTTCCAGAACATGGACTGAAAATAATTAACTAGTAAATGAATGAAAATAGATAACAGAAAACAATATTCAAGACTTTAGTGATTTATAAAGAAACACTGGCCATTAGATACAAATTTGCAGCTGCACTTGCACACAGTATGTGCGAGCTAGCAAGTTATAAGAGCCTTAACAAATCAGAAACATAAGACAAAATGTTATACTTAAAGAGGAGAGAAATGCATTTAGCAAAATAACTTGCCCTCCTCTTAAAAGAATGATGAAAGCATATTTGGACTAAATATGTTTAGCACATGATAAATAAACAAAATATGACAAGGATATTAACAAGTATGCAAATGCATCAAGAACACACTTCTAAGAAATAAATCTGTTCCACGTTATCACCTTTGCAGTGCTACTTGTGTGTATACCAATTCACCTTGATGTAGCATCCACCACACGTTTATTCACTTAGTACATTACTTCTCGCTTTCTATATAGTGTACAATATGAGCGTGCATGTTCAATAATGTAAAAAATCCAATTAATACTCAAGAATTAGTACATTAAAATATTATTTAAAAAGGAAAATAGCAACCAAACAGCCTAGCCTATGTGTATAAATGTTTGGCTAGGTTTAATAAGCTAGTTGTCTCAAATTATTTGACACATTGTGATGCTCTTCTATTTAGTTTTGTTTCCTTTCTTTGTCAGTGTCGAACATTTTCTAGTCTTTCAGAGACCATACAGTCTAAATCTGTTGAAAAAGATCTAATACTAAACAGGCAATCTAATACTATTTATGTGGTTCATTTGTCATTTATCAATTGATTGTTATCTGGATCTAGTTATGTTAACTCTTTTGTGGCTGAAATGGAAAGAACCTTTCCCCAACCCCTAAAATTTAACCCCATTTCTTGCTAAAAGAATACAGCAGGTAATTTGGATAACTGCTTTCTGTGCCATTGTCTAATATCAATATAACCAAATATGTTATGTTTCACAGACATGCGTACAGCTGATAATGTTTGTAAGCAGTGCAATAGCAATTCACACTTCCGAGTGCCAAGCAGTGTTTTTGAAATGTGCACCTCTACAAGGAAACGAACTTTTTTACTTTCAAGAATGGGAAATTGGACAAGGTTGCTTATTTGCCTTACATTGATTACATTCTATACCAGCATACTGTATCAGCAGTAATCAGGGTCCCTCTACAGGATATATCAAAATATTCCTTATTCAAATGCCTTCATCCTGTCCTGAGCTATACTGCTTAAATGGTCATCCATAGACAACTGCTATTTGTTATTAACTATCTGCTTTGGAGTTTTTCTTGACTTTAAAGTTGGGGATTTTTTAATTAAATTATTGTTTTATGGCCAGTATTCAAGCATTCCTTGTTACTGTAACTATAAAAACCTAATTACTTTCCCTCTCTTTTCTTACTGTACAACGCCTCTCAGGTAAATTACTTAATTCATCTTATGTCTAACATTAAATAAAAGTCTAATATTAATATACAAATTTACTAACTCCTTTTCTGGCTAACACAATATTTCAATTATTATCCATCAGTGTCAGACCATAATTGGAAACTAGTTTTCAGAAGGGCAAAACATCCCCTGGTAGGGAGTCACCCTGTTAAAAACCTCCGGGTTGAACTTCCCTCCCCTGCTTGAGCCTCATCCAAGCTGAAAGTTTCTCTCTATTTTTTCCTTCCTTTTTTTTTTCGTTTTTTTTCCACCCTCTTTTCCCTTTCCTTTCATCCAGAAGAGCCAAGCAATTGTGCAAAATTAGCTGTAATACACACGGTGCATATCACCAAGCGTATGGTACAGAGACACTGGCTCCTGTGATTAATTATCAGTTATAACTGGCCTTGCAGTAACATTTTCGCTTTCCCGTCAGAACCCGCATACCAAGCTGCCTTAAACGCGGCCCCTGGTGAAGGAGCAGCGCTGGGGAGGACGCCAAGGCTCAGCTCCGCAAAGAGAGGGGGAGCGAGACAGGGAGCAAGCTGGGAGAGGGAGCGGGAGAAAAGAGACCCGAGGACTGAAACTGTCTCCTCTAACGACCCTCAGCTCCATGCTGGCAGTAGCTACAGTAGGACAGCTCGTCGCTCCTTCCCTCTCAATAAAACTGTGTTCTGCCACATTAAGTAAATTATGCCGTTGAGAGGGGCCCCCTAAATTTAGTATCAGTTTGATTTGGGGGTTTATGTACTCAGGAAGAAAAAAAAAGTAGTTTTGCTGGGATAGCAGATACTTTTATTTATGGGATGGGGGGGATAGCGAGGGGGGAAAGGCTGGAACAAAACACAAGCAAACAAAGAAAGAAAAACAGTCTTACTAGGAGCAAAGCTCTATTTGGAAACTTTAAAACAAATGCTTTGCTTTTACTTAAAGCTTTAATATTTTTTCTTCTTTTAAAAAGGAGCCCTTAGGGAAGAAATGAAGTAACCATGCACATTCCAATGACATAGTTATGACAGTTCAGAGGCTAACTATGTAGTGATGAATGAAACAAAAATGAAACATGGAAAGAAAGAGAAAAAGGAGGTGAAATAAAACAAAAAAATGCCATGTTTTAAAATAAACGAAAGTAACATACCTGTTGGGACATTCTGAATAAGAGGTTGGTGTCAGTATTCTGCCATGTCCCCATGAAACCAGACTCGGTCGCTGCCGTTCTTGTTCCGAACTGCATGGAGTTGTCAGTGCAGGAGTCTCTTAAAGTCAAGTCTCTTGCCCTCTTTCGCTCTCTGTGTCTCTGTGTGTGTCTGTCTCTCACATCCACTTCTGCCTCTTCTGACTGAAAAGTGAAGGTGGATTTTTTGAGCCTCTTGGCAGCCAGTAGCAGGAGTATAGTGTAGTTAAGAAGCTAGCTGCACTGTGTGTTTCATTTGGGAAGGGGGGATTCAGGGGAGAGGGTCAGAGTTTCTTTTGCACCTTCCGCAGAGAGACCCCTATCATTTATGCATAGATTGTGACTCCCCAAGCTCGCCTTTGCTCAGTTTAACAGCTGCCTGTCAGGTGTGCATGCAGCACTAAGGAGACCCAACCATCAGCTTCAAACTCTCAGCCACTGGATGTCATTGGATAGCAGAGCAAAGAGTCAACTGCACTGCTCCACTGTCAGGCACCAAATGACATCCTGCACTAACCCTTCAGCCTACAGATACACAGATACACACACACGCACATTCTCTCTCTAAGTAGCACAATGATCACAGTGAATTGGGAGAAAGAAAAGGTTGTGGCCCTTTCCCCGCCTTTCTCTCTTTTTTTCTCAACAATGCTGTCAAGTACAGCATGTAATATCTGACACTTGCCTACACACAAGATTAGAAAACTTTAAAAAAAAACAAAACAAAAACACCCCCCCCAAAAAAAAAAAAAGGAAAAAGCAAGCAAGGAAACAACTCAATACGGTCAATATTCACTTAGAAGTAAAACATAAAAGTTGGCCTGGTTATTTTCTAAGTATTAGTCAGAAAAGAATTGTGGCATAGTCAGTTTCTATCCCAAATGAAACTCTTACCAAAGAGAGAAAAAAACATGATCCAACTCCTTTTGAAATAAAACTAGAAAGTCACATGAACATTTCATCTCTCACACCCCTCTTCCCTTGCCCACTGCTAAGTGTCTTAAGAAGCTTGCAAGCAAGAAAGGACAGAAAAAATGAAAAAGCTAGCCCTTCCTTCCCCTCCCCCAAAAGATCAAAAGTAGTTTTCTGTTTTGTTTTTTTAAGAAGCTGGTTGAAGCAGATACAATACACCTTTCAAATTGGAAAGAACAAAGAAATTAATCACAGCAAAAAAGAAACCGGTCCCACACAGCTAAAAAGTAATGCAAAAGAAAAAAATTTTTTCCTTTAAGATCTTTCTTCTGTACTTAAGGTACAGTACCATATATCAGGTTAAATGATACTATTACAATACTGCTCTAAATTACAAAGTCTTCTTAAAATTACTGTTATTTAAAAATTCTCTTACCCACTTCATCCTTTACATACAGACAAGAAATCATAACTCTGCAAACAAACTTCACAAATGTAAAACAAAATGCATGCAATCTCATAAAAAATGGCCAGTGTTTTTAAAAAAAGCTATCCTTTACAAAACAAGTAACATTAATCTTCTAATAAAATGTACAAATTTAGGAGGACAAATGTACCACTCACTGCCTTTTCTTAACTCAGGAATAACAATAAACCTGACTCTCTGAAACAACAAAAGAAACAGAAGAGAGCTTCAGTGGCAGCTCTGTGTCATTAGTGTGCAATGAGAAAAGATGAGAAGATGTACACTATGTTGACACAAATGTGCCTTCCCCTCTAGACCCTACATCTCTTGAAAGCTTTTCTGTTAAACTTTCCTCCAGTTCAGCACCATTAAGTTAAAAAAAAAGTCTCACAAGCAGCAAATTCAATATCCAAGAAGAAACAAGCAAGAACTCCAAGAACGGTTGCCTTAAAATATATTAAGTCCACCTGTGGTCAATAAAAATATTCTCACCTGGGGAGGGGAGAATGACACTTAGGAGTCAATTGTACCAACAGTGGCTGTACCTTTACAGCTAGCTATTAGCCCCTCAAACTCCCTCTAAAATTTGCCAGCCTCTTCATTTCTGAAGTGGCACTCAGTGCCTCAGTCAAGCTGCATGCTCAGCTCCTGACCTTCCCACTAATGGCTGTTATTTGTGGGAGGCTTAAGGACACTGTCAATAGCAAGCTTCCTCCTCTCCATTCTGCATCTCTTGTGTGCTCTCCCTCGCAGTCTTTATCTCCATCTCTTACCCACCCCCCGCCTTCTTTTTCCTGTCCCGCAGTGCTCTCCTCTCCCAGAGAATAAAAAAAAAAAAGCACTCGCACACACACATCCATGCACACATGCACGCGCGCGCGTGCACACACACAAAATCAACTGGCATGCAGCAGCAAGCACCTGCAGTAATAGACTCTTTTATTAAAACTGTTATTCTGCAAGACTTGAAATTCCCGGTGGACCGGGCCATGTCAAAGCCGATATAATTAACTAGAGGCTCAGCAACGGATCAATTACCAGACAAGCAAGTGATAGTGAAATCAATGAAAGATCATCAGCCACATTATCAGTGTTGCAACTCATTAGGGTAAAACTGAGAAATGTGCTCAAAGTCAGCCCAAGCAAGGTGGCATTACAAAACAAAGGGCTAATTTGGAGACCCTGCTGTGAACAATCTGTAACAGAATTAGCTTTTTTTTCCCCTAAACTGCAGAGCTAAGTAACGAAATGTGACAGACTGAAAGAAGCAGTTTATTAAGACACCAACTGCAAGTTTATTTAGTTCATAAACTCTCTCCTAGAAAATCAATACAGTCTGTACAGGGTTATTAGGCTGACTAGCTAATACATCCAAATCTGGTCTTCCCAAGCAGAAATCTTGGCCAGAATGCTACAACCTTACATGAAATCTAAGCTCATTCAGATCACTGTATCAAAGGAGGACTATCATTTAATTGTCAAATGTGTGACTTTATATCACACCTTCAGAACATTTTAAAGAAAGATCTATTCCCCTCCCCAAACTAACATGACATTGAAGAAACAAAATTTAGTCTGTCAGTTCCAGTCCAACTCAAGTGATCCTTAAATTTACAGTGTCTCCACAGCACCTTGTTTGGCACAATAATGCCAGCATAGAAAACCAAGAAAATAAATGCTTCCTGAATTTCTAACAGAGTAGTAGTCAGTAAGGAGATAAAAGTAATCATTGTAGGAAAAATACAACAGAAGCCCACTTCCTAAAATAGCAGATTAAGCCTCATCTAACTGTACAGCAATGGGGGCGGGGGAGGAAAAAAAAACAACCAAAAATAAACCCACAAACAAACAAACAAACAAGAAACAAAACTGACATGGATTCAGCGAAATTGTAATAATCAGAATCCAGGCTTAGAACCTAGTACTTCCCTTTGTAATCTATAACCCTGTGTTTATTGCTACAATTCCTTTGGAGGCAGAAATATTCTTTGAATTATCTGTGGGAAGCCCAGGAACTAACAAGTAGTATACAAGTTTAGCATAAACTGAGTAGTTTCTCTCCTCTTGGCTAACTCATATAAGAATCTGAAACATTTTAGTCAAGGTAAAAGCTCAAAGGTATTTAAAACAAATCCTTTCAAAAGCATTAAAAAAAAAATCTCATTTTCAATAGATTTTTAATCAGGAATATGTTCTGCAAGTATTTTACTGCTATCCAATGTCACTTGTACTGAAAGATAAAAGGATCTGTGAAATTATTTTACATTTTCAGCTCCTGGGAATATCCAGATGCTCACAGAAGAGGTGCCTACAGAATCTAGGCTCTAATGGAACTTAAAACAGAGTGCAGTTGCAGTTGTCTGCTTGTGTTTTTTGAGAATTTTATGTCCTTTGTGAACTCCATGTGATGTTGAGACTTTTTCTTCCTTTAATTTTAAATAATACTTATTACTTACTGTCAAAGATAATTACATTACATGTGTGACTTTCTGAATCTTTTAAAAATATAACATTGTTGATTTCATCATTCCTCTTTAAACTACCAATAAGTGCACCATATGGCAAGAAAGGATAGGAAAGGTGATTAAAGAAAGCCCAGGTGATGCTAAGAAGAAAATCCAGCCAGCTGAATGTGCCATATGATTTAAACATATCTTTTTTTTTCCTAAATTCCATTACTCTGATAATTTAAGCATTAATTAGTTCAGTCAAAGGGTTAATGCAAACAGTTCAAAATGACTAAACATTGAGAAAATATTTTCTTCTTTTTGTTCCAATTATTCTGTATTATTAATTAAGCTGTTAAAACATGCAACAGTTACTATCTTCTTAATGTTCAATAATATGTAAACTCTTTAAAGAGATTTTTGTTCCACGTCTATGCTTTAGATATTAATCAAGAAAATAATTACAGAGGAATTTAGTGAAAAAAATCTACATGCATATAACTATGTACTGTACATGTACGTTCAACGAGGTCCAATTAGTTGGAAAGAATTTGCATTTCAGTTAGTATGAGCTAACAAGACTGTAGGGAGACAATGCGATTCTACTAGCAGGGCAAGAAAGAATAGTGTTTTTCTGTAAGCATTAATTCCCATAACTGATCATTTTAAAAATGTTACTGATCTTTACAGTATTTGTTTTTCAAACATCTAGGAGTTCAGTATAAATGTTTATATTAACTGTACATGCAGCAGTGTCCCTGAGATGACTCCTGGGGAAAAAAAAAAGATAAAACAGTGAGCATAGATTTATTATTTCTATTCATTTAGTATTTAAATTTCTACTTAATGATAAATATCAATCGACTATTTTAAAGGAGAATTCCTTATATTTGGTGTTCATTTTCTAGATTCATTAAAGGTACTAGGAAAAGATCCAGACCATCTTTATTGTCTTTTTATACAAATGTTCCAATTTTCAATAGTAATGACAGATACACACAACATACACAGGTAGTGAACTCATATCTGTATGCATCGTTCTTCTAAATCTCTGTACCCTCAACCACTTTACTGGATAATACCTGTAATTCCCAGAGTTCATTTGGCTGCAGATGTTAACAGTTTCTCTAATTTGTAATGACAGTAAACTGGTCTTTGCTCTTCCCGCATTCACTATTCATTTCTAGGCTTGGTTAAGTAGATAGCTGGGTTAAAGATCAGTGGTTTTTCATGTGACACATTCTGCTATTCATCTAATAGCTCGTCAGGACAAAACTGTCCCTGTTCTTGCCAAAATAATGAAAATGGTCCTCCACATCGCATGACAATCAGCCCTTGCTTGTGCTGAAACAATTAAGCTTATATAGTTGAGTTGTTTTAAAGACATTTTGGAACCAAGTATCCCATACTGCCTCCAAAAAGAATATATTTGACCAAGTAAGAAAGAACTCCTCTTGTCATTACAATAATGTGGGAGCAGAGATTGCAACAATCACACTTAACACTTTATCCATGGACAACAACAAAGTTGTGAATTGTGTCCTATAAGGAATATAATCTCATGCTTGAAAATTATGCAAAGCCATCTTGATGTTCATATTCAAAGAGGTGGTGAATCAACCGTGGTAATGTCATTCTTTATCATCTCCTTCTCCCTAAGAATTATATAAGGGAGTCACTTTGCAATATCTGTTAGAGTCTATGAAATGTTTACAGATGTCTAAAATGAAAAAAATAGGTTGGGAGGGCTAATAAAAGAAACCTCCCCTGAACAGATAATCCACCAAAATTTCCATATTATAAAGAAAAAATATTGGCAGCACTGTATTCTCTCTGAAACCTGTCATTCTTCTGTAAAATATTTTTGTGAGTTTTAAGAGGTAACTTCTGATTTGTAACCAAAATGCATTGGACTGATTATGTCATCATGCAACAATGAGGCCAAATACTTTTAGGCACAGTGTTCCAAATGTCCTTGCTAAATTCTTCTCTATCTTATCTACAGTATTTTGCATTTATGAATCTGGTTTTCACTTTGATGTGCATGCCTAATTCACACAGATTCTGAAAGTGTTCACATCTACATTTTATATCTCTTATTTTGTTTTGCTTTTGGTTGTTTGCATTTTTTGCTGTTGTTATTTTCTGTTAGGAAGAATTTTCAGGTTGAATTGAAGCATGGCAGAACTCAACACAGTAGTTTTCACTGTAATTAAAAATCATATTTTCAAAATCCTAGTCTACTCTAAATTGGTTATTTATTCTTTTTTTTAGTAAGTCACATGACAGGACCTTTATCCCCAGAGAAAACTTTTGATTATGAGTCCTGTTATGAAAGCTTTAGTTCCTAGCAAATTGTCACACTGCAACTGATCCTAATCACATCAGCTGTATATCAGCACCCCACACCACAGAACCCTTATAAAGACTGCTATGACACAACTTCACTAGAAAAAAGTAAGGTGAAAACTGTGACCTATTATCTGCAGATAAAACATCAGAGATCATCAGGATTTTAGTCACTTATAGTCTCTATGTTTTAACAAGTTAGAGAAACAAAAGTCAAATAAAAAGTAAGCACACAGAGAAGACCATGACATCCACATATGTGTCCTTCAGTATTTAACATGATCACAGTATGTATGTTGGCAGAGATGTCCAGTTGCATGTTTGGGGGGATGAACATAAACATGGAGGATTTTACACAAATTAGAGAAAAGTTCTTGTCAGCATACATTGATTAGTATTATATACCTTTGATGTCTTGTTTTGCTTTGTTGTGAGGTGTTTCCTTTTGTTTGTGGTTTTGTTGGTTTGGTGTTTTTTTTTTTTTCATATAGACAGGCCAATACTGGGAGGTCAGGTCACCTGAAACTCCTTTGTACAGGGGAATCACATCTGTGTTTCTCAACCTACTTTCTATGGGAGATATGTCAAATATATGCATATGTCAAATATGTGCTCAACAACAGAGGAGTACATATGTGAAGCAGAGGGAATCAAATAATACCTATTCCAGTGGATACACATATATAAATGAAAAATGCAGGTGAAATGGAGGATGCAGAAGGTTATAAAAACACTTAACTTGATAAAAACAAACATAACGCCAAGTCATAGCAGTGTGTTGATTGTGCCTTCTAAGTGATTAGTTGCTGTTTAAAAGGTATTCTACATATCAGCATGGCATAAACCACTAAACTTAAAAAGTCTCTGCTTTTCTCAAAAGAATATTACATGCCCAACAAAAATTTGTTGCAAACTCCTTAATTTGCAGACAGGTAAACAGGGCAGTTTGTTCTGTAAATGTGGCAGTTTCACATCCATTCTTAATTTCACATCAGTGTTTTTGTGAGCGTCTTTTTTTGGCATGAAATTATTACTTAATTGTTTATACCAAAGGGTAAAAGATTAGAGAATCTGATTCAAAGCACAGCTCCAACAGACTTAGATTTAAACTGTGCATTTAATGAAATGCCTATATACTCCACCACTGAAATAAGTGGGATTTAGATATTCTGTTTTGATTTACAAGGAATTAAAAGGACAGAGGACACCTGACATATAATACATTATATATAATATAGGAAGATGTATAACACAAAAATAAATGTATTTCACTTTTAAAATAAAATATTTCAAATCCAATCGTATCTGCTGAGACCTAAGTTCAGGATTCAACAGAAATAGTAGCAAGCTCACAGCAACTGTTGAAGAAAAAATGCAACAACCTCATTTATGTAAATCATTGAGAAAACTAATTCAAACATTTTGATGCAAAAAACCTTCCCAAATACACAGGTTTACATCCACTATATTACAGCATCTTCCAGCTATTGATTATCTGGGTTAAGCAAGGTTTATAGTTTTAATATACTACTAAACTCAGCAAGTTTTGCTGTTCTTTTCTGAAAAAATCCTAAAACTGTGGAAATTGTCCGTTGGATCCTAGTTAGTACAAGACCTTTACAAAGTGATGTATTCTTTGGTAGTTAATTTCATTATTCTCATCCTTTCAGTAAACTGTGTCTATAACAAGCAAGGCCTCTGGATCCCACAACAGCCTAAAGGGTTTAAGTGTAGGCTAAGTTTATGATCTAATTATTCTATAATCTAATCTATTGTGCCACTTCCTAGTAACAACTATTTGTTGCCTAAAACATAGTACTGTCACAATTAAATAATTAAACTGACCTAAAAAGCCTGCTGGTTTACAGAACAGTTGAATTTTAGATAGCTGAAAAGACACTTCATGCACAAATGCAAGACTGAATTAAGAGCAGCTATTCTTTTCTAATTACTGACTCATTCACAGTACTCTTGCCTGAACTGCCCAGTGTCCTACTATCTCTCTGGACAATTAGGAAAAGCTGCATTAGCAAAAATTCAGCATTCTCTGTCTCACTTCTCTCTGGAGGGCCAAGGAAATGATGAGCTCCATCACCTGGCCAGCAGTAGCAGCAGCCACAAAGTCACCTCAGGGACTTGGACAAAAGAGATTCATCTGCAGCCTTGGCAGCGACTGAATTATGCCTTACTAACAGACAGTCACACGACCACACACTGGCACAAAGTCCTTTCATTAAGAGCTGTTGTCTAAGTGACCTGTCACAGAGTTTCATAAAGCAGCATTAATACTGTGGGCCAAAATGAGATTGATCTTTGAGGTCCGTGGTCTCCTGTTGACAACAGTGCATTATAAAACCAATACTAAATACTTTATAAACAGGTCTCCCTACAGTGTATTAGAGGAACAGTGCATATTTCATGCCCTATAGTTAGGTAGCCACATATCCATCAGACAATTAAATAATTTATAAGACACTCAAAAGTGCAATAAGATTCAATAAACTTTTAAATACTTACAAGCTACTATTTTGTTTGAAAACATACCAAAACCAACCACCCAACCAAAAAACCTTCTCACCTGATGAGTACAGAGCATAAGTAAAACTCAATTTCTATAACATCTTTTCACCCGAAATATCCTCATTGCACGCTCCAATCAGTTAAAAAAAATATTGGACAAATTTCCTACATTATTACTTTCATTCCTCTATATTTCAGCTTCCTCTGCTTGGCGTTGGACTCCTTTTTGTCCTTTTGTACATTCTGGCCAACACGGATGCAAGAACCTTTTCCTCTGCAATGCCTGCCATCTGGAACCACCGGGCTGCATTTCTCTCCCTCATTCTCTATCTATTTTCAGCCTTCATCTGGAAACAATATGTCTATGTTCTGTCATGTCTAGGTCTATTAACTTCTAGTAAAAAGGGAAAAAAAACTTTTTAATTTTATTAACTCTGCACAGTCTTTTCGAGATACAATTTCTGTGCAAGATACTATACAAAAACATTTCTTTATTAAATCTCACAATTGCTGGGGCAGAACTTACAATAAAAAAGTGATCTAAAAATACTTCCTATTCTGTTAAATCTAATATACAAGACAGTAGACTGGGTGAATTTTTAAAGATGTGAATTAAACATAGAATGAAAAAAATATTCCTAATTTTAGTAATTCATTCACCCTTTCAGAAAAAACAAATGTGATTTTCAAAAGTTTTGGAAAACATGCAGTTATTAAAGACAAATATATCTGAGAATGTTCAGCACATATGGAAGAAAATCAGTGTATGTATTTCTCTTTTCCACCCCATAGAAAAGATGTTCTCTGTGTTGCTACCATAGCAGATGAAGAGACACTAATTGCATATAAACACTATAAGTATATTGCTACAATATTTGCATACTGGTTATCCCAGCAATGTAGGAGGTTGAGCTCCTATAATAGTAAGACATGGGGTAAATAAGCTTGTTTCTTCCTTGGTTCATCTGCAAAACAACAAAATGCTCTTCATCAAGAGTATGAAATTTTCATATCTAATAGTGTCTGAATCACTCTTAAAATGAAACTCATAAGTAGAATTTTGCATTATCTAAGCCTTTCTGAGCTAGATGTCTGTAAATTTGTTCTGACACACTTTAAAAACTGAAATCTCTCTTGCTGAAAGTAGTTCCCAAACTACCACAGGCGTGGAGCTTTGTATAGCATTGCGGATGCCATGGTTTCACAGACAAGCCACATTAATATAGGATAGCAAGCATCTGGAACCCACAGCTGTGTGTGCTCCAGCTCCAAAGCACCCACAAGTCTATGCCAGTTCAAACCCCTATTCCCGACCCACAAATGAACCACACTGGTTTTCTTTAGGAACCAGACCTGACATTGAAGCTTTCAGGTTTTCTCCATTTGCACAGCTGAAGAGAGAATACGAGTGTTTTGGGGAAAAGGGGCAAATATGCTTTAAAGGAAAATCATAATGGACAATCCCTGCCTTGGCTTTCTCATGGCTTACTTGGGACAAGCTGGCCCACAGGGACCTTAAAAGTGCTATTTAAAGATTAAACTGGATTTTGTTTTTACAGTAATTGCAACAGACTTACAAGGCAAGCACCAAAGAAGTACCTACAAGTCTGTCTGTTGTGAAAAGAAGAAGGATTTGAGGGGTGGGGTTTGTGGGGGGGTTGTTCAAGAATGGGAGAAAGGGGGAGTGTATTACAGACAGTAGTGTTGATCCTCAGGCCCTCAGATGTAGGGTACTCCTTTGCCCTTTAGCCTGCATCTAAAAGGCATGAAGACAGTTTTAAACACCACTTTTCAATAAAGCCCTGTCCTATAACTCAATAGTGTTAGCAATTTATTAAATGGACAATGGAGAAGAATTAACATGTTCTCCTCCTTACTAAAATACCTTATGTCCTGTGCAGCACAACACTTAGACATTTCTGAAACCAGATAAGGAAATGCAGGTACTTCCAAGTTACTTCAGTCAAATTTTTTTTAAAATTCTGTGCTAATAGGTTCTAAAACAAAAGCTATGCTTGTTAATCCTTTTTATCACTGGGATGTGGATGTTTCAGTCTTTTACTTGTACTGTATACCAAACAGAAGCTTTAGCTTTTGGGGAAAAACATTTTATAACCTGAGATTAAATTACTTTTCTTACTACTTTTAATCTGAAAACTGGGCTTGCAAGTTCCTGTGGGGCACATTAATGTCCCTTCAAAAACTCTTAACTTTTGAAACAGAGTTTTTTCTACTATATGCCAAATACATCTTGGAAGCATAGGCAAGGTTCAATCACGGTAAGAAGCAATAGTTCCAAAAACAAGATGGTTACTTGTACAGTGTGAAGGACACTAACATCAACTGATTTATCCTAGAGTTGGCTGATGGGAAGCGAACCAGTGAAGTGGCGAACAGTGACAGGAACTGAAGTCATGTCAGAGGAGGCTTAGGTTAGATATTAGAATAAGGTTCTTCACCCAGAGGGTGGCTGGGCACTGGAACAGGCTCTCCAGGGAAGTGTTCACAGCACCAAGCCTGGCAGAGTTCAAGAAGCATCTGGATGATACTCCCAGGCACATGGTGTGACTCTTTGGGATGGTCCTGTGCACAGCTAAGGGTTGGACTCGATGATCCTTGTGGATCCCTTCCAACTTGGCATATTCTGTGATTCTGTGAGAAAGTTTGCCCAGAGTTTGCATTAATCCTCTTCCATGCTTATACTCTAAGAATGAGAAAGACCCAGGGAAGGGAAGGGCTGAGCATCAGTGACACCCACCAGGCTCCCTCAGGATGCCAGCAGACATTAGACTCTTCTCCCTCCCTTTCCCAAAATCAATGTCACTCTTTCAGTTTCCATTGAGATTAGAAAAACTGAGAAGCAAAAAGAGTAACCCACTAGATGCATTAGTTTAGGTTTTATCATCTGGTTGTATGCTAAAGACAGAACTACAGAGACAGCCATTAGACACGATAGTTCTAGTATTATATTATAGATAACTATCAGCTATCTTTAATCCAACTCACTTCCAGGACACCTGCAAACATGTTAAAAGTCAATCATAAAAAACCTAAACCAAACCTAACCAAAACCCAAACTAGTTTCATTTTAGGAAAAGAAAGAATTTTTTGTAGGTGGGAAATAACATGTTATTCTCATGTCAGCCTTAGGAGGAGTCTTACAACCAAAATAAAGTATCACCTTAAGTAAACCTGCAGGAAAGGAAGGTATATCGTATTGTTCTTAAAAGATGAAATTTGTCTTAGGAGGACATTTATATGGAGGGAGAAATTCTGACTTAAAAAACAAAAAAAATTTCTTTTTTCTCTTTTTCTAGAGAGCTCATCTTCTAAGCTTGAACCTTCCAAAGCAGAAAAATCTCAGTGAGTTTTACATCAAAGAGACTAAAAGAGTAAAGCAATATAGAAATTTTAACAATGGAAACTTTTCCTATATTTTTACTCCCTTCTCACATACAAGATTAATAAAGAATTGAAAAAAACTAAAACCTGCCAAGCCAAACAAAATCAGAACACAAGCAGGTTTATTTGCTTTGCAGGTCACTTTTCAAAAGGAATGCAGGATAAGCATCAATGTAAACACAAGGAAGACTATATATATAGTGTCATACACCTGACTTAATGGAAGAACTAACTGTCCAAAGGTAATTGAGGTAAAAAAAAACACCTAGAAAGCGTAAGGAAAAAAAAATCATCTGTTTCCTGTCATATAATGTAGAGTTCTTAAAAGAATAAACTAATCCTTATAAAAACTATTTAAGAAATTAACATTGAACTCTCAGCTTCTATATTGCTGGGAATGCTCCACAATCACACTACAAAAGTAATCTCATCCCTATATAGAAAATAGGAATAAATTTCTGTTTCTCAGTCAGTGACCAACCATTATATTTATACTGAAATATTTTTGGTGAATGTATTTAAATTGTCTTTTTGCTTCTGTGCTTTTCTAAAGCACTCATGATTTCAAAGATAGTAATTAACATCTCTGGATGCTCATTTAGAAATATTTCCCATATCTTCTCTCTTTTGAATCCTGTCATGACAATTTGGCTTCCTGTCATGAAGAGATCATATTCACAAAAATTAAAAAACAATCTTTCAGTATCCTTACATTTTGTGTTGAATTCATTCAAAGTTTATTTCTGATCTTTGATAAACAAGAAAGTATCATTGCTTATCTGGTAAGTTGGAATCCTATACTCATATACACACATACAGCAGGTGATTTTTCACAAGGTATGAAGCAACAGATGTTTTTTTTTTTCCTAGTTCAGAACTGAACCCACAAAATAAATCTAAGAAGCCAAGATATTTTGAATTTTCACTTATACACAATTTATCTCATAATTACTTACATAAAAGCTGAGAAATGGCTTCACTGCTGTTAGCTGCATCCTATATGTATTAAAGCAAAGTCTAAGAGACTTAAAACCAGGCTTATCCCATCTCCCTCCTCCAGTTGCGCTGGGTGATGTACAAGCAAAAGGAAGAGAGAGTTCCTGTCTAGAAAGGTCTTGAGCCTGAACAATCAAAAGAGACAACAGATAGAAGAAAGGAAGCATCTCATTCTGATTTTTACTATTAGAAAAGTGATACATAGAGCCAGAATTTTAAAAAGCACTTCACACTTATAGCTCATGCTAGATTTTCAAAGAGCCAAGAATAGCAGGTATCAGAATACAAACTGAAAAGAGAATTACTGGCATGATGCTTTACCAGAGCTTTAAAATTAACTACATGTAGAATTTGCAGCTAAGCTAAAAAGTAAACAGTACTCCTGAAAAAATATTGTAAAAGTTTTACAAAATATTGTAAAATATTGTTGGTTTCTTCCTCCTTTTCCCCCACCCCCAAACATACACACACTTTTCTATCACCTCAAATTTCATTCAGTGTCTTTTATGACTCACTAAATTCGAGACATGAACCTTCTATCACCAAAGAGAGATAGCAATTAGAAGAACATTGAAGCTGCCCTCAGGTTGTCTTCCTAATCCTTAATGTGACTTGATCGCTGAGGTCAAGTGCATGATTTGATACTGATGCCTTAGAGGACAAAGTCAAGGACTCTACAGTTTTATTGCTGTTTGTTTCCCAGACCAGCATGAAGATTCACTAATCCTGCAGTAAGTGAAACATCCATGACTGGCAAGTAAATAAAACAAGTGGAGGAAAAGTTTATATAAAACAATAGAAACTGAAAGTTACAGCTCATTCATATAGATCTCCACTTCTAAAAACAATTTTGGAATATATTTCATTAGAATCTGAAATGCATGTTTCTAGTAAATTTCAATACACATTTGATTTACAAATTCCAGTAAAAATGTGCCACAGCTGGCAGAATAAATTACTGTAATAAATCATTATTAAATAACTGTAAATCTTTAGAATGGCATAATGTCTAATAAAAAATATGCATGCAAAAGTGAGTATTTGTGGAGAAACATTCTTCATATAGGGGAAAACAAATTACAAAACTTACCATCCTGGTAGTACAGGATAATTCAATGAGTAAATGCTGGAATAAAATTCACATAAATATTGCCTAATCTACTGCCATTTCATGTTAACAACTGCATCTGAACAAATTGCATGGTTAAGGGTGATGGTAAAAGTACTATATTTCAGAGCTTTTTTTATGTTAAACATTCACATTTCTGGTAGCAGGTAAAAAACTCTAGCTCTTGCAATACATCATCAGAGCAGAACATTTACTTTCCAAATACCACATAAACATTGCTTACTGGTCCTCTGCATTTTAGAAACATTTTCTATGTTGGGTTCTTTGGTTTTTTTTGTTGGGTTTTTTTTGGCAGGGGGAGGGAGAGGAGTTTGAGACAAAAAAAAACCGACACAAAAGACAACCCCAAAAAAATCCCAACCCCAACCAAAAAAAAAAACACCACCAGAAAAAAAAACCCCAACATCCCAAAGCACAGTACCAAAAAAATCCAAATACTTTTATTTTAACCTGTGTTCCCTGTGATGTGCCGCAGATGGACATTTACAGTAATCCATTACTGCAGAAATCAGCTGAAGAGCTATTTGCTCATTCCAAAACTTCCCATGCCTTATTTAGCTCTTACAAGACTTCATTTGTCAAAGTGCAGACACAGTGCTGATGTCGCATCCGATGGCACAGTTTTAGAGTCAAGATGAGCTGCAGCACCACAAAAGGCCCAGGAGTACCTTGCTCCTGAGTGTGATTGCTTCCACTGCCTCTTGAGATGGGTAAATTATTAACTGACACTTTCACAACTGAAGAACTGTCTAAGATAAACCCATTAACACTGTTAGCCTACAGAACACTTCACACTCCTGGTTTGTTAAGTCTTTGTCAAAGTCATCACTTGGGCAAGCTTTTAAAATATACATACGCATCTATATGAAATCTATTCATAAAACTTTCAATTATGAACGTATTCTCTACCTTTCCTTGTCTCATTTTTTTGACCAAATGATGTGAACCTTTCAGTAAGAGGAAGGTTGCTAAAGACTGAATTATAAACCAGGAATAACAAAAGCTTATCAAAGATAGAAATATACTAAGCACTGTCATTCACCTGATTAACTGAACTTACAAAATTCAGTAAAGGTGGTGATGGTCCCTGAAAAATTTACTACCTTAGAGATAAAAATCCATTAATTCAGAAAAGATCAATAAAAATATTTCCCGTGCATATTTTAAAAAGTTTCCCCAGGTGAGTCGGGAGCAGGGGTGACAAGCATATTTTTGCAAAGCTGAAAAAATCTCTTGATAAGACACATACTTCTCATCTTTATGAATATTAAAGAGAATCGTTAACATTATGATCTGAATTAGTTGACTCTTAAACAGACATACTACTACAGTTACTTCACTGTTATTTGTAATCTGGTCCTGATTTTACTT
Organism: Neopelma chrysocephalum; assembly: GCF_003984885.1. Classification (NCBI taxonomy): domain Eukaryota; kingdom Metazoa; phylum Chordata; class Aves; order Passeriformes; family Pipridae; genus Neopelma; species Neopelma chrysocephalum. Next base: position 185,473 of record NW_020925354.1, on the reverse strand, counting down.
TAATCCGAGGAAGTAGACAAAAAAAAACATTTTGTGTGCTGACGTGTAGTATTCCTAGAGTAAAATTAATTGATCTCCAATACATACCGTACATCCAACTACCCTACTGCCCAACTACCTCAAAAAAAAAAAAAAGGGGGGGAAAGAAAAAGAATCGACCAATCATATAGGAAGCAAAACTGTTTAACTAGCAAATTTCTGCTTCATTCACAGATAAAGTTGCCATGGGCACTCCCTCTTACGTGAGCATGGAAGAAAAGCCACACTATAACTCCAAATACAACCACACTTGCCATAACACGATCATGAAACTGCACGCAATTAAAATGGTTTGCAGACAGTAAGAACACGCCTGAACATTACGGGTATGCATGGAAGCAATAGAAAAATACACCATCACTCCTACAGGGATTCAGTTTTGGGGAGCCTAATTGAATGCTCATAGGTACTGATTTGCTGTTCCAGCTGACTTCTGTCACAGCAGTGAATGGTGAGAGTAATCAGAACCTGACAGGTCCTAAATCAGGAAACCAAAATTACACTTCTGAGGATGTGTCTGTAAGCTGTGTATAAAATGAGAACTACGCTTCAGCTATCTAACACAGATACAGAAAATATTTACATTAAAAATTACTTACATGAAAGTTACTTGTGCAAATGACAAATATTACTTCAAGAATAATAAGAAAAAGTGTTTTACTTTACAGGAAGCACAAATGTTTATCACACCAAATTAACAGAAGCATTCAAAGGAATTACTCCAGCATCTGCCCAACTAGTGTGTGTCTGTAAGTCCATCTGTTTGTGTGTTTACATACATTTAATTATGTGTGTATACACATGTACCCACACAGCATCACTGACTGTTAACACACACACACACACACCCCCACATGCACACACAGTTAAAATTTCTCTTTTGCAGCCAAAAGGGAGTGCCTTTTTTTTTTTTATTAACTGGAATTCACCCTGAAGCTCAGAAGGAATTTTGAAGGGGCAGGACAAGGGTTTTGTACTCTTTGTTTTATCCACACTGGTTTATATTCTTTCTCATAATTTCAGATAGGTAACTATATTACAGGCTTACAGGAATTCTGATGATAATAAAATCCACAAAAGTGTAGTCTTCTGTATGATATTATACCCAGAGATACTTTTCTAATGCCCATACACATATAAATAGTGCAATATATGCCTCATTTTAGTGTAAAATAATCTGATCCCAATTTCCTCTATGAACCTCGTGCCCTAACAGAAGTATTTATCTACTTCTCTATCCTCCTTTCAGCATTCTAGTTTGTACTCAGCTGTATAATCCATAGTGCCAATACTATTTTATCCAAAACTTTCTAACCATGATGATTATATATGTCCACACTGACATATGATGTTCATGACACCCACTGCTGCATTTTCCTCCAGAAGTTCCTCTGCCTGCAGGAGCACCATTCAGACATGCTGCTCTACTAAACTATGGACCAAAATATACAATGTCCTTTGCCTGTGAATTCCCAGTTGTTGATTTTAACAAATCATGAGTGTCACAACAAGATTTATTATATGACTTATACTGTCACATGAAACATTAGGGAGGAAAAACTAAGAATTTCTTGGAACTTCCACAATGAAGTATTCTCCCTTATCATGAATTCAGTTGGTACACTGCTTCATGCAGTACATACCACGCACATGATCACACATGACATCAAAGGGGCAGCATAATGACTCAAGAGCATATGCATGAAAGTAAGAACATCACAGTTAGTCTTTCTGGAGAGAATGCCAAATGTTAGTATTTCACTATGACAAGTCATAGCAGGAAAGACCCTGAAAAAGTACTTCCTCAGAGAAGTGATGTTCCAGTTTTAAAAAGGGGCTGGTGAAATGTTCTGGGTTTGACTCCTGAGGCTTCTGTTGTGTCTGCAATAAGGTAGCACAGCTACCAACATTAAGATGCCAAGACATGAGGAGAAACAGACTATTTCCTTTAAAAGACAGAAAAAGAGAAATTGTCAGAAAAGGCTATGTCCTTCATGAGACCAACTGGCATGGAAGAAGTGGACATAACTTATGCACACAAGGCATTCAGGCCTCTCAAGGAGTATAAATGCTCCTAACACAGCAAGCAGTAGAAGCTTTAAAAGATCAGCAAGAGCCTAAGTTTGGAGGAAGGAGCTATGCAAGGAACGTGAAAGTCAGTAGCACATGCGAACGCATTTTTCTGAATGAAAATAAGTATCTATCTGAAGAAGACAATATGGAGTACTTGTTTCCATCCCATGTGTACAAATGGTGTGTTATAGACAGTTTCACTGATGTCAGAAAGCAGGATTTCAGAGAAGGTTGCTCTGGACATCCAGAATTGCAAATGCATCATTGAACAAAGCACCTGATAGAGCAATCACAGTAACTTACGGATATGAAATGGAAATATGGGAGGCAATGCTCGTTTACTGTAAGCAAAATTAAAATGCTGAGAAAAAATGCAATGTACTATCTCAGGAACCACAGAGCTGGCAGCAAAGCAAACGGAGAAGTAACTTCCTGCTAGATTTGTTTCCATACACAAAGTCTTCTACTATGAAAATACAAGGGTCTCCTTTGCAAGTCCTGTGACAGAGAATGACAAGAAAAAGAAACAAAAGCCTAGCATGGAACATTTTTTTTATTTATTTGTGTTAAAGAGTATGTGATTGGCATTAAAACATGGCTCTACATTGCTCCATAATAAAAGTTAAAATGCACTCTCTTCCCACTCACACAAAGTAATTTTGTTTAGAGACCTTCATTTCTTTTGGCCTTAGCCCATATGAGGGGTGTGTGATAGAATCAGTGCCAGTAATTGCTTCCATACAATACAAATGTTTGAAAACATTTTGCATACTTCTTATGATTATGTATGACATTTATATTATATTTAAAGTCCAATGGGCTTGCAGATTTTATTTTTGCCTATAGAAAACAAAGCACAGAATGTTCCTCTACTATATCTAAGAGAATTAAGTTAATTTTATTTTCAGTTCAGCTAGGAACTTTTAGCCTTTAAACATTTGGGTTTTTTTCATTGAAAACAAAACTATGTACATTGAGAGTAAAGCTGTGGGAGCTACGTAGGTAAGTTTGCATATCCATTCACATAGCGCATGAAACTAGACAGTAAGGCAAATAGCTGTGCTTTCTGCCTAACTGTTGGCAGAAACAACATTCCCTATTTAAAAAAAAAACCTGCAAAAACCTTACTCCCGCATATATGCATTGCTATTCAATCTCTTATTTTACAGGTGAAAGATTATTCAGAGATACTTTCCTAGAATTAAGGCTTTTGTGAGGAAATTTTAACACATAAGAACATTTTCTTCTATAGGTGCAATGCTATACATGTCACAAACCACTAATCAAATCCTCCATATACCTAATGATTTATTATTTTACTTGAAACTTCTGGGGTTTTTATAACAGCCAGTTTTAATCTACATCCTTAGCAAATAATTGTATACTGAGCAGTCTGTTGCCTAATAAAGTCTCAAATTTACTTCAACTAAAATAATAGGAAATTAAATTAAATACATACATCATACAGCAGCTCATGAGATTCTCAAACTTTTTTCGCAATCCAGATTGAGTTAAGCTAGCTGCCAATGCTCCATTTATATACAGTTCAGCTTTTTTATCCTCCACTACACAGTGGCCATTCCCCCATGCTTTCCTGTCTGCCTTGGAGATGCCAACACCAGTGCCTCAAAGGCCAATTGCGAGAATACAGTGAAAAAATATCCCATCTAAAGTTACAGTTAAGATCTGGCACTACAGGTAAAGCAAAGACACCTGTACTAGTTTTCTACAAGGCTGTCTCTGAGCAGTTGACAGTCACAATCAAAGAGTCCACCTTCTTGCTTAAGATACTGAACAGTATCAAATAGATCATGTCAACATTCACCAAGATTGCAATATTTAAGTGCTTACTAGGAGACAAATTATTAACAGTAGCAATGTAAAACTCTTACAGTTATTCCAACACACTGAGAAAAGTGATTTTTCCACTATTTTCCAGGTGAGACTAGGAAAAGAGGTGGCAGAAAGGTCATGGAAACAAATGGTTTCCTACAGCTATGGGAAAATCACAGATACAGATTTATAGCAATAAAGTTAGTTATAAGGAGAGTGTCTCAGTTTTTTTTCCCTGACGTCCTCTCCGTCTCCCCACCCTGTTCTGCACCTCTCCCACTGTTCCCTACTCATCCTCTTTAAGTGAGGAAGTCTCAAGTCCTGACCACTAAACACACAATCCTCCTAATGCTCTGCTTTGGTTTATCAATGCTAATACTTGGGCATAAACTGCTGCCTGATCTGACAAAAAGCATTGTCATGGGTCATGACAGATCACCACACTGTTAAAATCACCATGATCCCTGCTTCTCTTTCAAATAATAATTATTTCTAACATCCATACATACCAACTTAATACCAAGTCAGTTGTGACCACACGTTTTGTCACTCTTTTAACTTTCAATGCTTCATCAACCACTCTTGAAAGACAGAGCAGAACACCTGTTTTTGCCATTAAACATTGTTCAGATTCTTCTGTTTCTTAAATTTGGACTAATATACAGTCCTACTCTAATTTTTTTAAACATTTGTGCTCTGCTCCACAACTTGAAGATTTATTACAGTCAAACACTTTTCTGTCACTATGGGGCTTCACTTCAAGTATTACACAAAAATATTTTGGCCTTAAAAGCCACCTCTCTGCAAAGGCTAAGGACTTGATCCTAAATAAATATATTTCTGTGTAATGCAGAGTTATTAAAATACATTCTGGTGTTTTATAGCAAGGCTTCACTGAGCCTCTAGCTGTGCCATTCCACTCAATGGGATTCAACCATGCTGGGGAAACACAGGTATTATCACCTAACAGATGGTTGTGAAATGTGGCTTTCCAAAGGAATTATCATGTCTCTTTCTTCTTTGCTCTAGACAGAGCCAGAAGAAAAAAAAAAAAAGAAAAAAATGTTGCAGATTCCCAGTGGAAAAGATGAGTCCTTGACTCCCAATCTTAATAGCAGCTGCTCCCAGTAGAGAGTCAAAAGAACCTATTTATCCTACTTATATTCACTTTTTTACCAGAACTCAGTGTATGTATTTCACGAGGAATCCACTCATTTAACAGTTACAAATATCTCCCCTAAATGCTTCCGATTATGACTGGCATGGGCTATATCCTGGGCTGTAGAGAAGGACAGCGCTTTCCATGCATGTGCTAGCTTACTGTGCATAGCTTCAACCTTCTACCTAAAATATACTCCTGTTGAACATAATGTGTCAGCAGATGATGGAGCAGAGCAGTGTCCTCAAAAACTACTGGAAGTGAACGTATGAACAATGTTACCTGTTATCACCAGAACCGCATGGGCAACTACTAATCTTAATTGACTATTAATGCTGCTAAAGGCAAGTGATGGTTTTAGCGTTCTTCACTTTCAATTCATATGGCCAACTGGTGTCAATTACACCTGAAGTTCTAAGGTTCCAGTCACAAACACATATTTTTTATATATATATATAAATATAAATGAATGTTTCTGTCTAGTAGATAATTTGCCTATATGACCAATAACAGTGTTTAAACCATCATTGTTTGTTTACAGAACTCCAAAGACTTTTATCTCAGAGGAAAAAAAACTAAGAAACTAAGCACATTCTAGCAGAAAACACAGAAGAGATATTCATAGTTGAAGGGGCCCAGATTTTCTCTTTAAAATATTTAATGACTGCTGAGCAACAAAATCTCAGCAAACCAAAATGAGAATACACCCTGAAGAATTCTAACTCCTTGTCTCAACATGGGATATTCTTAACGAACTCTGTACCGTGTCTAACTGTCTATTACAGTTAGATGTTAGAAAGTGATGTAAACAATTTTACATTTCACCCTCTGTGGCAAAAATTTCTTCAGTTTAATATTTTCCATCAGAAATTTAGTGTTCCTTTAATGTAGAGCTTTTTTCTTGAGCAATGTATCATATTTAACTCTGTAACTATCAGTCAATATTCCTTTTAATTGAGGTTAATTTCTTTCAACTTTTCATAAACTTCCCGTAGCACCATTGAGGGTTCTTGCATCTGCTGAAGAGTCTAAGTTTATTTCACAAATTGGTAGTGTCTTCTTATCTTACTTACAGACAGTACCATCCCCAGGTTTTGAAAGACATTGTGAAAACATGATGTAATTTAGACAGTCGCTTAAAAGTCATGTCTGACAGCACACCATCAGAAGAGAAGGGAAAGAACAGGAAGAGGATGGTGAAAAAAGAATAGCATAAAATCCCCTACAATTATGTTATAAAAGTATTTAATAGTACCACCTTGGGGCAGAAACTATAAAGTACAGGTGAAGTAAAAGTACAACAAGGTCTTTTCATACATGTGCACACACAAACTTATTAAGGCATACTAAAAAGAAATCTTATTCTCCAAAAAAAAGAAACTGGAATAGGGAAAACTGGAATAAGGATGCCTCTCTTGCTCTGCTCTTTAAATCTCGTAGTGTTAGGGCAGCACTCATCTACACTCTGTCAAATAAAGGATTTTTTAAGGGATAACTACTTAGTTGGTTGTTCCAGTGGTCAATCACTAACCTATTCCCACTCCTTACGCACACATTTTCAGAATGTCTTGACTACCAGTGGCAATATTAAGGAATGGAAGGAAACAAAGGTGTTGGGAATAGAAAATGTGAAAACGTAGAAAAATGCCAATACATAGAATTCTTGAATAGTTCACTAAAAGTTTGCTCTCAGCCTAGCTAGCTAAGCCCCTGGCTGCTCTACATCAGGCTGCAAGGCAGCACATGTAAAGCAAACATTCACATTGGTGTTCTTCTGATGTTTGTTGCAATACAGTAGTGCTTAAATCAAACATCCTAAATTGAAGATATGAGCAGTACCATACGACTCATTGCATGTACATTAAGTGTTATCAAAGACCTCACAACTTAGGACCAGATGGAAATCAACTGGGAAAAAGGAGAACCAAAGTGCAGAGAGAGGAAATGGCAGAGTGTAAAGCAGAAGAGAAAGGGAATAAGGGGATGAGAGGAAATAGGAAAGGGCAAGTAGGGAAGGAGAATATGAGATGGACAGAAGGGTAATGGTAGCAGTATACCGCATGGGTCAATACTGTGTCCAATCCTGTTTAATATTTTCACTAATCATCTGGAGGATGGGGCAGAGGGTACCCTCAGCAAGATTGCACCTTACACAAAACTAGAAGGAATGGCTGATACGCCAGAGTGTCGTGCTGCCATCCAGTACAAACTCAACAAGCTGGAGAAATGGGCCGACAGGAACCACACAAAGTTCAACAAGGGGACGTACAAAGTCCTGCACTTGGGGAGGTAGAAACACTTGCAACAGTGTATGCTGGGGAACAACTAGTTGGGAAGCAGCTTTGCAGAAAAGGATGTGCGGGTCCTGGTGGAAACCAACTTGACTCTCAGCCGGTAACGTGACTTGTGACAAAGAAGGATAGTTGTGTCCGGCATTAGATAAACCACTGTCAGCAGGTTGAAGGAGGTCATCCCTTTCCTCAGCACTGATGACGCCGCACCTGGAGTCCTGTGGCAAGGTCTGGGTTCCCTTGTATAAGACAGATATGCATGGGCCACTAAGATAATTAAGGGACTGGAGCATCTCTGCTATGAAGAAGGGCTGAAAGAAGTGGGACTGTTCAGCCTAGAGTAGAGAAAGCTCAGAAAGGATCTCACAAATGTGTCTGAACATCTGATGTGAAAGTACAATAAAGATGGAGCTTGACTCTTTCCATTGGTGCCCATTTACAGGACCAGAGGTGATTGGGCACAAACTGAAACACAAGATGGTCCTTCTGAACATCAGGTATGGAGGTGATTGAGCACTGGCACAGACTACCCAGGGAGGCTGTGGTTTTATCTCTGTCCCTGAAGATATTCAAAAACAATCTGGATGTGGTCCTGGGCAACCAGCTCTAGGGGAGGGTTGGACTAGATGACTTCCAAAGGTTTGTTACTTCCAACATCAATCAGTCTGTAATTTTGTAATTCTGTGAAGAGGAGAGGAGGAAAAGAGAGGTAGGAGAGATAAGAAAGAGAGGAAGGAAGGGTAAAAGAGGAGCAGGGAATGGAAGGGAAGGAAGACAGAAAAGAGGACAGGAAAAGAGGAAGTACAGGTAAGTAGAAAGGTTGTAATGTGAGGAAAGGAAAACTACCTGCAAAATGATCACTTGTTATTACTTGCCACCTTCTCAGTCATTATCAGTTGTCAGTACCACTTACTAAGCACAGCGGAGGTGAATTTTATACAAAGCCTGCACAGATGCCTTTTCTGATATTGAAAAAAAACAGTCTAAAATGATAGCATTAAACAAATTAAAATATCATGGTTGCCATCTCAAGTGCAAACAGCCTTCTGCTTTCCAGTGACATGTCTGAAAGCACCAACTGCATGGTAAAAGACTAGCATTAACTCTTAACAAGACTGCTAGCACACTCTGAAGTAAAGGAGCACACTTTATGTAACCTGCCAGGCTGTCAGCCCACCCTGAAAGGGGCTTGGCCAGCTGGCTGGAGCAGACCAGCATAGGTGACACTGTAGTGGGTGTCCATTGTAGGCTGGCTGATCAGGAAGAATAAGTGGGTGAAGACTTCAACAAACAGCTGGAAGGAGCCTCACAGTCACAAGCCCTGGTCCTCATGCAAGACCAGTTTCCCAGGCAACTGCGGGAGGAACAAAACAGCATCACAAGCAATTCAGGAGGTTCCTGGGGAGCACTGATGACAACTTCCTGACTGAAGTGATAGAGGGGCCAATGAGGAAAGGTGCTCTGCTGGACCTCACAGTCACAAATAAGGAAAGGTTACATCATTGGGGATGTGAAGGTTGCAGGCAGCCTTGTCTGCAGTGACCATGGGATGGTGGTGTTTAGGATGGTGGTGATGCAGATGACCCTGCCTGAGGAGGGAGGTTGGGCAAGATGACTTCCAGAGGTCCCTGCCAATCTCAACCATTCCGTGATTTTGTGATTCCAGTTCAGTCACATCCTGCTGCCTGTGAACACCCACAATGGTTGTTAAAGACACTTTTTTCTGTGTACATCTGGTCAAGCCTGCTACATAAATGTCTTGTAGATTTAAATAACATAATTTTGGGACAAGAAACATACCTTATTTAAAAACAAACACTTAAGCTACCTATAACTCAGAACACAGTATTTTTCAGTTTACTAGCACAGGCTGTTGATAGTGCCTCAAGATAGTGCCCTCCTGACATTTTATCACAGGAATATTGGACTGAATATAATGTTAAGGCTCTGGCAATCCAAGCACCTGTTTCAGAATTCCCAAGGTTGCTTTATCAGACACCTATTACTATAGGCAGTCAACATCTAGAGGAAAAAGTGTCTGCATCCTCAACAAAGAACCTCTGATAGCTGACTCACAAACATGGAACTGACTCACAAACATGGAACTGACTCACAAACATGGCTTGCCTGAGCCTCACTGTACTAACTATAATATGCAAGGTTGGCTTCTTAGAGACTGCCTTCCTCATACAATGAAAGACCAAAGAAAGCCACACAGGAAAAAGAAAAAAAAAAAAAGACAACAATCCTACAATCCTATGTGTTTTCAACTAAGAGATAGAATGCTACAAATGTGTTAATACACAAATAGTAATTTTTATGGCATTTAGTTTCCATTGCAATGATTTAAGAATATAGATGGCTAAAGAGGAGTCACAGAATTTAACTGATAACTCAGATGATGGCAAACTCATGGTTAAACAGAATTCAATGGTACTTCTGGGGAACAAGGTCTGAAGTCATGAGGTGAGTACTTCCATTTTCATCTCTCACGGTTATTCTTCAAGGTATACCAAACTTCTGGCCCAGGACAGCTGAGAGGATACAAAACACCTCCCATAGTTGGTGCACCTTTTGTTTCTCCTATAGCACTACACAATAAAGAAAGTGCAGAGAAACTCTAACAACATTGTACTTTTACAGAATCGTAAGTCACATGGCTAAGACTCTTGAAGCCCCTATAAAATGTACTCTGCCAACCCTCTTTTTCAATACAGATTAGCAAAAGTAATTACAATTTTCTTACCTTGAGATAAAATACATAATTATCTTCAATCACAAATGGACCATTTCTCAATTTCTGACAAGAAGTAATTTTAAATTTCTTTTAAAATCAGTACGGTTTAGCTAAGTGTAAACCAATGCATATAACTGTGAAACAGACAAACAAACAAACAAACTTAAAAGCAATATAAAACCCCTCTAAAAAAATAATAACCACACCACTAAAAAGCAAACAAGCAGGACAGCAAAGCTTAGGGGAATAGGAATGTTTTCTGCAGCATTAAATAGAAAGTTAAAACTGCATATCTGTGCTAGGCAAGCAAAAAATGAAAATAACCCCCGAAGCATTATCCATTAAGCATAAGTGAATAATGAAATAACGAATATGTCTATACTCTTGGTCCTTAATCTTACAGCAAATTATAGCATTCAAATATAGTATTTTACACATGCAGTCTGATAACACTTTCTATCTTTCTTGGAGATTTTGTGAATGACATGATATGAAACACAATGTATTTAATGAAAGGTTTCTAAGCTGATTTCCCTACAGGTTATTTTCTTTCTTTTCTCTGGAACCCATACGAAGAATATACAGCAGGGACCAGGAGCGTATATAAAAATAAACTACCAAGCAGCATCAGAGCCGATACCCCATTCCTACAGGGGTAAGTGAATTATTAGATCTGTGTCATGATTTTTTTTTTTTAATATGCCATTGTTCCCACTTGAGCACATTAAATTTTCCATATCCACTTTTAAACCAATATTACCTTTTTTCCCCCCATGGTCATAATGTTCAAAGTATACATTAAGCCTATCCAACACCTTAAGTCACACGCCAGTTATATGTAAAGTAGGATAAACTATAACCTTTTGATTTTCCTCCCTATGAACTTCAGTGTCTAAAGAAAAGAAGCAAAACAAACCATAGTACCTCACGAGGGGAAAAGTTTACTAATATTCATTTCATAAGTGGTCATGAACAACATTTTATCTGATTTTGTATATTCATGAAAGTATATTAAAACTGTATGTATTTTTTTTTTGGTGTTATAACTACTTTAACATATATAAGCCTTTCAAATCAAACGTAAACCCATTTTTGGTTTTGAAGATGTGATTGCCAATTATTTTTGCACTAGTGCACATCAACAGGAAGGACAGATTCTTAGGTATGAGTTATATATTCTGGTACAAAATAATTGTATATTCTATGAAGACTGATTCTTTTTCTAGAGAAATATACAACAACACAAGGGAAATCTTGTACCAGCAGCATAACTGAAGTGGCAAGACACAATATTAGAAAAACAGAGCTACTTTCATTACTGTGATGCTGTGTGTCAGAATGTCTCTCCTTAATGAACCTGTTTGCAATAAGACTCTGGGTGCAAAGAGGCTATTTAGAGAGCCTATTGTGTCTATAGTGAATCCTTCAAATATCTTCCCACCATTAGACATGCCGCATTGACCAATTCTGTCCTGATTGCTGTTCTTTTTAGTATCAAGGGACGTTCTTGCCCAGACAGACCGATGGATCAGAAACTGCACTTCATAAAATGTTTACACTGTACACACATTCACACAGTGATACAAGCAACAGAGTCCCAGATCACACAGCATGTTGAATGTGCCAGTGTCGTCTCTAGGCTTATGACTTTCCAATATCTACAAAAGGATTTGGGTTAAACTGCTTCTGCTGCCTGCCTATTATTCTAACAAAAGTCATGTTTTTTTCACCAGTTCAGAGTGTAACCAAGTCCATGGCTCACATGGGAGCATTTCAGGCAAATGTTCACTATGTCACAAAGCCTTTTTGCTCAGTTGAGACCATCTCTTAATTGCCAACAGCAGAGAAGGACCACACATGTCATGCCATCAGAGAGCAAAAAACTTCACTGTGAATAAACAAAACAAAAACAAGTCTTCCTAAAAGATTATGAACTACTACTCTCAGTGACAGCAGCAAAGAACAAGGGACTTTTCCCAACAGTAATTACAGAAATACTTTGTTACTGTCTACAGCCCTGTAAATTAGTCCCTTTGTAAGAGATTTTGTGAGGGTAGTTTGACAGAGTTCCTATCTATCAAGACAGTGGTTTACTTATTAGCCACTAATTAATGTGCTTTATTCTCACCTTTCATGAACCTCATGTCAAACAGGCTATAAGCAAGAAGCCTTTTTACATTTTAACTTTTTTTGTAGTCTTACACTTGTATGCATCTAAGAAAAATTTCCCTGCCACCTCTAGCCAAAGGCCCCAAACTCCATGCACAAGTAAAAGAAAGCATATAATATGCACAGACCTGACTATTACTTTACTAATACAGATAAAAAATATACACTTTATGTTTGATTTAGTATGAGATCCATCTGTGTTACCAGCTGAATGCAGAAAGAGAGTGTGGGGAGACCTATGAAGGAGAAGAAAATTCTTTTTAAATGCTAAAGGTGAAGCTAAAGCATAGGTGATACAGAAAACTCTCATCCAAGGAAGAACTGTGAGATTGTATATGCTCTCAGAGGAAGTGGCAGGTGCCTAGAAATCTGAAGGAAGGAACCCCAGTGTTTCTAGGTTTTGCTCACAGAAAAAAGGAAGCTCTTGCCAAGGGCAACCTGTATAGACAGATGAGACACAGGAAGGAAGGGGGAAAAAATGTCTTATCTACCCTGTTTTGTAGCTAGGAAACTGAGACACAAGGATTAAAACACACCTCAAGAAAGTATATCCCATTGAACAAATGAAGACGCTATTTAGAATCATTTTCTTCTAAGTAATACAGAAGTGTCATAAACATCACTGCTGATAAGTTTATGAAAAATGGTATTATGTGTAAGATGACTGAACAATACAACAAATAGAGGTAGAACTGTTCTAAGACACCAAAAGTGTAATTACTCTTTCATTCTCCTCACCTGAGTCACCAGATTGATCTATAAAAGAGATCAATCAAATTGGAAAAGAATATTTGGGGCTGAATTCTTTCCTGAAATACATTCAAGTCTCTTTGAAATGTGAATATTACCTGACAGGCAGATTTGGTCAACAGACATATTACATTATACAAGTTATATACATGGGATAAATATTTTCAGAATTAGCAAACAACCCATTTTGTTACACTGACGAAATTTTCTACATGCATTATGCATCTTCTATGGATTGTAATTAAATCTTTCTAAGCTTTCTGTCTGTATTTTCCATGCACAAAGATGTTCTTCCAATGTTTACAATCTTTACATCAGAATATGTGCCCTTCTCACAATCCACATTTTTCCATATTGGTATATTCACTCACCTGGCAAGCAGACTTATAGGCAAACTGGTTTCGGTTACATTTATAAATGAAAACATTTACAGTGATGTACTTGTCCAGCTTAACACAAAAGTGCCAAGTTGCACTTTTACACAGCTTTTCAGTTTGGCAACTTCACCCAGACTTCCATTTTCCTCATGACTACTGGGCACATTACGATTGCAAAGCCAGTCTCCCTAGGTTGTACTCCTCTAACTCATTTGCTGTAATTTCATCTGGAAGAGAAGTTATCTCCCACTCCAGAGTTTAGTCATGGAGTGAAGTACTGCTTTAATCCAAAACAGACAATGGGGCTTTAAGGACCTATGGCAAAGTGGTTTCTGCAGTAGGTTGCTACTACAGACTACATGAAGTCATCCCTCCACTACCTTTAATTGTATCTATACGGGAATCACTCACATTCCATTTGCAATACAATTCTTTGCAGAGAACCTTAGTAACCTGTAAGTCTTCCAAAAATTCCAGAGAAACACTGAAAAATGAGTGTGAAATTTGCTGTACTAGACAACAGGTATGTTGTTTATCTTCATTCGCCAAAGCAAAAATTCAAGTTAGTCCCTGTTCTAAGTACCCATTCTTAAGTTTCTCTAAGGTTTTCATCATGATTTCACTTGGTCTTTAATTAAAACACTTCAGCCAGGTCCTATGTGACTTGAGGTCTGTTTCACTTTACATTTTAAAAATGCACATACATGAACATCCTATTAGACCTACAACACTGATATGCAACATTTCATATCCAGACTCTTATCTTCCTTCCTCCCTTCCTCCTTTCTAAGAGGAAGACAAGACAAGAAAAGGGAGTATCATCTGGTCTTCAGTCTTGGGGACGAAAACTTTCTAAGGTCATTGAGAATACAAAGGTCCCATGTTAAGTACCACTTAAATTCCTCCATAATTACCATATCCAGTTACATAGAAGTTCTTCAGACATGTATTACTTAATCACAGAATTAAGATACAGTTTTCCAGTTTCCATTGGATTTCCTCATGTGTAGCTGGAAAGAAAGTAATCTTAGGTGACACACTTGCAGAACTATACCACTAGCTCTGAAAGGGAGGTTAGCCTGCTCTCCAAATAGCTGCTAAAGCTTTCTTCCATTCACATCAAACAAATAAAAGCAAAATTCCTCCACCTCCAACATCCATATTAACTTAAACCTGGGTAATTTTGCCTGAAATAAATGTGACAGCATTCATACAAATTTTTCTACCAGCAACATGGTGGGGAAATGAGAAGTAACCTCTTCTGCATACAGAGACAGACAGAGTCAGAAGACATCTGTCCAGAGCTGTAATGCTTAGAAATAAAAGTATGCATCTGATATGGCTGAGGCATCACATTTTTCTTTTGTTACATTTGATAGCGAAAGGCACTATTTTGGACAGCTAGAACCTGTCTGTTATGGCATCTTATGACTTCTAGCTCTAAAGTACTACTTTGGCACGGCAGGAAAAAAGCAAAAAAACCCCATCAACAGATGGGTCATATCTGACGAATAGGTCATATCTGTCAACACAAAAAAAAGCTAAATTATTATGTCTTTCCTACAGATCCTCATACACGGAAGAAAATACAGTCTTTTTGGAAAACACAACCGAACAAATTTAAAATGTGTAATTTTTCACATGAATAGGACACTGAAAACACGTAAGTAAAACAAAACAAAGATATTACATGTAATAAGTATATCACTGGAAAGGAAAATACAACCAGAAATGAAGTAATAAATACTGAGATGACTTAAGAATAGCACTAGCAAATAACCAAATCGAAGGTGCAATTAAGAGAGATAATTAGCATCAAATTATGCCATATTTTCTGAACTTAGTTTTCAAAGATCAAATTCAGATGTTGTAGGTACTCTTAATCTTTGAAAGAGTAATCCTGCACATTGTACATCCTGCACGTCTCATACTTAACTCACCATACAAATTAAATCCAATCACAAACATAACTGTTTCACAAAGCAATCAGATAACCAAACCAATCCACAAGCTAAAATTATGAATGTCAATGCCTTAGATTCAAATTCAAACTATTAACCAAAGATTTCATAGTGAAAATGAAGGATAACTTGCTCCTATGTACAAGAATGTCTGAAAAATTCACATCAAACTGGATCTATCTATACACTGAAATCATTACCTTATAGACAGCAGTTTAAAAATCAGCTGATGGGACTCTGAGTTGCACTGTTGCTGCTGTCTCCAGGGTAAAACCTGTCAGATTTCAAGAAATATTGCTTCCTGAAGTTAGCCAAAGTCTTATTGAGGGTCTCCTCTTTGGTATCCAGGTATTTTTTAACTTATCTCAAGAGACACCTGTCTTCACCTGGCAGAGCTTTTCCATATCCTTTTTGGTGTATTTGCTTGGTATATATACAGATCAGAATACTGAAGACCTTGATATGACAAAATTACTTTTAGTTACATTTATAAAGCATTTTAATTGTTTTTAATAAAAAATTTGATTTTTTCTTTAATGAAGGGACAAATACCCATTTAAAAAAAGCTGATGCTTCAAGAAGTACCAGGATAGAAATACAAGTCTCCAGAGACAGAGAATGATTTTTTTTCTGAACCGACACTTTCTAAAAATACAGATTCTAAATTCTCTGCAGTTCAAATACAAATCTTGCCTTTCAGGCCTAAATAAATTTTGATTGTTTTACAAACAGCAAAACTTGACCAGAGTCCAAGACAGACTGTAAGGGTTTTAAGCCTTTTAACAAAGCAAAATCAAACATCAGAGAAGAACTTCAAGACATATTTTAGAATGTTTCTGAGATTTTGTAAATGAACACATTTGATCTGATCTCAGTGTAGCCAGTCTGATTTACATTGTCTACTACCTGTTCCTTTGAGAAACTGGAAGGTAACATAATCTAATCTACGACCTAAAGGCTCAACTTTTCCTCTTCTCAAAAACCCAGGAGAAGACTAGACTTTGCAGCATACACAAAAACTTACAAAATGCATACTGTGGACAACAGCAGGTGCATTTTTAATCTGATCTTCTGGAATTTTACAATATTCCATTATTTATTGCTGTTATATTCCAAAACAAAAACTATACACACCAGTTCACATTCAGGTTCCAGAACAGTTTCTGTTACATACAATGAGGCTCCAAGATAAGAAGGAATGATTTGCTGCTCAGTCACATTTCTGCATCTTGTGATGGATGTGAAGTAACTCTCATCCATTAACAGAAATGGAGAATGTTGTTTGTTTTTAGAGACGGTAAAAGAAGAAAAGGGTGTACTCCCCCTTCCTCAGGATTAAAAAAAAAAAAGGAATACACTTTTTCAATGTACATAGTGTATTTTTCCAAAGAATCCATCAGCACTGAATGAGAACTCTACACTGCAGTGATTTATAAACCACTCTTTTAAAGAGCAGGTGTCTCCTTTACAGAACAGTAGATGTTTTTTCCCTGCCTGCTACCATTGAGAATAGTTTTATTTTCTTTCCACCTGATTTAACAGATGTCTTATGTACTTCGCCATCTCACCTATCTAGCCCATATATGTTATGTCCCCTAGACACATAAACATTTTAGGAGAATGTAAAACAGCACAAAGACTGACTTTTTAACTGAGAGCTTTTCTACACTTTCAGCTATTTGGGAATAAAAATTCAAGGACAGCAATTGTAGAAAAACTGTTCTTGAATGATTCAGTTCTTTCCATGATGATGGTTTCTCCAGGAAAGGGAAGTCAATCAGAAAATACCCTCTTCTATAATACCATATGTTATTAACTTAAGTAAAATAGATCACTAGACCTATTTCACATGACCCAATAAGCAAAGCATCTTGAATACTTCTTACAAAGCCAAATTACGCTACAGGACCAAGGTTTTGTACAAGACCAATCTGGAACAACTTCTTCATGCATAGGAAGGAAAACTGAAACAAGAAAATTCGAAAATTAAATGAAAAAAAAAAGTCAGACTTTTAAGGAAACATTTTATCAACATAGTAACAAGAGAAAAGTTCTTGCATTGATAGCAGCCTTGCTCAGAAAGCAGTCCTGGTGAAGTGATGGCAAGTAGAAAACAGATTTTGATAGATAGACAGAAGGTAGTAACGCATTTGAAAGGCAATGCAATAAAACTTGTTGAACGAGAGCAACTCCCATATCATTAAGAGAGGTCCTTAGTTTGAAAACAACTTGCTACTGCAAGATATCCATCAACTGTGAGGCTATCTTGACATGGAATACCACGACAGAGGGTTGCACTATTATAAAGGGCTAAAGCTTCATTACTATGAAGAGTTGTAAAAATTCTAGGGTAGCTGGAATGTTAAGCTTCTTGTTTCCAAACAGTTATTTTTGTCCTCTTAACAAAGCTTAGCTCATGTGATGCAGAGATGACTTAAATCTTGCAAAATATTTTGATTTTTTTTCACAGAACCATATGCCAACAAGGATTTTATTTTTTTTCCAAATCCTTTATCTTCTGAATGACAATGATACAGATTATCTGAATAAAATTCCTCCAGAATGGGAGATTTATCTCCATTTAGCAAACCAATGGCATTTTCAAGAATAGTCCTGGGCATGGTCCTGATCAACCTGTTCTATGTTGGCCCTGCTCTTAGCAGGGGGATTAGACCAGATGATTCCCAGAGGTCCCCTCCAATGTCAACCAGTTGGTAATTCTTCATTAGGTCTGAAAACAATGGCTTTATGAGGTTCATGAGGATTTATAAACAGAATGAGAAGGCATATAATACTTTCAGCTACCTACTGGTGAAGCTGTCTCTTTGTACCTTGCAACCTCTCCATGCTTCCAGAAGAAACCTCTTCAGACCTCAGGCAACTAGTAGAGAAGGAGCTGGCTTTCTAAGATATATCTTTCATTCATGTAATGCATGAGAGAGAAGACCCTTTTTCGTACAGTAAAAAGTTTAAACCTCAAATGTTCTCAATGCCACTCTGGATGAGTTGTCTTACTGGGATAAAAGTAACAATGATATCAAAACCCAAAAATTCTTTTCAAATAGTATCCGCTGTTCATGAGTATGGCTCATCAAGGAACAAAAAAAGACCCACAGAAGCATGTGAAAGATCTGAACAGAGAACGTGGCACCACAGAACCTCAGGCAGGCAAAAGTTATGGATACAATTTCCCTTTAGTGTCCCCCAAAAGCAACAGCAAATTTAAATATTATGACACAGGAAGAATAATACCAATGACTGACTAAAAAGGTCCATCTACTTCTGCATAGCTAGTAAAACACAGTCATTGATCCAGATCTTTCAGCCCTGACATAGGACATATTCTTTTCACTGAACAGTCAGGTCACCCTCAGAGTCTTCCTTAAATCAATAAGTGTCATTTATGTCGAAACTCTACTCTCTATCAAAACAAATACACATGTATTTTAAATCAAATTCTTGCTGACCTGTCTTTCAAAACATGAAATATCAACTACTTGAGCTGGATACAGCTCTTAGATGAGAAGATTTACAGGAACATCTGTATTTTCAAAAGGAATTAGCCCTACACAGATTTCCCTATTAAGCTTCGAAGGGATCACAATCTGCAAAGCACAAAGACATGCACTGTAGTCACAGACGAAATTCAGGTTTGTCTAGCTGTGGTAAGTACTGGTTACACAAAAAGTTATATCACTTAACACTATTTGAACAACTTAGTAGACCAAATTTGCTATCAGTCTGTACAATGCAAGAGGAGCTATAATGTATGGTATATTTTTTAATTGATCTGTAAGTATTGTAGTATAGTGGATTATGGACATAACATTTGGATTATTACATGTGAACAGAACCTTAAATTTACAATTGCTTTTTCAGGATCCTAAAGTAAATCACTTTGTAGGATACACTATTAACATAAAACACATTTAGGTGCAGACATACATAAAAAAATTTATGGTAGTGCAATTTATGTTGCATTATCAACATTCTAAATATTAAGATAATATTTTCAGAGGAAAGCATTGTGTCTCTCTGAAGAAGAAAAAAAAAACAAAGCCCACTTTCCCTACAGTAGTATTTTTACTTTTCTGAAAAAGATAGTAACACACCAACTTTATTGATTTCAGTATAAAAACATCAAGAATAAGTTTAATTCACACAGTGGGTTTAACAAAAGACGAGAACATAGTTTTACTATAATGCCATTAGGGTGACAGGTTTTTTCCTAGTTGCCCATCAGCAAACCCGTATGAAAAATATCATACAAATCTAAGCCGTCTGCCCAAATCTCATGTCTTGTCATGATCCCATTTCCCTTTATACTGCTATATCATTTAAAGTCCTCATTGAAGATCCCAGTCCAGTAGGCAGTGTAGAAAATGTATACAAAAATCAATTCTAAATTAAGTAAGCACCAGTCCAGCTTAAAAGACATAAAAACAGTTTAACTGGATCACTGGAAATTCCCTGCAGAAAAAAGAATTTCTACAAGTATCACAGAATCAGCTTATGGCACTACTGTACCATGTTCTTCACTGCCTCAAGCATGGGAGGGGTGGTACAGGAAACATAAGTGTTGTCATGGATGGCTAGAGGCCAGCATAAACTAACCTGTCATCACATCACACTGAAGGCCTGAATGGTCCAGGACAGACCAAATATCAGAAGGCTGACAAGTCTCTGTTTGTCTCCACTCCTCCCATATTTTCACTGAATTTACTCAGCCTACAGGATTGCCCTTGCATTGCTCAGTTGCCCCACAAATTAAGAAAACAAGAAAACATAACTCTACAGAATACACTGAATTCTTACATCAAGTGAAGAAGGATATTAAGGGTAACAAACCAGTGAGAAATTTTAAAATTACAAGTTTCTAAGGACAAAAGAAACAGTAAATTACCAAAGTCAAGAATTAACTTTAAAGGAACAACGCATGGAAAAACAATTGACTTGTTTCAAAGATGTACTAACAAATGTTTAATGGAACAGCATCCTTCTTAGGAGACAAAAATCCCCAGATGACTAAATGGCAAAAGTGAAGAGGCAACAAAAGAAATATTGATGAAAAATGCAGTGTAGATGCAACTAAAACCATCAAGAAGAAATGATTTAAAGGAAAAATATATGTTAGAAGCTAGACTGAGTGAAAAAAGAAAATTACACATGAGAAAAGCAGAGTATCAGAGGGGACAGCAAGCAATATAGAGAAGAATAATAAGGCTTTCTACAAATACATAAAAGGAAAGAAGACAGTAAAGGATAAAAAGAACACATTAAAGTATAAAACAGATGCTTAGATACAGGATGAGGCAAGGTTGATGGCAAGATTAAACACCTCCTTCACAGGCATCATTCTCTCCAGGAACTTTGAAGAAAATATTGGGAAAAATGAGGCTAATACTGACCTCCCAGATCAATTAAGTAGCAAAATTCTGTTTTTACAGCTCACTACAGTTAGTAAGGACAAATGTAAACTAACAAACAGTTTCCTATTGGAATAATCTGGTTCAATATGGCCTGAGAACTCTTCACTCCCTCTGACTCTTATTTGGTCTTTTACCTTAATCAGACACAGTAGCCTATAATGTGATTACTTTTTGTAACAGACATAATTTCAAATCCATCTGCAGTTGGATGGGATATCTGGATACAAAACTAATTTTATATAAAAGTATATTCACTGGAATCCCCTCAGTAATAAAAGTTAGACAGGTTTCTCAAAGGATAAGTAAAGTAACGCATGAATGGACTTGAAGGGGCACATCTATACAAATTCTAGTAAAAGCACTTTTAAAAATATCGGTAGGTTGATCACTTAGTAGGAAAGAATAACCTCTACACTCAGATGGTAAAGTGAGCAAAACAACGGCCTTCTAAAAAGGAAAAGTGCATCTCATTGCTGTCATTTTTTTTGAGAAAAAGTGACCACTGAGGTTCCATACTATACACACTAAAGCCAATAGCCAAATTTTAAAAGATATCTAGTATTACTTTCATTTTAAAATATCAATTTTAAAATGTTTTTTAGATTGATGACAGTGTGTTCTCTAAATCAGCTTTTCATTTCAAAAGCACTTTCATAAAGATGCAGTGACAAAATATACAGAATAATTAGAAAAGATATTTGATACAAAGCTAAATCTATTAAAAGACTAAGGAAGTTATTCAGGACACATCTGTCTGAACAGTATTCATGATTTGTTCAGAAATTTTCTATGAATCCCACCAGAAGGCTGTAATGACGTCTCTAAGGAAGTTCTGGGAATGTAAGCTATCACAAGTTCCAGTTCCCACTTCTTAAAAGGAAATGGAGGAGATGACACAAAACTGTGTTCCCTTTGCCAGTCCCAACAGGCCTCTTCGAGTTGGCACCATTGGAAGACTGCAATGCTTACTTGGAATCACCACACTTTTAATTTTGCTGAGATCAGAGAAACAGCCCATAGTCCACTGGAGGGGTTCACAAGGGGAGACTAGGCTACTAAGGAAGCAAGTGAGGAGCCAATGCAAAGAGCAATAATAACAAAAGAAAGTGATGAGGACAACAGAGGTAAGAGGAAATGGATATAAAGTAGTGGAAGACATGGTAATGCGGATAACAACGAAGGAGAACAAACTGAAGGAACAGGGGCACAGATAAGAGCATAGTTCAATTACTAATGTTACTTTTCAGTGGTTTTAGTACCAAAATATTCTGATAAACCCCAAATGAGGTGATTGACTGGAGAAGACAAAATGAAAACATTTCATTTGCTTCACTGGGATTTCACATGAAAGGAAGGTACAATCTCCACATTGAAAAATTGAGTACATTTACATCTTCTGACAGAATGAAAAACATTTAACTATTTTAAAAACAATTCTTTTATGTTTGGTATGTATCAAATTCTACTGAAAACAAAAAAAGGGGACATGAAAGTTGCAGACAGTCAAAGAGACAAACAGACATAGTTTACAAAGAAAAAGGGAAAAAGGGTGAAAATGCAAAGACTGGAGAGTTGAAGGGTATAAGACGAGCTGATTTTAAAATGGGTTTCACTATTACTCTTTCTTAAAAGAACACAGGAAATAAGAATACACGCAAGATGTTTATACATCTTAGTGACTGTAAAACAGCTTTTCATTTAGAGATGAAGAGTGAATAAGATGCACAAGAATGTTTCTCCATAATGCAGTGCACTCATGTGTAGCCTGACTTACACTGTCCTTCTGGCATTTACCTGCTGCACTGGGCATGTCTGGCCAGTGTCGGAGGTGGGTATGGGGATATGGGGCAACCTGTTCTGGACAGGTTCAGGGACTCCCCTGAGCCAGTCTCAGCTGGCTCTGAAGTGGGCATGCCAGACTGCACCTACCAGAGTGCATGTGGTCCCTCTGTGAAAATGTGTTTCAGAGAGGGAAAGAAAAACATGGAAGAATAGGGTGGGAGGCACATGAGCATGGCTAGAGAAAAGAGAATCCTAAGCAGGGGCAGAGCAAAGAGGCACCCAACTAGTGCTGGAGTAGAGGTGCCTGAGCAGACACAGAGCGGAGACACAGAAGGAGGTATACCTCTGAGGGGACTGCAGCCCAAAAAGCTGAGTAAGAAAAAAGGAAGAGTAGAAGCAAAGAAACCATTACACAATGAAGCCAGTCTCCTGTGTAGCCATTGCCTTTCCCAAGAGACTGATGTAATGTATAGTGAGGGGACTGGGGACCAGCAAGACGGAAGCAGAGCAGGTTGAAGGGAAACTGAGGCATATTTCTCTAAGTTTCTTTAAAGGCTTGTGTTCATTTTTCAGTATTGTAGTCAATAATTAAAAGTTAATTATAATTGGAAACAAAGTAAAATTCCGCAAATTGAGACTAATTTTTTTTTTTTGGCCCATGACATCTGGCAACTAATAGACAAACAAAAATATTGGCAAGAATACCGGCAATTTTGTCACTCAACTAGATTTTTGATTGCCAATTATACCATATTATTGTATTGAAGACATAAGTCCCATCTTAAAATGTGTACAAGTATAATTTTAGTTTGTTAGAGGATTTTTAAGGATTAAAACTAAGGAGAGTCTCAGAATATTTTGCCCTGTTCTTCCACGGAGAATCCTTCTTACATCAAATTGCTAAATGGGAAAATCATGGTGAAAAAGGAAATTAAATTTAGTAATGGAAACATCATTGCATTCTGTGCACTGCTGTATAGTTACAATTTTCCCAGGTCCAATGCACAGAACAGATTTTCACGTATATCATGAACAAAAATCAACATCTACATAATTTTCCATTAGTGACTAGTAAAACCAGAATCATAACATGAAAGAGGACAAAAATTCATATTTAGTGTAACTACACCAGCTACAGGTAAATTATGTCAGGAATTAACTTGGACTTACCTATCAACTATTCATTTTTTTTACAGTAAGAGTCAACGTAGTTTGTACTAAGCCTAATTTCTTCAATATAATGATTCTGTGGATTATACTGAGGTTTTAAGGTAGTCATAAATAATATAAACTATCAAGAAATTATCATTTAGCATTTGGCAGGCAATATTTAAAAAAAAAGAGATGTTGCAGATATTTCATCACTGGTTTTTAGTCTAAATCTGTATTATTCACCAGTAAAACTTGGTTATTTCTGAAATAAGTACGTATGTATTTGAACATACACAAACCCACTATCTTTGCCACAGGCACTAATTTTCCTCTGTATACACAATCTTTCATGAAAATATGTATGCACGTACATATTATGCAAGTTGGAGGAAATCACTCCAAAAGAAATGCAAGACTCAATTAGCATGAGGTGAGAGAATGAACAAGAAAATAGAATAGAGAGAACATACGAAGGAGGAAGGCTTCAGGTTAGATAATAAACTGCAGAAAATAAACAGATATTCCTATATAATAATATTTATAGGAATCTCATATAATGATTTTTTATCATAACTATATTTACTTGGATATGATTTTCTGCTAGTTATGTGAAAAGGTGTCAGTTCTCAGGTTACACCCTCTGCAAAATGGCCACCATCTGCCATCAAAGACAATGGCTGCAATTTCTCTGTAGTTAACCAGTATGAAAAAACTAGGCTATCTTTCCTAAAGGTGATTACTTCCTTTGATTATTTTCAAACTGAAGCAAAATGAAAACCATTGCCTCTCTGTCATTCAGAGATATGGGAATATACACTTCAGATAAAGGGGCAGTGAAGATTTGCATATGCAAATAAGAAGAACAGGATGCAGATTTATAGTCTTAAGCATGAGAGCTTGCAGGATTGTCCTAAGTTTGTCATGTTGCCTACTTAAAGCATCATTTTCAGATCACAAGCTTTGGCTTAAACCTTAGAACCTCTTTCATCGTTCCCTGCCTCAGACCTACACTGCCTCAGGCCCTTATACACAATTTTCCTTCAGTGATACATGCTCTTCTTACATACTGACTGAACTAAAGTAAGTCCATTTGCATATTTGACTGTCTAATAATTTGTTTCCTCATCTAAGGATCAATCAACTAGAAATGGGAGGCTGACCTGAAGGTTACTGCATTTCTTTCCAGTGACTAGATTTTAGAAGAGCAGACTAGTATCTAGTATCTTAAATCAGGAAAGTGAGCAGCAATTTATATTTGAGTCTTCAAACAGTATAACTACAGAGAACGGTAGCATGGCTCTGCACATATGTCAGTGCTCAGTAAAAGCTACAGAGAACAACTTATAACTGTAATACAATCTTCTGAATATGGACTCATTTACATACAAGACTATGTCTCAATCCGTGTCTGACACATAAACAGGTGACCAAAATCACACAAGTACATGTGTTAATCTCAATTTAAAGTCCAATAGCCATTTCCTCCCTTTTTCAAGGATCACAGTTTCAAAACATTCATTATTACATGAATGCTTCTTTAACAGCTAGGTTTTAAAAAAAGCAAACCCCCATCTTATTACAGGACTACCAGATTGTACCTCCAACATAATCTAGTGTACTAACTCTTGTAAAAACTAAGCTGCATCTATATAAAGGCATTGTCTACTAAACTGAGAAACTGAAAGTATTATCTTCAGTATATCATCTGTGTTTCAAATACACAACTATAACTGTTGCTACTGAGTCATAACAATGTTAAGGGTTAGTGTAGCAATTTCTCTGCAGATCAGATAGACACCTGACATGATCTTGTAAATAGAAACAGTATTTCTATTCCATGCCTCCTGATGGGTGAACATAGTTTTAAAACTTTGCTAGTGCAATTTGCCAGTGCAACTTTATTTCCCACAGCATAGTGATTTTACATGTCCTGTAACCGCTCCACAAGCACCCACTCTACCATATAAATGAAAGAGCTCAAAAAGTTAAAAATAATAATTTTTTCATCATGTGCTTTAAATATGTTGTTAGTAAAATAGCATTTTCACATAAAATAAAATACAGAAATGATTCTATGATATCATGTAGATTTTAGAAGCTGCAGAAGGAAATAACTGCTGTGGATCATATTTTGGATGTGCAAAAACATGTGTCACAAACAGCAGATTATATAAAAAAGCTAGGAAATAACACTGTTAGATCAGGTGAAGGCAATTCCAAAGCCAGGTCTCTACTTGTCAACACTTTTCAGAATTCCATAGCTTCTTTGTTAATCATATCATTATGCTATTCCATGTATTTTTCAATTAACCTCTCTACTGCATTCATGTGTTTAATTGCCACTTTAGATGTTCTAGTATATGGTGCTGGGAAAGCCTTCAACAACTTCTCTGACCTACAATCTCTTAAATTTCTTTTAACGATAGTCTGCCTCTTGTTTTGAGGTGTATCTGTACTAATTTCCGCTTACCCAGTGATAACTGCAGCCACTACTGTAATGAAGCTTGCAGCAGAAAAATCACACAGACACACAAAACCCAGTATGTATCTTCCTTGTTCAGTCCTCCCCTGCTATTTGGAGGCATTAGTGAGGTGCAAATCACTCCAGCATTTCCTCTTAAACAAAACCACCGAGAACTGTACACTGCTCCATGGAGCAACAAAGCCACTGTAACTATAGCAATTGGTCAAACTAGACAGACAGAAAGAGCTTGCTTTTCAGTACTCTGTGAACTAGTTTCATTATCTTAGCATGCATGTACTCAATGGACGAGGCTTCACATCACTATAACTTGCACACAGGTCAACAACATTGTAAGATTAAAGAACGCAGGTTTCATTTTCTTTCACAATCTAGAAGCCAATCTACTTTTTTTCCTAACAAGTACTGTTTATTCTCTCAATCTCTTACTTGAAACATTTGTTAGAATTTTCACTGCTTAAATTTTCACCACACTTCACAAAAGCAATAGATATAAACCACTACATGGAACAAACAACTAAATGGCTAGGAGAATGAAACTGATTAGTGTAACAGGGTTATCATGTAGAAGAGAAAGAGGCAGGGGATGCATACATGCATTGTTGGGTACCTTCAGTAGCAGCAGAGAGACTTCAGAGATTTTCACTTCTTACTTTCACTACCACCAAGTTTATCTGCAGATTACTAAGCCTGATTCTTTTGATTTTATGAAGATTATAAGAAGCAAATGATGGCATTTATATTTTAAGTTGTTCATTACTCTTGATTACAGAGTGAGAACCACATTGATCACAACATTTCAACACTCCCTTCAGGGACTTGAAAGGCCACTAGGAAAAAACATATGCTTAATAGGCAGTAACAGAAGCACTCATCTTTAGACAGACTGAGGGAAAACCTGCAAATGCTGAGCGGATTCAAGAACACATGTCAAACAAGTACAATATAGAGATATTAGCTACTCATGAACAAAGCAGCCTATGTGGTTAAAACACAGTAAATGGAGTCTTTCACTTCTAAATTGCATTCCTGAACCCATCTAGATGAATTTTTTTCCTTTACCGTGGCTTGAAGTAACTACTTTAAGGAAGGAACTTATAGCTTCACTGGCCAAACAGCCATCTTAAGAAGGGAAATTAATTTGATCTCAATTTCTTGCCTTGTTTAAGGGAAGTGTCTACTTACTTTGTCTGCAGATGGTGGTAACACATGCATGCACAACATGAGAAGGTGTACGTGTTCTGTTCTATAGCTGTAGGAGGTAACCAGAAGTATTTTTCTTGTATTTTAGTGTATCTGTCTGATCTCCCAAGCTTAAATGACACAATAACCAATGAGCCTCAGAGCTGCCTTAGGAGAAACCAAATCACTCACTTGTTTTCAAAAAATAATTATCACCTTCCCATATTAAGAAAAAAAAATCTGAAAGTTGGTTGAATCTCTGGATGTAATTTTGATCTAAAAGGTTTATATGATTTTTTTTTTAAGACAACTACTTTCCTATATATATGTTGAAGTGAACTCAGTTTACTTGCAGTTTGTTCCTGCATTAGAACATTTCAAAGTGTTCGGTCACTTGGCCAGGCATTTTGACTGTAATTCATTCCCCTCTTTAACCCAAAGACAGTTCACTGTCATAATTAACACCATGACTAACATTAAACAACTACCTGGAGGCACTGTAGCCTACAAAGCACAAATTGAATGAGCACTAGGCAAAAATGCCCTCAGGCTTTAACATAACTTGATTTAGCTGAACTGGTGAAAGGTAAGCACTAACCCTCTTCTTTTGGTTTAAAGGTAACAGTGATTTAGCTCACACATTCAGGCTTATGGACACAACAGACAAGCATGCATTACATGGGTTTATAACAGGCACAGTATCCATACTGAAATTTCTTAACCTTTTACAGCATAAAAACTCTTTAGTTCTCTGGTTTTCAAAGTGTGGTTCTCACAGAAGACTGTGATAATAACCTGCAAACTACTCTCAACACTAATTTTATAGTGTTTTACATATTAATAACACTGAGTTGGCAGCTCTTAACAAAGATGAAAGCACTTGATCTATTGGTTATAAAAGTTCTGAGAGATCCTGGTCTAATTAGATTTACCCAACTTCATGCATAGACCAGGCCTACATTTACCACTGGGTATTTTACTTAACCAAAGCTTCCTACTGATCTGTGAAAGGACTAACAGGTGAGTGACACGGCAATAACTGCTGGACTTCTGTAGTGGTTTCCAGAAGAAAAAGTGTTGGGCTTAAGCTAATTCGATTCAAGGAGTCTTATCTCAAATACTACCATTATAGTTACTATCAGACTGACTTTATGCAGACTTTTAGCAGAAAAGTTAAAAAAAAAAAAGTGAGTGGGGAACTGAATTCAGGTCTCAAAACTTGGCTTTGAGATCACCTGGGAAGTATAATGTAATACCAATTATGTCAATGTTGTTGAACTGTTCCTACACCTATTTTGTGTTATGTAGAGGATGTCAGACTACAGCATTCCCTCTCATGCTCTTCCTGATAACGAGACTTACTCCTAAGCAGTGAAGACTTACTCCTAAGCAGTATTGCAATGGAATAGTTC